>NC_134500.1:28203300-28398414 GCF_040206685.1 Ascaphus truei
CCTGTCTCTCTCTCCCCCTGTCTCTCTCTCTCTCTCTCCCCCCCTGTGTCTCTCTCTCTCCCCCCCTGTGTCTCTCTCTCCCCACCTGTCTCTCTCTCTCCCCCCCTGTCTCTCTCTCTCCCCCCCTGTCTCTCTCTCTCCCCCCCTGTCTCTCTCTCTCCCCCCTGTCTCTCTCCCCCCCCTGTCTCTCTCTCCCCCCGTCTCTCTCCCCCCCCTGTCTCTCTCTCCCCCCCCCCTGTCTCTCTCTCTCCCCCCCCTGTCTCTCTCTCCCCCCTGTCTCTCTCTCCCCCCCCCTGTCTCTCTCCCCCCCCCTTGTCTCTCTCCCCCCCCTTGTCTCTCTCCCCCCCCCCCCCCTGTCTCTCTCCCCCCCCCCCCCGTCTCTCTCCCCCCCCCGTCTCTCCCCCCCCCCGTCTCTCCCCCCCCCGTCTCTCCCCCCCCCCGTCTCTCCCCCCCCCCGTCTCTCTCTCCCCCTCTATTTCAGGGTCTGGATGAGACTCCCGTTATTTCGAGTTAACGCAGCGATAACATACTGTATTAATGACCGACAATACACGTTTAAGGGGTCACGTATTGGTGACGGACACCTTTTCCCCCAAATCTGCCCCTATACATATTATTAAATCCTTATTAAAGTTATTATAGAAACATGGGGAGCTGAGACAAGAGGGGGGGGGGAGGAAAAGAAAAGTGATTCACAAACACTCCCCACCCCCCCCCCCCCCAATCAGAGACCCCAAAGAAATGAAATCTTTGCTGCTACCGTGGTTATTTGTTTAGGGACCACAACAAAGTTCAAGCTGCCATTTTTAAAAATATATATATTTTTTTCCCATTCAATATGTGCATCAATACAATCTGCACACTGACAAGTGATTAGCTAAGCTGCAGATCGATCCGTTCTCCTGTAATCGACTGTAATAGATTGCTTGCTCAGGGTTATTTAATTCAGTTCTTGCACAGCATTGTGGGCAATGTAGTTCCTAGAATATGATTGACTGGGCAGTTACTAGATACAATTGGTGCACTGCTAGAGAGAGGGCGGGTCTCAAGAGCCAGAGCCTATCAAGGGGAAGGGGCCGTCACTTTGGAAATGCTTCCTACATTAGAAACATTAAAAATGTCTTTAAATCATTATTATTTTTAAATGCTACAAGTATTTTCTCATAGTACAGAACTGATTTATTAAAAACACACACATGTAGGATATTGCATGAACTGCTGCTTTAAATTCTTTACAAAGTGTTGTTGTTTTTTGGCTGGCCATTTACTGCACCTTTAGGGCAAATTCACGACCGCCTAAACCAGCCAGAATACTCTACAGACGGGTTTTGTCAAATATGTCCGAATGCTCCGTGGATCCCGTACTCCCGTTCCGAAACCTGGCAGGAGGAGCTGGGCCAGGAGGCTTCGGAGAGGGCCCATCTGTTATATATTAGACGCCCAACAGGATCTGGCGTTGAGAAGCGCGGCAGGAGACCCAGGTAGAGGACAAGATATGTTAACGATAGCCCCCGGCATCAAATATCGGGAGGGTCACCCGGATCAGATGAAGGTTTGTGTGCAGGAGAGAGGGGGACTTCATCTGCTCGAGCTTTATCCGGGGAGAACGCCGCCCTGATGAGTCTGTAGCCTGTGTGTGGGGTCTTCAGCAGTCCGATAATCGCAAGCAGGTTCTTGTAGAGGGGATCCCGCGGAGGGGTATGGGGTCAAATCCTTTCTTGTAGAGGGGTCCCATGGAGGGGTATGGGGTCAAATCCTTGTGATGGGTGGATCCAATGAAGGTTTATAGGATCAAATCCTTTCCTTTTAGTGCGAGTCCCATGTAGGTTTATGGGGTCAAATAATTTATTGTGAATGGTGGATCCTATGGAGGTTTATGGGGTCATAATTTTTTTAAATATTTGAAAAATGTTTCTTACAAAGGGGTATCCCATGGAAATCAATGGGGTGAAATGATTTCTTGTAGGGGCGCGTCATTTAAAAGTCTATGGGGACACAGTTATGTTTGTTTTTTGAGAAGTAATCTGTATTTGTGAGCGGGATTAAGATGGAGCGTATAATCTCAGCGATGATTCCTGGGGCATCGGCTCTCTCTGCACAAACCCTCCCCACACAGCGTGCAGCAATAATACAGAACACGTGAGCACATTCACATGTCTGATACAGGACCCCAAACCTGCCTCACCCCATAACTGTACAATATACTGGACTCCTGCTGCAGCAAAGGACTCTGGGAAATGGCATGCACCGTGCGTCACTCTTAGGGATCCATGTTACCGTGGATAAGAAGCTATCAGCCTATCCCCGCTGTTTTAAACAGTCTTTTTCGGCACAGCCTGGGTTTAAGAAGTGCTTGGCCAAGATCGAAAAAAGGCTGTCTGTGAGTAGGTCGCGGGCTCTGCACTTCTTTAACCCAGGTTGTGCTGGAACCGCTGTGTAATACGGAAGGCATGAGCGTGTAGGGATTCTATGATATAACAAGTGCTCATTACCCAGAATCATTTGCTGTGCGATTATGGGGGAGAGGTAGGAGATATGACCCTGCACTTAAGTGTTTTTTTCGGGGCTGTTTAATGGGAGAAATTGCAGGTTCTGATGCGTCTCGGCACGGCCGAGAAATGTATGCTGCGAAAACGTCCGTTATCCGTATTTCCTGAGTAACCACACGCAGAGAGCGCAGAGAACCCTCCGGCACGGTAACAAGCTCTCTGTCTCCCGCGCTCCCTTCTTGGCGCGCTCCCTGCCTCGCATGCACTTCACGTCCCGCGCACTCCATCTCCCGCACTCTCAGCTTCCCCCGCTCCGCTTCCCGCACCCCTCGCCTTGCACACTCTGTCTCCCTCGCTCCCCGCCTCATGCGCTCTCCGTCTCCCGCATACATACAGACAGATACAGAGAATATAAACTTCCTCTTAAGGAGTGGCTCAGCGAGTAAAGGCTGAAGGAGAGGCTCGGCGAGTAAAGGCTGAAGGAGAGGCTCAGCGAGTAAAGGCTGAAGGAGAGGCTCGGCGAGTACAGGCTGAAGGAGAGGCTCGGCGAGTAAAGGCTGAAGGAGAGGCTCAGCGAGTAAAGGCTGAAGGAGAGGCTCGGCGAGTAAAGGCTGAAGGAGAGGCTCAGCGAGTAAAGGCTGAAGGAGAGACTCATTGAGTAAAGGCTGAAGGAGGCTCAGCGAGTAAAGGCTGAAGGAGAGACTCAGCGAGTAAAGGCTGAAGGAGAGGCTCAGCGAGTAAAGGCTGAAGGAGAGGCTCGGCGAGTACAGGCTGAAGGAGAGGCTCGGCGAGTAAAGGCTGAAGGAGAGGCTCAGCGAGTAAAGGCTGAAGGAGAGGCTCGGCGAGTAAAGGCTGAAGGAGAGGCTCAGCGAGTAAAGGCTGAAGGAGAGACTCAGTGAGTAAAGGCTGAAGGAGGCTCAGCGAGTAAAGGCTGAAGGAGAGACTCAGTGAGTAAAGGCTGAAGGAGGCTCAGCGAGTAAAGGCTGAAGGAGGCTCAGCGAGTAAAGGCTGAAGGAGCGGCTCAGCGAGTAAAGGCTGAAGGAGAGGCTCAGCGAGTAAAGGCTGAAGGAGGCTCAGCGAGTAAAGGCTGAAGGAGAGGTTCAGCGAGTAAAGGCTGAAGGAGGCTCAGCGAGTAAAGGCTGAAGGAGGCTCAGCGAGTAAAGGCTGAAGGAGCGGCTCAGCGAGTAAAGGCTGAAGGAGAGGCTCAGCGAGTAAAGGCTGAAGGAGAGGCTCAGTGAGTAAAGGCTGAAGGAGAGGCTCAGCGAGTAAAGGCTGAAGGAGAGGCTAGCGAGTAAAGGCTGAAGGAGAGGCTCGGCGAGTAAAGGCTGAAGGAGAGGCTCGGCGAGTAAAGGCTGAAGGAGAGGCTCAGCGAGTAAAGGCTGAAGGAGAGGCTCAGCGAGTAAAGGCTGAAGGAGAGGCTCGGCGAGTAAAGGCTGAAGGAGAGGCTCTGCGAGTAAAGGCTGAAGGAGAGGCTCGGCGAGTAAAGGCTGAAGGAGAGGCTCGGCGAGTAAAGGCTGAAGGAGAGGCTCGGCGAGTAAAGGCTGAAGGAGAGGCTCGGGGAGTAAAGGCTGAAGGAGAGGCTCGGCGAGTAAAGGCTGAAGGAGAGGCTCGGCGAGTAAAGGCTGAAGGAGAGGCTCGGCGAGTAAAGACTGAAGGAGAGACTCGGCGAGTAAAGGCTGAAGGAGAGGCTCAGCGAGTACAGGCTGAAGGTGAGGCTCAGCGAGTAAAGGCTGAAGGAGAGGCTCAGCGAGTAAAGGCTGAAGGAGAGGCTCGGCGAGTAAAGGCTGAAGGAGAGGCTCGGCGAGTAAAGGCTGAAGGAGAGGCTCGGCGAGTAAAGGCTGAAGGAGAGGCTCGGCGAGTAAAGGCTGAAGGAGAGGCTCGGCGAGTAAAGGCTGAAGGAGAGGCTCGGCGAGTAAAGGCTGAAGGAGAGGCTCGGCGAGTACAGGCTGAAGGTGAGGCTCGGCGAGTAAAGGCTGAAGGAGAGGCTCGGCGAGTAAAGGCTGAAGGAGAGGCTCAGCGAGTAAAGGCTGAAGGAGAGGCTCAGCGAGTAAAGGCTGAAGGAGAGGCTCGGCGAGTAAAGGCTGAAGGAGAGGCTCGGCGAGTAAAGGCTGAAGGAGAGGCTCGGCGAGTAAAGGCTGAAGGAGAGGCTCGGCGAGTAAAGGCTGAAGGAGAGGCTCGGCGAGTAAAGGCTGAAGGAGAGGCTCGGCGAGTAAAGGCTGAAGGAGAGGCTCGGCGAGTACAGGCTGAAGGTGAGGCTCGGCGAGTAAAGGCTGAAGGAGAGGCTCGGCGAGTAAAGGCTGAAGGAGAGGCTCGGCGAGTAAAGGCTGAAGGAGAGGCTCAGCGAGTAAAGGCTGAAGGAGAGGCTCGGCGAGTAAAGGCTGAAGGAGAGGCTCGGCGAGTAAAGGCTGAAGGAGAGGCTCGGCGAGTAAAGGCTGAAGGAGAGGCTCGGCGAGTAAAGGCTGAAGGAGAGGCTCGGCGAGTAAAGGCTGAAGGAGAGGCTCGGCGAGTACAGGCTGAAGGAGAGGCTCAGCGAGTAAAGGCTGAAGGAGAGGCTCAGTGAGTAAAGGCTGAAGGAGAGGCTCAGCGAGTAAAGGCTGAAGGAGAGGCTAGCGAGTAAAGGCTGAAGGAGAGGCTCGGCGAGTAAAGGCTGAAGGAGAGGCTCGGCGAGTAAAGGCTGAAGGAGAGGCTCGGCGAGTAAAGGCTGAAGGAGAGGCTCAGCGAGTAAAGGCTGAAGGAGAGGCTCGGCGAGTAAAGGCTGAAGGAGAGGCTCTGCGAGTAAAGGCTGAAGGAGAGGCTCGGCGAGTAAAGGCTGAAGGAGAGGCTCGGCGAGTAAAGGCTGAAGGAGAGGCTCGGCGAGTAAAGGCTGAAGGAGAGGCTCGGCGAGTAAAGGCTGAAGGAGAGGCTCGGCGAGTAAAGGCTGAAGGAGAGGCTCGGCGAGTAAAGGCTGAAGGAGAGGCTCGGCGAGTAAAGACTGAAGGAGAGACTCGGCGAGTAAAGGCTGAAGGAGAGGCTCAGCGAGTACAGGCTGAAGGTGAGGCTCAGCGAGTAAAGGCTGAAGGAGAGGCTCAGCGAGTAAAGGCTGAAGGAGAGGCTCGGCGAGTAAAGGCTGAAGGAGAGGCTCGGCGAGTAAAGGCTGAAGGAGAGGCTCGGCGAGTAAAGGCTGAAGGAGAGGCTCGGCGAGTAAAGGCTGAAGGAGAGGCTCGGCGAGTAAAGGCTGAAGGAGAGGCTCGGCGAGTAAAGGCTGAAGGAGAGGCTCGGCGAGTACAGGCTGAAGGTGAGGCTCGGCGAGTAAAGGCTGAAGGAGAGGCTCGGCGAGTAAAGGCTGAAGGAGAGGCTCAGCGAGTAAAGGCTGAAGGAGAAGCTCGGCGAGTAAAGGCTGAAGGAGAGGCTCGGCGAGTAAAGGCTGAAGGAGAGGCTCGGCGAGTAAAGGCTGAAGGAGAGGCTCGGCGAGTAAAGGCTGAAGGAGAGGCTCGGCGAGTAAAGGCTGAAGGAGAGGCTCGGCGAGTAAAGGCTGAAGGAGAGGCTCGGCGAGTAAAGGCTGAAGGAGAGGCTCGGCGAGTACAGGCTGAAGGTGAGGCTCGGCGAGTACAGGCTGAAGGTGAGGCTCGGCGAGTAAAGGCTGAAGGAGAGGCTCGGCGAGTAAAGGCTGAAGGAGAGGCTCGGCGAGTAAAGGCTGAAGGAGAGGCTCGGCGAGTAAAGGCTGAAGGAGAGGCTCGGCGAGTAAAGGCTGAAGGAGAGGCTCGGCGAGTAAAGGCTGAAGGAGAGGCTCGGCGAGTAAAGGCTGAAGGAGAGGCTCGGCGAGTAAAGGCTGAAGGAGAGGCTCGGCGAGTAAAGGCTGAAGGAGAGGCTCGGCGAGTAAAGGCTGAAGGAGAGGCTCGGCGAGTACAGGCTGAAGGTGAGGCTCGGCGAGTAAAGGCTGAAGGAGAGGCTCGGCGAGTAAAGGCTGAAGGAGAGGCTCGGCGAGTAAAGGCTGAAGGAGAGGCTCGGCGAGTAAAGGCTGAAGGAGAGGCTCGGCGAGTAAAGGCTGAAGGAGAGGCTCGGCGAGTAAAGGCTGAAGGAGAGGCTCGGCGAGTAAAGGCTGAAGGAGAGGCTCGGCGAGTAAAGGCTGAAGGAGAGGCTCGGCGAGTAAAGCCTGAAGGAGAGGCTCGGCGAGTAAAGGCTGAAGGAGAGGCTCGGCGAGTAAAGGCTGAAGGAGAGGCTCGGCGAGTAAAGGCTGAAGGAGAGGCTCGGCGAGTAAAGGCTGAAGGAGAGGCTCGGCGAGTAAAGGCTGAAGGAGAGGCTCGGCGAGTAAAGACTGAAGGAGAGGCTCGGCGAGTAAAGACTGAAGGAGAGGCTCGGCGAGTAAAGGCTGAAGGAGAGGCTCGGCGAGTAAAGGCTGAAGGAGAGGCTCGGCGAGTAAAGGCTGAAGGAGAGGCTCGGCGAGTAAAGGCTGAAGGAGAGGCTCGGCGAGTACAGGCTGAAGGAGAGGCTCGGCGAGTAAAGGCTGAAGGAGAGACTCAGTGAGTAAAGGCTGAAGGAGAGGCTCGGCGAATACAGGCTGAAGGAGAGGCTCAGCGAGTAAAGGCTGAAGGAGAGGCTCGGCGAGTACAGACTGAAGGAGAGGCTCAGCGAGTAAAGACACTAACTCCAATGACAACGAGTTAGAATCAGGGGAATCTGGTTCAATTCCCGGTGCCGGCTCCTTATCACTTTGGATAAGTCACTTTATCTCCCTGTGCCTCAGGCACCAAAAAAACATAGATTGTAAGCTCTGCGGGCAGGAACTCGTGCCTGTAACATTCCCATGTGCTGCGTACCATGTGCTGTACTGTAATTGTGAAGCGCTTTTGGAGAAAAAGACTATATAAAGTTATTGTTAAATAGGGCGTTTCCCCCAATATAACCTGTTTTAAAGTGAGCTTCACCTGGTTGTTTTGCTGTTTATTTTATTTTTGTTTAAAAGGCCTCACACCTGCATTAGTGTCCACACCCACTCCTGCATTAGTGTCCACACCCACTCCTGCATTAGTGTCCACACCCACTCCTGCATTAGTGTCCACACCCACTCCTGCATTAGTGCCCACACCCACTCCTGCATTAGTGCCCACACCCACTCCTGCATTAGTGTCCACACCCACTCCTGCATTAGTGCCCACACCCACTCCTGCATTAGTGTCCACACCCACTCCTGCATTAGTGCCCACACCCACTCCTGCATTAGTGCCCACACCCACTCCTGCATTAGTGCCCACACCCACTCCTGCATTAGTGCCCACACCCACTCCTGCATTAGTGCCCACACCCACTCCTGCATTAGTACCCACACCTGCATTAGTGTCCACACCCACTCCTGCATTAGTGCCCACACCCACACCTGCATTAGTGCCCACACCCACTCCTGCATTAGTGCCCACACCCACACCTGCATTAGTGTCCACACCCACTCCTGCATTAGTGCCCACACCCACACCTGCATTAGTGTCCACACCCACTCCTGCATTAGTGCCCACACCCACACCTGCATTAGTGCCCACACCCACTCCTGCATTAGTGCCCACACCCACACCTGCATTAGTGTCCACACCCACTCCTGCATTAGTGCCCACACCCACACCTGCATTAGTGTCCACACCCACTCCTGCATTAGTACCCACACCTGCATTAGTGTCCACACCCACTCCTGCATTAGTGCCCACACCCACTCCTGCATTAGTGCCCACGCCCACACCTGCATTAGTGTCCACGCCCACTCCTGCATTAGTGCCCACGCCCACACCTGCATTAGTGTCCACGCCCACACCTGCATTAGTGTCCACGCCCACTCCTGCATTAGTGCCCACGCCCACTCCTGCATTAGTGCCCACGCCCACTCCTGCATTAGTGCCCACGCCCACTCCTGCATTAGTGCCCACACCCACTCCTGCATTAGTGCCCACACCTGCATTAGTGTCCACTCCCACTCCTGCATTAGTGTCCACACCCACACCTGCATTAGTGTCCACACCCACTCCTGCATTAGTGTCCACACCCACTCCTGCATTAGTGTCCACACCCACTCCTGCAGTAGTGTCCACACCCACACCTGCATTAGTGCCCACACCCACTCCTGCATTAGTGCCCACACCCACTCCTGCATTAGTGTCCACACCCACTCCTGTATTAGTGTCCACACCCACTCCTGCATTAGTGTCCACACCCACTCCTGCATTAGTGTCCACACCCACACCTGCATTAGTGTCCACACCCACTCCTGCATTAGTGTCCACACCCACTCCTGCATTAGTACCCACACCCACACCTGCATTAGTGTCCACACCCACTCCTGCATTAGTGTCCACACACACTCCTGCTGTTTATTCTCACTCTCTCCTCTTCACCAAGCAGCACAGAGCTGTTTGCATGCTGACTAGAAAGGATCTTATCAGAATAACAAGTCTTATCTTCATCTTCTAAGATAAGTTTCTTTGAGGACTGCTAATATCCTAATATGAGAGGGGATACGCCGCTGTAATCATTTTAGGTTTGGGGCTCATTTTATTCGTAATAAAAAGCACCATTTAAAGTCACCATACAAAAACCTAGAGGTGAAAGCAAACACGGCGACATACAGTATTGTGTGCATCAGCACCGGTGGCTCAATCAATCCCTGCTTCAGCACAGGTGGCTCAATCAGATGCTCAGACTTCACTGAGGCTCTGATTGAGCCACCTGTGCTGAAGCTGGGATATCCTGAAAACCTGACCTTTTGGGGGAGGGGGCTTGAGGACCCGAGTCGGGCCCCCTTGCACTAAGCCACGAGTCCTGGTTAATATACCAAATTAAGTCCGTTTTGTTCTGTATCATCTGGTAGCTCAAAGCTAATGTCGTGTGCGGTCCCGGTAAGTCCTTTGCCCATAGGCGTGAGTGAGTGTGAATGCCACCAGGTGTGTGTAGGGTCGCGGGATGGGATGGGCTGGCTGTGTGGGTCAAGGTCACGGCTTCGACCTTGATGTTTCCAAGCTAAGTGTTGGTCGGCTGTCCCATGGAAAGTTGAATGAATTGTTGAAGTTGAGGCACCTTTGCCCACCCGTTTGCTGCCAGACCCAGAATGCAATGCCCCCACCCTGCGTCCTCAAAGCTAAGCGGACCTGAGAACGTTGAGGCAACTCCCAAGTCTCTCCCAATGTGTCCTTGAGCTTCAACTTAACTCACCCAAGTCTCTGCTGATTGCCAATTGACTGGACCGTTCTCTCCCTGATAGGTCTCCATCATGGAGACTCATCCCTTGGCTATCGCTACCTTTAGAAGGACAATCCACTTGAGACATCTGCTGCCTGTTTAGTTTTTAACCGTCTCTCGTTCTTTCTTCCCCCTTCGAACGGACTGGCTGCCAGTGAGATGAGTGATCTGCACCTTCCTGTCTGATCCAACTGACACCAGTGGAGAAGTCCATCCTCGTGACTGTCATTTATAATATCGCCAACACATTCCGAAACGTTTTCTCACTAACCATGACTTGTAGAACTTATCTGTAAATACTTACACAGGGGGTGGCTATTGAAACACATTTTGTGTTGTTGACCCTTAAAAACTGAACCAAGGCGCATGCGCGACAACGGACTGAATGGCTGCTTGATCATTCAGCTCCGTTTCTAGCCGACACAATTTAATTAATAAATACATCCAAACCTGACGGATTTCGCCGAAATTTGACCACAACTTACCCGGACACCTCCAGGATGTCTAAAGGGACAAGATCGAAGCGCCCCTCCACAGTAATGACTGATTATTACAGCAAAGGAGATCAGCCACGCGCCCGCAGCCATGAGGGCCCCCCGCCAAGCGGGTCCGACTCAGAGGCAGAGGGAGATGAGGATAGCGGGAATAGAATCATGCGGAGGCGTGATATGCAGGAGTTCTGCACAGACATCAAAAGATGCCTGCAGGCTGAAGTGGCGTCCCTGAGAGCGGACATAAACAACATTGGCGCCAGAACGGACTCCCTAGAGAGGAAGCTGGACACCACGGTAAAGTCCCTCCACAGAACTGATAAACAGCTAGCCCAAGTGAAGGACACTATCCAAGACCTCTTAGATAAGCAGGAAGATGCGGAAAACCGAGAGCGTCGTAATAATGTGAGGATTAGGGGGGTCTCAGAAGAGGAACTTGACCCGGAGGACTTTGTGGGCCAGTGGCTAACTCAATTGATGCCGGATAAGACGGCCCAGGACCTGCATCTGGACCGGTGTCACAGAGCCCTGAGATCCAGGCCGCAGCAGGGAGACCCCCCGCGAGATATCATCGCCCGCTTCCATTATTTTAAAATAAAAGAACTGTTTACCCAGCTGACCCGCAATAATCCTTCCTTTGAATCACAAAAAATCCAAGTTTTTCAGGACATCTCCCCCACCACATTATTAAAAAGGAAACAACTTACCCCAATTACCAAGATCCTCAGAGATGAAGGGGTTAAGTACCGCTGGATTTTCCCCTTTGGGCTCCTAGTATCCAGAAACGGGGCATCTACAACAATAAAAAAAGCTGAAGATGGCGGCGCCTTCCTCACTAAACTGGGCCTGCAGGACAAAATCACAGAGGAAGTGGCGGGAAACAGAACAGCGCCGGATCCAACATGGCGGGAGGCGGGAAGACCCAACAAGAAAAATCAGGCTCGCAGTCCACGGTAATCGGTCTACTACTGAGACTGAGTTCCCTCACAGTTTATGTTAACCCCCCCCCCTACCTCCCGCTCTCCGCTCGCCTAAAAATACCTGTAGTAGCCCCACAGAGACCCCCCCGTACAGCTACACCCCCCCCCCCCCCCTACGGCATCCCCCCCCCGGAGCCCAGAAGAGCCAAGGCCCTTTGGACTTGATGCACCACTTACCTGATCCCCTGACGGCAGCGGAGGGAGACTGGCAGCCATCTTGGATCAGCTCCGGTGCCCAACTGAGGAGGAACGGCTGCGGATGACGTCAGCGGGGAGGAGACTGCACTTCACGCGAGAGGGGCGCAGAAGAGAGGCCACAGCCAAGATGGCGGAGGTCGGGACGGGCCGGAAGAGGCGGGATCCGGAAGGCGACTCCGGAGGAGATTAAGCAACACAAGGCGCCGAGGGAGAACGGCGCAGGAGGACACGCTAATAGAGCGCAAGTAGATAGAGTGAAGCGGGGCCCTAGGAGGTGGGACAAACGGGTAGCACAGAGTGCAGCAGAGTCCACCCCGCGGGCAGGCCATACACAGACACCCCCGCTTCCACGGCCGCCCCTGATCCTCGCGCTGACACCCCTGCCATTCCCACCGGCGCTTCTCTCACTGACACTCCTGCCCCTCTCACGGACGTCCCTTTGACACCCTGACTCATCGCGCTGACACCCCTACGCCCCCCGCTGGCACCACTCCCGCGGATACTCCTGCGGGCGAGTCCCTTGAGGACACATCTTAGGCGCACGACAAACACCCCTATTCACGCTGACACCCCTGCTCCTTCCACAGACACCTTTACAAGAGTAACGGAAGCCTTATAAGTAAGGGGAGAGAGGGATAAATGTAGGAACACCCGCTGAAGTAGGGCCACATGCAGTAATAGCGAGAGGCAAGGGGCAGTAGTGAATGTAGACATAGGCCGACAGCGAGACTGGGGGGGCGGGAGTCGGAAGCCCCAAAACGGAGCTCTGGGAGGGGAAAACGAAAACATAAAGCAAAAACTGACAGAAAGTCATCGGAGGGTGCCCTGACGCATAGACACCTCAGGGGGGGAAATTAAATCAAGTTAAGCTTGGGGCAGCTAAGCTGAACTCAGGCTAAATTACGAGTTAAAGAAGCCGGGTGAATAACCACGGGAGTTGGCAGAAAGTTTGGGCCTGATAGGCAGTACAAGAGGCAAATCAGAAAAGGGCTACAGAGGACGGGGGGACAAGTTGATGACAGTTACTGATAGAAGGTCAGAGTTTTAGGTTACATGCAATTTCTTAAGTATGCAAGTTGTTTAAAAGTCAGGTTTGGACTAACAAAGTTACTAGTTCATCGGCTGAGACGGCGGTCCTACAGTCGTCATGCGTGTCTACCCTGGGGCTGGGGCAGCTGCCCTAGAACCCGAGGAAGTCCTGGGGACGAGGCGGGGCAACACGGCCCTTTGGAGGAGGAAAGAGTTAGAGGGCGTGTTCCGGATATCCGCAGTCCCACAGGCAAGGGAGAGACGGCGGTCCTATGCCGCTGATCAATCTCCCCAGTTGATGTGTGTTGTTTACGTGTTTTTTCTTTTCCCTTATGTGTCCCACGTACCTACTGTGTCCACCCTCCCCCACATTATCTCCTATACGAGTGGCCCCCCGCTGAAGCCCTGCACAGAGCTGAGTACTGCAGAGGAACAGAAGCGGCACCGTAGCGACCCGATACATCCAAGAGCAACACTAAGAAAACAAGGTCAGTTCCCCACACCAACATGCCTTTAACCTTTATATCCCACAACACTAAGGGTCTCAACTCCCCATGCAAACGAAGGATAGCACTCACTGACTACAAAAAAAAGGGAGCGGACTTCATCCTACTCCAGGAAACACATTTCAGTACCACTAGTGCTCCCAAATATTTTGATAAACAATATAAGCAAGTATTCCTATCCTCCGCTCCAGAAAAAAAAAGGGGAGTAGCAATCCTAGTCCATAATAGAGTAGGCCTAGTAGTGGACAAGGTAAAGAAAGATCAAGAGGGGAGGTTCCTGATGATCATAGGGTCCATCAATATGCTCCCCATAACAATAGCCACGCTGTATGCCCCTAACACCCATGAAGCAGAATTCTTTACGAAGACATTCGGCATCATAAAAAAGTTTAGCGAAGGAGCCCTAATCCTAGGTGGGGACTTCAACGTGGCTATGAACACAACCCTGGATCGCTCAGGTCCCCACAGGCGCAGAACCAACCCCCGACCTTCCGCACTAGAACAAGGTCTGAAAGACCTTCAACTAATAGACGCATGGAGAGAAATCCACCCACTAGAAAAACTTTATACTTTCTACTCACACCCACACGACTCATTCAGTAGAATCGATTACTTCTTTATCTCTAGCAGACTGGTCTCCACGGTCACCCACACGGGGATCCATGATATTTCATGGTCGGACCATGCACCGATCGAGCTAAGGTGCGCGCAGATAGGGCTGGAAAGACCAAGAGCAAACTGGAAACTAAATGACTCCCTCCTAAAAATCCCAGACCTTGAGAGAAAGATCAAAGAGGAGATTAAATACTTTTTCAGTGAAAATAAAGACAGCGTTGACTCACACATAACCCTCTGGGAGGCTCACAAAGCAACACTGAGGGGGGTTTTGATTAGTATGGGAGCCCGCAAGAAAAAGGAGCGCAACGCAAAAATTATTAAGGTGCAAGCAGAACTAAAACAGCACTGGGAACAACATAGGCGGTCACCCGATGCAGAGACCCTGCAACAAATTAAAGACACCCAGACTAAGCTGAATCTTCTGCTCACCTCCCAGGCTGAGAAAGCGTTAAGTTGGTCAAAGAGAAGATATTTCGAAAAAGCAAACAAACCAGATACCTTATTAGCCAAAATGATTAATTCCAAAACGCACAATTATAGTATCCAAGCGTTACGACGCGAATCAGGGGAAATTACTGCCAACCCCAAGCAAATTGTACGGGAATTTAAAGATTTCTACGCAAAATTATATGACGGGGATAAAGTAGCCAGATCACCAGCGAACAAGGTGGCCCTGGAGAACTTTCTAGCAAGTTCAAATATACCCTGTTTGAGCGGGGTGGACAGAGAGGTGATGGGCAGAGATTTTACAATGGAGGAATTATCGGAGGTTATGAAAAACCTGAAACCCTCTAAAGCCCCGGGCCCCGACGGGTACTCAAATCTTTACTACAAAAAGTTTAGGAAACAATTGGCCCCTTATTTACTACGTATGTTTAACCAAGTGTTGAACGGATCTCCATTCCCTAGCCAAATGCTCCAAGCATCCATTTCAGTAATACACAAAACAGGGAAAGACCCGCAGGACTGTAAGAGTTACAGACCTATATCCCTCATTAATTCGGACATCAAAATCTATTCCAAATTACTGGCCAATAGAGTGAGTCTAATCCTACCCAGACTGGTGCACCCAGATCAAGTCGGGTTTATCCAGGGTCGACAAGCATCGGATAATACCCGACGAATTATTGATCTGATAGAAATAGCCAATCGCAATGACATACCAGTTATGGCGCTCAGTCTGGATGCGGAAAAAGCGTTTGATAGGATAGACTGGCCATACCTGGAGGCCACGCTTGGAGCGTTCGGAATGGGCAACAAATTAATAAAAGCTATATTCGCACTATATTCGACCCTGTCGGCAAGGGTGACCCACCAGGGATTCGCTTCAGACCCCTTTCAAATTAAGAGCGGTACGCGGCAGGGATGCCCGCTCTCCCCCCTCCTCTTTGCACTGTGTATGGAGCCGCTGGCGGCCCAGATCCGGGATAGCAAAGACATTTCAGGTATTGCCATCGGAAACCAGACGCATAAAGTGGCACTCTATGCGGATGACGTGTTCCTGACAATATCCAAGCCCCTCACCTCTCTGCCGAACCTGTTTGAGGTATTGGGACGGTTCAATAGGGTCTCCGGGTTCAAAATAAATCAGAGCAAATCGGAGGCCATTAATATAAATCTCCCCAAACACGTAGAAAAATTAATTGCCCTTAACTTCAATTTTCGCTGGCAGAAGCAACAAATCAAATACCTGGGAGTCAATATCACACGGACATATAATACCATCGGCCACGCCAATTACCCGCAACTGATGCGGACCCTGAGAGAGGATCTCCATAAGTGGGCTAAAAACAAGATCTCATGGATTGGCAAAATCCACTGCGTAAAAATGAATTTGCTCCCTCGCCTCTTGTATCTTTTTCAAACGCTCCCAGTGCCGTTAAATTTGAAGGAAACTCTCTCCCTCCAAACTGAGATAGATAAGTTTATCTGGGGAGGCAAAAAGGCGAGAGTGAGCAAACAGATAATGCGCACACAAACAGGGGCGGGAGGACTAGCGGTACCTTGTTTGTTATCATACTACCGAGCGGCTCAATTATGTCAAATTGTGCAATGGCACACTAACCCCGACTCTAAAAGATGGGTCGCGTTAGAGCGAGAGGCATGCTCACCATTGAAACTAGAGCACCTGATTTGGTACCCTAAGAAGGTGCGCAATAGCACCAAACTGCCGGTATCCTCAATGACCAACTCGCTATCTATCTGGGCAGGCGCCAGGCTTAAGTGTGGCCTGACTAGCAGGGCATCGGGTATGACACCAATTTGGAATAACCCCCTCTTTGCTCCGGGCCAATCCAGCACAGATTTCTCTATCTGGAAACAAAACAACATAAAGCGTTTGGTGGATCTGGAGGGGAGAAAGGGCATAAAATTTTTCGAAATAGTCAAATCTGACCACCATATTCCTAATGCCGAGATCTTTAGGTACCTCCAGATCAGGGCGTTCTATCAAAAAGTTCAGCCACAGTCCCCTATGACAAATTTCGAAAAGCTCTGTCGATCAGGGACATCCACGGTGAGACTCACATCGCAGATGTATAAAGAAGTGACCGGTTCTAGCACGACAGTGAACGACAAAACCAGATATATGACCCAATGGGAGACAGACCTAGGCGAGGAGCTAGAGGTAGAGGACTGGACAAAGATTGTGACGGCAACCTCCAAAAGCTCTATGTGTACAACCTTAAGGGAGAACGCATATAAGGTAATGATGCGATGGTACCATACTCCCGCTAAATTAGCTAAATTCCTGCCCAGTTACTCCCCATTGTGTCCGAGACAATGTGGACAGCAAGCAGACTTGTTGCACATGCTGTGGTCCTGCCCCAAAATCGTCCCAGTCTGGGACTCAATTAAAGACTGGTTGAACATAATTACAGGTAAACCCGTCCCATTAGACCCATGGCTGTTCCTCCTGAACAGGCCAGCAATCGGGTTCACCAAAGGAGAAAACAAACTGATAGCTCACTTTGCTATGGCGATGAGGGGAGAGACTGCAGCACGCTGGAAACAAAATATAATCCCTTCAATTCCAAACATTAGACATAGAATTTGGACCGTATGCCAGATGGAAATGCTAACAAGCTTAGTCAACGACACTGGCGAAAATTTTGAAAAAGTATGGGCACCGTGGTTAGCCCAGAAAGAAATTCGGGAAGTAGATAGGTCCTCAATTTGGCTTTAATAGGAACAAATGCGTTCTCCCTTGAGGGAATACCTAACGACGGAACCTACACCACACTAAGATAGAGATGCCCCCCTCCCCCCCCCCCCCCACCCCACCACATAACCCTGTATGACCAAGATGGGTCACACAAGACAATGAGAGAGACAAATCAGTTACGAACCAGATGGCCTACAGGGTACGCAGAAAGTCCTCGGACGCAGAGAACCAGCATGGGGGAGGCAGAAGCGGACCCACGTAAGGAGACCCCCCCAACTCCCATACTCCCTCCCCCCCCCCTCCTCTCTCTCTGTCCTTTTTCACGCCCCTTGTCTGTCTACCCCCCCCACCCCCCCGGCTCCTAGCAGGGGATCCCCTCCCCAGTATGTCTGTTGGTCTTCCCAGTTCGTCCAAAGACATCCACCAATTTACGAAACGGATTGTCACATGCAGTAAACTGTTACGGTACGCTGCCGAGAGATTATCTACTGTATGTATATTATGTACTGAACAAAATAAAAAATTTAAGTTGAAAAAAAAAAAAAAACTGAACCAATACTGGTCTGTGAAACCTCTTAGAACCTCCAAAGTCCCAATATCTACGTGTTCTGGACCAAAAATGTCCAACTTTTGCCTTGACAAGTAGTGTGTTAGCTACAGTATATATATTAATAACAGGAAGCGGATATTAACTTCTACTACTATTAGTACAGTACTACTGCTATCTCATAACACATCTCCCAGCGTTGGAAGGCACCGGGGTAAAGTGGTCACATAGTGTCTCCCAGCGTTGGAAGGCACCGGGGTAAAGTGGTCACATAGTGTCTCCCAGCGTTGGGAGGCACCGGGGTAAAGTGGTCACATAGTGTCTCCCAGCGTTGGAAGGCACCGGGGTAAAGTGGTCACATAGTGTCTCCCAGCGTTGGAAGGCACCGGGGTAAAGTGGTCACATAGTGTCTCCCAGCGTTGGAAGGCACCGGGGTAAAGTGGTCACATAGTGTCTCCCAGCGTTGGGAGGCACCGGGGTAAAGTGGTCACATAGTGTCTCCCAGCGTTGGGAGGCACCGGGGTAAAGTGGTCACATAGTGTCTCCCAGCGTTGGGAGGCACCGGGGTAAAGTGGTCACATAGTGTCTCCCAGCGTTGGGAGGCACCGGGGTAAAGTGGTCACATAGTGTCTCCCAGCGTTGGGAGGCGCCGGGGTAAAGTGGTCACATAGTGTCTCCCAGCGTTGGAAGGCGCCGGGGTAAAGTGGTCACATAGTGTCTCCCAGCGTTGGAAGGCACCGGGGTAAAGTGGTCACATAGTGTCTCCCAGCGTTGGAAGGCGCCGGGGTAAAGTGGTCACATAGTGTCTCCCAGCGTTGGAAGGCGCCGGGGTAAAGTGGTCACATAGTGTCTCCCAGCGTTGGAAGGCGCCGGGGTAAAGTGGTCACATAGTGTCTCCCAGCGTTGGAAGGCACCGGGGTAAAGTGGTCACATAGTGTCTCCCAGCGTTGGAAGGCACCGGGGTAAAGTGGTCACATAGTGTCTCCCAGCGTTGGAAGGCACCAGGGTAAAGTGGTCACATAGTGTCTCCCAGCGTTGGAGGGCACAGGGGTAAAGTGGTCACATAGTGTTTCCCAGCGTTGGGAGGCGCCGGGGTAAAGTGGTCACATAGTGTCTCCCAGCGTTGGAAGGCACCGGGGTAAAGTGGTCACATAGTGTCTCCCAGTGTTGGACGGCACCGGGGTAAAGTGGTCACATAGTGTCTCCCAGCGTTGGAAGGCGCCGGGGTAAAGTGGTCACATAGTGTCTCCCAGCGTTGGAAGGCACCAGGGTAAAGTGGTCACATAGTGTCTTCCAGCATTGGAAGGCACCGGGGTAAAGTGGTCACATAGTGTCTCCCAGCGTTGGAAGGCACCGGGGTAAAGTGGTCACATAGTGTCTCCCAGCGTTGGAAGGCACCGGGGTAAAGTGGTCACATAGTGTCTCCCAGCGTTGGAAGGCACCGGGGTAAAGTGGTCACATAGTGTCTCCCAGCGTTGGAGGGAACCGGGGTAAAGTGGTCACATAGTGTCTCCCAGCGTTGGAAGGCACCGGGGTAAAGTGGTCACATGGTGTCTCCCAGCGTTGGAAGGCACCGGGGTAAAGTGGTCACATAGTGTCTCCCAGCGTTGGAAGGCACCGGTGTAAAGTGGTCACATAGTGTCTCCCAGCGTTGGAAGGCACCGGGGTAAAGTGGTCACATAGTGTCTCCCAGCGTTGGGAGGCACCGGGGTAAAGTGGTCACATAGTGTCTCCCAGCGTTGGAAGGCACCGGGGTAAAGTGGTCACATAGTGTCTCCCAGCGTTGGAAGGCACCGGGGTAAAGTGGTCACATAGTGTCTCCCAGCGTTGGAAGGCACCGGGGTAAAGTGGTCACATAGTGTCTCCCAGCGTTGGGAGGCACCGGGGTAAAGTGGTCACATAGTGTCTCCCAGCGTTGGAAGGCACCGGGGTAAAGTGGTCACATAGTGTCTCCCAGCGTTGGAAGGCGCCGGGGTAAAGTGGTCACATAGTGTCTCCCAGCGTTGGAAGGCACCGGGGTAAAGTGGTCACATAGTGTCTCCCAGCGTTGGAAGGCACCGGGGTAAAGTGGTCACATAGTGTCTCCCAGCGTTGGAAGGCACCGGGGTAAAGTGGTCACATAGTGTCTCCCAGCGTTGGAAGGCACCGGGTAAAGTGGTCACATAGTGTCTCCCAGCGTTGGAAGGCGCCGGGGTAAAGTGGTCACATAGTGTCTCCCAGCGTTGGAAGGCGCCGGGGTAAAGTGGTCACATAGTGTTTCCCAGCGTTGGAAGGCGCCGGGGTAAAGTGGTCACATTAGTGTCTCCCAGCGTTGGAGGGCACAGGGGTAAAGTGGTCACATAGTGTTTCCCAGCGTTGGGAGGCGCCGGGGTAAAGTGGTCACATAGTGTCTCCCAGCGTTGGAAGGCACCGGGGTAAAGTGGTCACATAGTGTCTCCCAGCGTTGGGAGGCACCGGGGTAAAGTGGTCACATGGTGTCTCCCAGCGTTGGAAGGCACCGGAGTAAAGTGGTCACATAGTGTCTCCCAGCGTTGGAAGGCACCGGTGTAAAGTGGTCACATTGTGTCTCCCAGCGTTGGAAGGTGTTGGGGTAAAGTGGTCACATAGTGTCTCCCAGCGTTGGGAGGCACCGGGGTAAAGTGGTCACATAGTGTCTCCCAGCGTTGGAGGGAACCGGGGTAAAGTGGTCACATAGTGTCTCCCAGCGTTGGAAGGCACCGGGGTAAAGTGGTCACATAGTGTCTCCCAGCGTTGGAAGGCACCGGGGTAAAGTGGTCACATAGTGTCTCCCAGCGTTGGAAGGCACCAGGGTAAAGTGGTCACATAGTGTCTCCCAGCGTTGGAGGGCACAGGGGTAAAGTGGTCACATAGTGTCTCCCAGCGTTGGAAGGCACCAGGGTAAAGTGGTCACATAGTGTCTCCCAGCGTTGGAAGGCACCGGGGTAAAGTGGTCACATAGTGTCTCCCAGCGTTGGAAGGCACCAGGGTAAAGTGGTCACATAGTGTCTCCCAGCGTTGGAGGGCACAGGGGTAAAGTGGTCACATAGTGTTTCCCAGCGTTGGGAGGCGCCGGGGTAAAGTGGTCACATAGTGTCTCCCAGCGTTGGAAGGCACCGGGGTAAAGTGGTCACATAGTGTCTCCCAGTGTTGGACGGCACCGGGGTAAAGTGGTCACATAGTGTCTCCCAGCGTTGGAAGGCACCGGGGTAAAGTGGTCACATAGTGTCTCCCAGCGTTGGAAGGCGCCGGGGTAAAGTGGTCACATAGTGTCTCCCAGCGTTGGAAGGCACCAGGGTAAAGTGGTCACATAGTGTCTTCCAGCATTGGAAGGCACCGGGGTAAAGTGGTCACATAGTGTCTCCCAGCGTTGGAAGGCACCGGGGTAAAGTGGTCACATAGTGTCTCCCAGCGTTGGAAGGCACCGGGGTAAAGTGGTCACATAGTGTCTCCCAGCGTTGGAAGGCACCGGGGTAAAGTGGTCACATAGTGTCTCCCAGCGTTGGAGGGAACCGGGGTAAAGTGGTCACATAGTGTCTCCCAGCGTTGGAAGGCACCGGGGTAAAGTGGTCACATGGTGTCTCCCAGCGTTGGAAGGCACCTGGGTAAAGTGGTCACATAGTGTCTCCCAGCGTTGGAAGGCACCGGTGTAAAGTGGTCACATAGTGTCTCCCAGCGTTGGAAGGCACAGGGGTAAAGTGGTCACATAGTGTTTCCCAGCGTTGGGAGGCGCCGGGGTAAAGTGGTCACATAGTGTCTCCCAGCGTTGGAAGGCACCGGGGTAAAGTGGTCACATAGTGTCTCCCAGCGTTGGGAGGCACCGGGGTAAAGTGGTCACATGGTGTCTCCCAGCGTTGGAAGGCGCCGGGGTAAAGTGGTCACATAGTGTCTCCCAGCGTTGGGAGGCACCGGGGTAAAGTGGTCACATAGTGTCTCCCAGCGTTGGAAGGCGCCGGGGTAAAGTGGTCACATAGTGTCTCCCAGCGTTGGAAGGCACCGGGGTAAAGTGGTCACATAGTGTCTCCCAGCGTTGGGAGGCACCGGGGTAAAGTGGTCACATAGTGTCTCCCAGCGTTGGAAGGCACCGGGGTAAAGTGGTCACATAGTGTCTCCCAGCGTTGGAAGGCACCGGGGTAAAG
The DNA here is from genome assembly GCF_040206685.1 of Ascaphus truei. Classification (NCBI taxonomy): domain Eukaryota; kingdom Metazoa; phylum Chordata; class Amphibia; order Anura; family Ascaphidae; genus Ascaphus; species Ascaphus truei. The sequence continues at coordinate 28,224,655 of NC_134500.1, forward strand.
TGGTCACATAGTGTCTCCCAGCGTTGGGAGGCACCGGGGTAAAGTGGTCACATAGTGTCTCCCAGCGTTGGAAGGCACCGGGGTAAAGTGGTCACATAGTGTCTCCCAGCGTTGGAAGGCGCCGGGGTAAAGTGGTCACATAGTGTCTCCCAGCGTTGGAAGGCACCGGGGTAAAGTGGTCACATAGTGTCTCCCAGCGTTGGAAGGCACCGGGGTAAAGTGGTCACATAGTGTCTCCCAGCGTTGGAAGGCACCGGGGTAAAGTGGTCACATAGTGTCTCCCAGCGTTGGAAGGCACCGGGTAAAGTGGTCACATAGTGTCTCCCAGCGTTGGAAGGCGCCGGGGTAAAGTGGTCACATAGTGTCTCCCAGCGTTGGAAGGCGCCGGGGTAAAGTGGTCACATAGTGTTTCCCAGCGTTGGAAGGCGCCGGGGTAAAGTGGTCACATTAGTGTCTCCCAGCGTTGGAGGGCACAGGGGTAAAGTGGTCACATAGTGTTTCCCAGCGTTGGGAGGCGCCGGGGTAAAGTGGTCACATAGTGTCTCCCAGCGTTGGAAGGCACCGGGGTAAAGTGGTCACATAGTGTCTCCCAGCGTTGGGAGGCACCGGGGTAAAGTGGTCACATGGTGTCTCCCAGCGTTGGAAGGCACCGGAGTAAAGTGGTCACATAGTGTCTCCCAGCGTTGGAAGGCACCGGTGTAAAGTGGTCACATAGTGTCTCCCAGCGTTGGAAGGTGTTGGGGTAAAGTGGTCACATAGTGTCTCCCAGCGTTGGGAGGCACCGGGGTAAAGTGGTCACATAGTGTCTCCCAGCGTTGGAGGGAACCGGGGTAAAGTGGTCACATAGTGTCTCCCAGCGTTGGAAGGCACCGGGGTAAAGTGGTCACATAGTGTCTCCCAGCGTTGGAAGGCACCAGGGTAAAGTGGTCACATAGTGTTTCCCAGCGTTGGAAGGCACCGGGGTAAAGTGGTCACATAGTGTCTCCCAGCGTTGGAAGGCACCGGGGTAAAGTGGTCACATAGTGTCTCCCAGCGTTGGAAGGCGCCGGGGTAAAGTGGTCACATAGTGTCTCCCAGCGTTGGAAGGCGCCGGGGTAAAGTGGTCACATAGTGTCTCCCAGCGTTGGAAGGCGCCGGGGTAAAGTGGTCACATAGTGTCTCCCAGCGTTGGAAGGCGCCGGGGTAAAGTGGTCACATAGTGTCTCCCAGCGTTGGAAGGCGCCGGGGTAAAGTGGTCACATAGTGTCTCCCAGCGTTGGAAGGCGCCGGGGTAAAGTGGTCACATAGTGTCTCCCAGCGTTGGAAGGCACCGGGGTAAAGTGGTCACATAGTGTCTCCCAGCGTTGGAAGGCACCGGGTAAAGTGGTCACATAGTGTCTCCCAGCGTTGGAAGGCGCCGGGGTAAAGTGGTCACATAGTGTCTCCCAGCGTTGGAAGGCGCCGGGGTAAAGTGGTCACATAGTGTTTCCCAGCGTTGGAAGGCGCCGGGGTAAAGTGGTCACATTAGTGTCTCCCAGCGTTGGAGGGCACAGGGGTAAAGTGGTCACATAGTGTTTCCCAGCGTTGGGAGGCGCCGGGGTAAAGTGGTCACATAGTGTCTCCCAGCGTTGGAAGGCACCGGGGTAAAGTGGTCACATAGTGTCTCCCAGCGTTGGGAGGCACCGGGGTAAAGTGGTCACATGGTGTCTCCCAGCGTTGGAAGGCACCGGAGTAAAGTGGTCACATAGTGTCTCCCAGCGTTGGAAGGCACCGGTGTAAAGTGGTCACATAGTGTCTCCCAGCGTTGGAAGGTGTTGGGGTAAAGTGGTCACATAGTGTCTCCCAGCGTTGGGAGGCACCGGGGTAAAGTGGTCACATAGTGTCTCCCAGCGTTGGAGGGAACCGGGGTAAAGTGGTCACATAGTGTCTCCCAGCGTTGGAAGGCACCGGGGTAAAGTGGTCACATAGTGTCTCCCAGCGTTGGAAGGCACCAGGGTAAAGTGGTCACATAGTGTTTCCCAGCGTTGGAAGGCACCGGGGTAAAGTGGTCACATAGTGTCTCCCAGCGTTGGAAGGCACCGGGGTAAAGTGGTCACATAGTGTCTCCCAGCGTTGGAAGGCGCCGGGGTAAAGTGGTCACATAGTGTCTCCCAGCGTTGGAAGGCGCCGGGGTAAAGTGGTCACATAGTGTCTCCCAGCGTTGGAAGGCGCCGGGGTAAAGTGGTCACATAGTGTCTCCCAGCGTTGGAAGGCACCGGGGTAAAGTGGTCACATAGTGTCTCCCAGCGTTGGGAGGCACCGGGTAAAGTGGTCACATAGTGTCTCCCAGCGTTGGAAGGCGCCGGGGTAAAGTGGTCACATAGTGTCTCCCAGCGTTGGAGGGCACCGGGGTAAAGTGGTCACATAGTGTCTCCCAGCGTTGGAAGGCGCCGGGGTAAAGTGGTCACATAGTGTCTCCCAGCGTTGGAAGGCGCCGGGGTAAAGTGGTCACATAGTGTCTCCCAGCGTTGGAAGGCACCGGGGTAAAGTGGTCACATAGTGTCTCCCAGCGTTGGAAGGTGTCTTATGCATTACAACCTCTTAGCAATTATGGCCGTTTACGTTTTAGGCTCTAGGAAGAATTTGAATGCGGTAAAAACGAGTTAATTAAGGCTGGCAGTGCCTCTTTGTCCCTTTGGGCGTAAGATGTCCGGACACGGCGGGCACAGGTGGATGGACCTGCTGGCCAGGTTAGCACTCAGAAAGAAAGATTTATGTTCTGCGTGGCCTGAGGAAAAATGGCCAGCAGGATCAGACTGTTTGGAAGCCAGGTAAGCAGCTGCTCATTCGGATTTAGAGGCTGTTGAGAGTAGTTTAGAGCCAGGCTGTTTAGAGCCATCTGCTGGCCAGTGCAGGTATTGCCTGACACAGGGAGCACAAACTTTTAGTTGTTTCCTATAATAAGAATTATTTCACCTCCTTAAGAGGGGCAACCGTGCGCTGGGGCGCTGGGGCGCTGGGGCGCTGGGCTCCTCTGGCATCAAAGGAGTTGGGATACACATTGGGAAGCTGGGTATCAGACCCCCGACTCACTGTTCTGCCATAAAATTAAAGGCATTCTTTTAAATATAAAGTTCATAAAATGTATTGTGTGTTCATTTGAGTATTAATTATATATAAGGGTAGCAGGAGGTTTAGGGAGCGGTTATATGGGGTAATAGGAGGAGTTATAGGGAGCGGTTATATGGGGTAATAGAAGGAGTTATAGGGAGCGGGTATATGGGGTAATAGGAGGAGTTATAGGGAGAGGTTATATGGGGTAATAGAAGGAGTTATAGGGAGAGGTTATATGGGGCAATAGGAGGAGTTATAGGGAGCGGTTATATGGGGTAATAGGAGGAGTTATAGGGAGGGGTTATATGGGGTAATAGGAGGAGTTATATGGGGTTATAGGGAGAGGTTATAGGAGGGGTAATAGGAGGAGTTATAGGGCGTGGTTATAAGAGGGGCAATAGGAGGAGTTATAGGGAGGGGTTATATGGGGTAATAGGAGGAGTTATTTTGCGTGATTATATAGGGGGATAGGAGGAGTTATTTTGCGTGATTATATAGGGGGATAGGAGGAGTTATTTTGCGTGATTATATAGGGGGATAGGAGGAGTTATTTTGCGTGATTATATAGGGGGATAGGAGGAGTTATTTTGCGTGATTATATAGGGGGATAGCAGGAGTTATTTTGCGTGATTATATGGGGTAATAGGAAGAGTTATAGGGAGCGGTTATATGGGGTAATCGGAGGAGTGAGTTGCATTTGGTGTTTGCGCTGGAGGAAGGAATATTACACACATTATAAGAGTGTATATCCCTCTTCCTTAGATCACAGAAAGCCAGTGCAAATAAATCAGACATTGCTAATATTTCTGCAATAAGAAAACAATTAACCGCACAAAGCGCCCAGCATCACAGCTCGAAAACCCCTCCTGTTCCCTGCGCCGTTTTCAGGGCTCCTTCACACACGTAAATAATTGACCAGCTCCCAATCCGTGAAAGCGGCGTGCGCTCATGAAACATGGATACCAGCGCAAGGTTTCCAAGTCACTGCTCACTGTTTTCTTCCAAGTCGGTGGCAGATGGCAGCAGAAGTTTGATCACGAGAGACTTTCCGATTCTGTAATCCTCGCACCGTTTAATAATTAACACCGCGGCTGATGCTCGGGGTCCGTGGCGTGTTGTTCACTGTTTTTAAAGAGCAAAATGGATCCGCTGCAGGACCCTAACGTTTTGACTGAAATAAACGAGATTTGAGAGAGCCGTACCCCTAGGGGTTGCCAGGTGTCTTCTCCAAAAATACTAGACACAATGGTGAAAGGTGCGACGCGCTCGGGACACATACACCCCTCTCACCTCTCCACTCCATGCTGTTTCCTCCTCTCCTTGGCCCCACCCCCAGGCTCCTGGCACCTCCTCCTGATTGGCTGAATTACCCAGCAGCAGCCAATCAGGATGGAGGATACTGCCCAGCCCCCTAGTAACAGCCCTGCTCGGGGAAAATCCTGCGGCCCCTCAAGCTGGTCAGGTCACTATGTCCTGAGAGGTAAAACCAGTGTAGACATAAACACCCAGGGAGGTAATACCGGTATACACATACACGCCCAGAGAGGTAATACCGGTATACACATAAACACCCAGAGAGGTAATACCGGTATACACGTACACGCCCAGAGAGGTAATACCGTTATACACATACACACCCAGAGAGGTAATACCGGTATACACATACACACCCAGAGAGGTAATACCGGTATACACGTACACGCCCAGAGAGGTAATACCGTTATACACATACACGCCCAGAGAGGTAATACCGTTATACACATACACGCCCAGAGAGGTAACACCGGTATACACAGACACGCCCAGAGAGGTAACACCGGTATACACAGACACGCCCAGAGAGGTAACACCGGTATACACAGACACGCCCAGAGAGGTAATACCGGAATACACATACCCGCCCAGAGAGGTAATACCGGTATACACATACACGCCCAGAGAGGTAATACCGGTATACACATACACGCCCAGAGAGGTAATACCGGTATACACATACACGCCCAGAGAGGTAATACCGGTATACACATACACGCCCAGAGAGGTAATACCAGTATACACAGACACGCCCAGAGAGGTAATACCGGTATACACATACACGCCCAGAGAGGTAATACCGGTATACACATACACGCCCAGAGAGGTAATACCGGTATACACATACACGCCCAGAGAGGTAATACCGGTATACACATACACGCCCAGAGAGGTAATACCGGTATACACATACACACCCAGAGAGGTAATTCCGGTATACACATACACGCCCAGAGAGGTAATACCGGTATACACATAAACGCCCAGGGAGGTAATACCGGTATACACATACACGCCCAGAGAGGTAATACCGGTATACACATACACGCCCAGAGAGGTAATACCGGTATACACATACACGCCCAGAGAGGTAATACCGGTATACACATACACGCCCAGAGAGGTAATACCGGTATAGACATACACACCCAGAGAGGTAATACCTGTATACACATACACGTCCAGAGAGGTAATACCGGTATACACATAAACACCCAGGGAGGTAATACCGGTATACACATAAACACCCAGGGAGGTAATACCGGTATACACAGACACGCCCAGAGAGGTAATACCGGTATACACATACACGCCCAGAGAGGTAATACCGGTATACACATACACGCCCAGAGAGGTAATACCGGTATACACATACACGCCCAGAGAGGTAATACCTGTATACACATAAACGCCCAGGGAGGTAATACCGGTATACACATACACGCCCAGAGAGGTAATACCGGTATACACATACACGCCCAGAGAGGTAATACCGGTATACACAGACACGCCCAGAGAGGTAATATCGGTATACACGTACACGCCCAGAGAGGTAATACCGGTATACACATACACGCCCAGAGAGGTAATACCGGTATACACATACACGCCCAGAGAGGTAATACCGGTATACACATACCCGCCCAGAGAGGTAATACCGGTATACACGCCCAGAGAGGTAATACCGGTATACGCATACACGCCCAGAGAGGTAATACCGGTATACACATACACGCCCAGAGAGGTAATACCGGTATACACATACCCGCCCAGAGAGGTAATACCGGTATACACATACACGTCCAGAGAGGTAATACCGGTATACACATACACGCTCAGAGAGGTAATACCAGTATACACATACATAGCGAGAAAGGTAATACCGGTATACACATACACGCCCAGAGGAGGTAATACCGGTATACACATACCCGCCCAGAGAGGTAATACCGGTATACACGTACACGCCCAGAGAGGTAATACCGGTATACACACACACGTCCAGAGAGGTAATACCGGTATACACATACACGCTCAGAGAGGTAATACCAGTATACACATACATAGCGAGAAAGGTAATACCGGTTTACACATACACGCCCAGAGGAGGTAATACCGGTATACACATACCCGCCCAGAGAGGTAATACCGGTATACACGTACACGCACAGAGAGGTAATACCGGTATACACATACACGCTCAGAGAGGTAATAACGATATACACATACACGCCCAGAGAGGTAATACCGGTATACACATACACGCCCAGAGAGGTAATACCGGTATACACATACACGCCCAGAGAGGTAATACCGGTATACACACCCAGAGAGGTAATACCGGTATACGCATACACGCCCAGAGAGGTAATACCGGTATACAAATACACGCCCAGAGAGGTAATACCGGTATACACGTACACGCCCAGAGAGGTAATACCGGTATACACACACACACGCCCTGCGGGGAGGAGAGTGGGGGTGCCTGCGGGGAGGATAGTGGGGGTGGGACAGCAGTGAGCAGGAGGAGAGCAGAGGCCGGGTCTGGCTGCAGGTGTAGAGGGTGGGGGTGGGGTTAGCTGCAGAGGGTGGAGGCGGGTTTAGCTGCAGAGGGTGGGGATGGGGTTAGCTGCAGAGGGTGGGGGCGGGGTTAGCTGCAGAGGGAGGGGGCGGGGTTAGCTGCAGATGGTGGGGGCGGGGTTAGCGGCAGAGGGTGGGGGCAGGGTTAGCTGCAGAGGGTGGGGGCGGGGTTAGATGCAGAGTGTGGGGGCGGGGTCTGAGCTGCAGAGGGTGGGGGCGGGTCTGAGCTGCAGAGGGTGGGGGCGGGGTTAGCTGCAGAGGGTGGGGGCGGGGTCTGAGCTGCAGAGGGTGGGGGCGGGGTAAGCTGCAGAGGGAGGGGGCGGGGTCTGAGCGGCAATGGGGGGCGGGGTCTGAGCGGCAGAGGGTGGGGGTGGGGTTAGCTGCAGAGGGTGGGGGCGGGGTCTGAGCTGCAGAGGGTGGGGGCGGGATTAGCTGCAGAGGGTGGGGGCGGGGTCTGAGCGGCAATGGGGGGCGGGGTCTGAGCGGCAGAGGGTGGGGGCGGGGTCTGAGCTGCAGAGGGTGGGGGCGGGATTAGCTGCAGAGGGTGGGGGAGGGATTAGATGCAGAGGGTGGGGGCGGGGTCTGAGCTGCAGAGGGTGGGGGCGGGGTTAGCTGCAGAGGGTGGGGGCGGGGTCTGAGCGGCAGAGGGTGGGGGTGGGGTTAGCGGCAGAGGGTGGGGGCGGGGTCTGAGCTGCAAAGGGTGGGGGTGGGGCTAGCTGCAGAGGGTGGGGGAGGGATTAGCTGCAGAGGGTGGGGGCGGGGTTAGCTGCAGAGGGTGGGGGCGGGGTTAGCTGCAGAGGGTGGGGGTGGGGTTAGCTGCAGAGAGCTGAAGGTGTGGTTAGAACATGAACGGTTGGGGTTATGATATTAGGTGGCGGGGTTAGGACATGAATGGGTGGAGTTATATGAGGGGGCGGGTTAGGACATGAATGGGTGGAGTTATGATATGAGGGGGCGGGTTAGGACATGAACGGGTGGAGTTATGATATGAGGGGGCGGGGTTAGGACATGCCTGGGTGGAGTTATGATATGAGGGGGCGGGTTAGGACATGAACGGGTGGAGTTATGATATGAGGGGGCGGGGTTAGGACATGAACGGGTGGAGTTATGATATGAGGGGGCGGGGTTAGGACATGAACGGGTGGAGTTATGATATGAAGGGCGGGGTTAGGGTGTGATGGGCGGGGTTGAGGTGTTTGTGGAGGAGTTTAGGACTCTGTTACTATGTTCTATATAATGTAAAGAAATGTTCTCCGCGCTGGGCAAGGGATAGTCTCTATTCAAATGCCTTGGGGAAATATGTCTTTTGGGAAATATGGCCCAATATGTGTAGAAGTTTCTCTAACTGACACTGTGTGGGTTATGGGGCAAAATGAAATGTGCAAGAAAATGTCAATACTAAGACATATTCCGGTACAAACCCGTGTAAAATGTGCGTCGGGTGTATAATTATATTTACATAGCACCAACAGTGTATGCAGCGCCTTACAAAGTTACAATACAAGGTAAATAGAGGATAAACAATGGGGATAAGCGCGACAGGTAAAAGATAACAAGGCAAAGGGACTGTCCCCAAGAGCTTACAATCCAAGTGTTATGTTAAGAGTCTTGCAGGAACAGAAGGAGTTAAAGTGGTCCGGGAGGTTACGGCTATCTGGGCGTCGCGCTGAATACCGGATTTATACAATTTATATTAATACAGAATTCTGGGTCTAGTTTATTTATAACGAGTGTTGGTAAATATAATAATAATAATAATAATAGCATGTTCTTGTATAGTGCTGCTAGTTTTACGTAGCACTTTACAGAGACATGTTGCAGGCGCAGGTCCCTGCCCCGTGGAGCTTACAATCTATGTTTTTGGTGCCTGAGGCACAGGGAGATAAAGTGACTTGCCCAAGGTCACAAGGAGCCGACACTAGGAATTGAACCAGGCTCCCCTGCTCCAAACTCAGCACCAGTCAGTGTCTTTACTCACTGAGCCACTCCTTCTCCTTGAGTAACTAAATATCCGTTATTACTGTCATATTATTTATAGTCGCCATACTGCGACAGTAACATCATGTCACCTATATAATGACACGTCCGCGCTGTGTCGGATACATTTTTGGGCTGATACAAAGCGATTTAATTCTGCGCTAACGCTATTATCGGACTTTTTAGGGATTAAGTGGAACTCGGCGGGGGATTCTGACGCAGTTTCTGCTTTTTCGGTCGTATGGAGAGATCCTTTTATAGTACATCCCATTACCTTCCCTGCGCCCAGCGCCGCCATTTCTGTGCGCACAAACAACTCATTTTTAACGCCGCTGGTGCAGATGGAGAAACTTTTGGACCCGCGCTCGAAATTTCTCACCCAAAACAAATGTTTGCAGCACTTAGTACTTATGTATGACATTTCTTTAATGAATTGCTCGCAGATAAAATCTGTGCATCTAGATGTCAAAGTGTGATATATTTGATATATTCCGGCTACACAGTAACAATGAAAATGGCTAATTTTGTCTTCTTTGTTCTTTTGGAAGTTCATTACAAAGGGCTTTGCCTGTGCAAAATCATGTTGAAAAAACAGAGACACACGGGAGGAGTGCGAGGAAATCAGCCCCCTCCCAAGTCTCAGCTCCCCGTGTTTCTACAATAACTTTAATAAGGATTTAATCATACTTATAGGGGCAGATTTGGGGAAAAGGCGCCAGTCACCCAGATGTGACCCCTTAACCCTGTCACTGCCATTAGTACACGTTGCCCCTAGGAGGGACTGACCCTTTAACCATGTCACTGCCATTAGTACACTTTGCCCCTAGGAGGGACTGACCCTTTAACCATGTCATTGCCATTAGTAAGGACACTTTGCTCCTAGGAGGGACTAACCACTTAACCCTGTCACTGCCATTATTACACTTTGGCCCTAGGAGGGACTGATCCCTAAACCATGTCACTGCCATTAGTACACTTTGCCCTAAGAGGGACTTATCCCTGTTCATTTTTTAACCCCCACTCTAAAGCAGGGGTGCGCAAGACTTTTTGGGGGGGGCACGGCGCTTACCGAGGCCCCTTTCTCTTCCCCACAACATTTAAATGAAATGCCGGGAGTGTGCGCAAGGCCCCTGTAACCCACTAACGTTATCTCCGGCGGCTTCTGGAGACGCGTCACTATGGCAACGTGACATCAGAACGCTGTAGACAAGGTAAGGAGGAAGTGGGTGGGGGGGGGGCACCCCAGCTCTAAAGGGTTACTGGTATGGTTAGCGTGTACCTGGCCCCACCCTGTGTTGTCATTGGATCATGATATCACATAGAGTATATAAGGGGAGTGGAAGGTACGAGAAGGTTAGGTTCCAGGAGGACAAGAGTAGAGGAGCCTCGGGGAGAGTGGATAAGTAATGTTTATAAATTAATAGCACAGACCAAGCCCCCTGTTAATCATGTTATTATTGTAGATAGGAACAGTACCCTTTAAGTAAAGCATGGATAACAATAAAGAAATAAAGCGACATTACAATGTTGTATAAAGTGCGGTGAGCGGTCCCCGTGCCTGGGGACCTGAATAAAAGACTGTTGTATGACAAAAGTTCCTGGCGCCCATTATTTCACAACCTTGCCACCTCATCACCCAACCGCGTGAACCCAACCCCCTGAGTCAAAGTAACCCATGCGGGGTAGCTATATAATACACACCCCATGCAATCTCCGTAGTAGCCGGGTGGGGGGTGGGGGAGGGTAACATTTTGCACCAATTTTCCAGAAATAACAAATCGTCCCCCTGATTTATAGTTAAAAAACAAACAAAAAAACAATTGTTGGGAGGGAGAATCCTAGGGAGGTGAAGGGGTTAATTCTCTGACAGCCGCTGTATTCCGTCCTCCAACTCACAAACTGGCAGCCTAAGGAATAGCTCTGGATGGTAATTAGTAATAGACATGCTAATAATGCAATCCAGTGCAAGAACTACTGCAGGGAGAGAGATGGAGAGGAGGAGGAGGAGGGGGAGAAATGAGGAAGAATTGAATACAACTGTAGAAAAGAGGAGGAGGGGTGGGAAGGGGGTATGAAGGGTTTGAGAGATGCACGCCTGGCAATTTTAAGGGCATCTTCAGGACTGGTCAAGGGATCGTCACTCATTGGTTCCTCCTCCGCTTCCCTGGGATGGTTGGTTGAGGGTTCCTCACTGTTGGCACCGGACAGACACTTCTTTGGGGTACACCCGACTTCTGCCTTGGGCCCTCTGGATATTCGGTCATCCGCGGGACGAATTCTCCATTTTCTCTAGGCTGCAGGGCATCTCAGACCCCCTTTTTCTCCGCGGGATCTGCAGACGTGTCTGTTCCTTCCTTCCTTGTAAGTGAAGCACCGCTTTTCTTTTTACACCTTTTTTTTGGATGCCTCTGTCCCATCAGGGATACTGGGGTCTCCTTTATTTGCAACTTCAGCAATATCACTGATCACTGTATCCGCCATGTTTTCCTTGCAGTTGCGTTAGGTGGCGTAAATATTCAGAGATCTGCTGCTCCCGCTCTTGCTCCTGCCGATCACATTCGTCATCATAGAGAGCGGTCTTTTTGGTTCGTACCGAGTTCAGGCACCCCCACCATTCTTGGGGTGTTTTGTGGGTGTGACTCGGTTCGGGTCCCACATAAGAGATGTCTTCCTCCTTATCAGACCGGAAGGGCCACTCTTCCGTGGGGTAGGGTTCATTACAGGAACGCCGCATCTTGTCCTCCATTTTGGGGCTATCAGGTGTATTTTTCTTCCTGACCTCAGGAGGTGCTATTGTAGCTGTTGTCACTGTATTCGCTAGAACTCCAAATTTTGGTAGTCCTACAGGTGGGTAGACTTTGCTTGTAGAGTTCGTCGCTCTCCCAGGCGTCTCTGTAGACTTTTTCTTCTTCTTTACTTTGGTATGTTTTACAACATCAGCAGTGCTGTGCACACACTTTCAGTGATACTGGATGTGCAGTTGCTAAGTAAAACTTCTGTACCTTGCTTGGGTCCACAGCGCATTGCTTGCTGCTGCAGTTCCTTGGATCGTTGAAAAAAATAGTCCTCTGGCTGCTGCCCTTTTTCTGGGGCCGCGTAGGGACCATCCTCACCGTCTGAATAAGGCCTGAAGTGACACTGCTCCGTGTGGCCGGGCTCTTTACACCAGGAACACGTTTTCTTCCCCATTCTTGCAGAGTCTGTATTTGACTTCAGCTGGGCAGCCATTTTAAATTCCCAGGGTTTTTTTTCCCACCAGTGGTGGGGTAGACTATGGTCACAGCATCAGTCCCTTGTGTGGGTCACCGTCTATCACAGTCCTCCCAGTCCAACTGTGGCATTGTGGCTTTCTTCAGTGCAGTGCAGTTTTCTTGCCTGGATGTGTAGCCCTTTAATTCTGGTCCCTGCTGCATGTGATTCTTTGCTTTGTTTCTCAGACTGTTTGCAGGAACTGTATGCAGGCAAAAGCACAAAAATGTTCACAGGCAGTCTCCGGGGCCCCTTTAAACTTCAAGGGCCACCTCTCATCCCAACTTCTGACACCATATGTAAGAGACGTGTGCAGAGGTACGCAATGGAGACCGTTTAAAGTGAAACTAAAATGAGGCTTTATTGTGCCTGTCCCTTTAACACAGGAAAAAGAAAACCTACTCCACTTTGGAGAATATCTACACATGTAGTCCTGCCCTCTCTAACTGGATGGTTAGCTAAGCAAATTACCAGCCCCATATATATATACATTTATACAGATATATAACAGTCCCAAAAGAAAGTCTTATCTGTCTTTTGTAGCTTTAGGGGAAGGCTTCTCTGCTCTCCTGTGTCAGCACCCTTGTGTGCTAAGGTAATGTCTGTCCAGGTATACAGCTCCCCTTTGTCTTGCTGTCAGCCTGCAGTCTCTTTGCAGCTCATGACATCTGTCCTCCCTGGGTCAGCCCCAATTGTGAGACTCAGGAATCCTCTTCCTGTGTCTCAGAACAGGCGTTTTCTGACAGAGTTCTGATTAGGTAAGTGGGGTTGGTTGATTGCAGGTGTGCAATTAACCAGCACACTACTGGATTAGAGGCACTTTTCTTAACAGGGGTAAGTTCGTGTTACACAAGGCTAGCGCTTTCTCAAGGAGTAATGAACGGTAACGTGACGGTAAGTATGTCTTAGTGTTACTGCCATCCAGTCCCTATAACTTCCAATAACGTGACGGTAAGTATGTCTTAGTGTTACTCCCATCCAGTCCCTATAACTTCCAATAACGTGACGGGAAGTATGTCTTAGTGTTACTCCCATCCAGACCCTATAACTCCCAATAACGTGACGGTAAGTATGTCTTAGTGTTACTCCCATCCAGACCCTATAGCTCCCAATAACATGACGGTAAGTATGACTTAGTGTTACTCCCATCCAGACCCTATAACTTCCAGTAAAGTGATGGTAAGTATGTCTTAGTGTTACTCCCATCCAGTACCTATAACTTCCAGTAACGTGACGGTAAGTATGTCTTAGTGTTACTCCCATCCAGGCCCTATAACTCCCAATAACGTGACGGTAAGTATGTCTTAGTGTTACTCCCATCCAGGCCCTATAACTCCCAATAACGTGACGGTAAGTATGTCTTAGTATTACTTCCATCCAGACCCTATAACTCCCAATAACGTGACGGTAAGTATGTCTTAGTGTTACTTCCATCCAGACCCTATAACTCCCAATAACGTGACGGTAAGTATGTCTTAGTGTTACTCCCATCCAGACCCGGAAATTGGTGTTTCACTCAAGTTACACCCACCCCGACCCTACAAAAGCCCTATTTGAGTGCCTGCGATACATAGATCCCACAGCGTGTAGCACATGTGTTCCTATGTGTCAGTGTGCGTTTTGTGAGGGTTGGGGGTGGGATACATTAACAGGTCCCAGGTGCCCGGGGGGGGGGGGCCCTCACGCCCCTGGGTAGGACAGATGCACATTACAACATCTGCAATGAATTCACCCTTAAAACAAGACGACATAAACAACAATAATATCAGAATAAGACCCCGCAGGCGACGAGGGGAGACGAGGGAAGGAAGGAATTTATGCATGCCGCAACGTCAGATAAAATACACATGTTCTGCTCAATCCAACCCAGTATTTTTTCTGGTCACCGGGCCGCTTCTCATCCTTCATTCATCTGATGCATAACGATGCACTGAATAGAATGATTCTTAATGCTGACTGGCCGGAGATTCCGCAGCGCCGAACGCACACGTGTAAATGTATAATAATAATAACGTTAGCTTATATAGCGCTTCTCTCCCAATGGGACTTAAAGCGTGTCACTATTACAGCGCAGTGCGATGTACGCAGCACCTCGGAATTTTACAGACACAGTATATATATATATATAAGGGAGGAGGCTCTAAGACAAACTTTCAGCATCCCTATCCAACATCACACGCCAGCAGAACCCCCTGCTCATTACTGGATATTATATCCAAATTTCGGCCAAAATCTCGGCGGAGTGACGTCAGCGGGCTGGTCTCGCGAGACCAGAGGATCAACCAGGAAGTCACGGAGAAGGGCTGCAGGCAGAGGAGAACCAGCACGGCGCTTCTTGGCGTTCCACGTGAAGGATCCATACAGCAACTCCAGGCAGCAGGACGGAGAGGATTATAATATCCTACGTGCTTGTTTACATCTGCTACTTTGTAAGTAGCGATCTACTTTTGCGCATATATTTTAACTAAACGTACTTCACTATATTTTGTTTCTCTTCATTTAATTTCAGAATCATTGGCAACCCATACCCCCATTCTACTTATGCTCAAACTTATTATACAGTTAACAGTCATTTGCGCCGTTGTTTCCCCCCTTTCCCCATATATATGCTATTGTGTGTAGCTTAACATTAGGCAGCAACTGTTAATATTTTGGATGTAAATTGTATCTTTTTGCGCACTTAGTATTCTATAGTCTATATCTTATACTATATTAGTGAAAGCACTGTATGCCTGTCTGGATGTCCTGTGTCCCTAGGGGAAATCTCATTGGTCCCTTGGCCCGCCCGCTCCCGCACACCTCTCATTGGCCTGAGGCGGAGTGATGGGCCAAAGTCCAACACACACACACACCCCTCTCTCTCTGTCCTCTCCCCCCCCCCATCACACTCACCTCCCCGCCTCCGCTCCACTCCGCTCCACTCGCCTCCCTCCCGCTCCACTCACCTCCCTCCCGCTCCACTCCCTCCCGCTCCACTCACCTCCCTCCACCTCCCTCCCGCTCCACTCACCTCCCTCCCGCTCCACTCACCTCCCTCCCTCCCGCTCCCCTCACCTCCCTCCCGCTCCACTCACCTCCCTCCTGCTCCACTCACCTCCCTCCCGCTCCACTCACCTCCCTCCCGCTCCACTCACCTCCCTCCCCGGCGCGGGGACAGGCAGTGGCCAGGCAGCCTGAGCTGCCACGCGGCGCCTAAGATGGCGGCGGCAGGAAGGACCCCCTTCCTCCTCGCGGAGTAACTAAGATGGCGGCGGCCGGAAGGAGAGGTGACGTACGTGTGTGTGTCTCACTGTGTGTGTGTGTGTCACTGTGTGTGTGTGTGTGTGTATGTGTGTCACTGTGTGTGTGACACTGTGTGTTACACTGTGTGTGCGTGTGTAACACTGGGTGTGTGTGGGTGTGTGTGTGTGTGTGGGTGTGTGTGTGTGTGTGTGTGACACTGTGTGTGTGTCTGTGGGGGGGGGGAACACAGTGTGTGTGTGTGTGGGACACTGTGTGTGTGTCAGACACTCTAGGGTGGGGACCGGAGCTACGCATGGGGGGGGCGGGGGAGGGCAGGAGCGGAGAGAGAGGGGGGAGCGGAGAAACATACAGGGGGAGTGGAGAGAAGGGACCCGTAAATTTTAAGAAACCCACCCCCCTCCTGTCCACTTCCCCCCCCTCCTGTCCACTGTCCCCCCCCTCCTGTCCACTGTCCCCCCTCCTGTCCACTGTCCCCCCCCTCCTGTCCACTGTCCCCCCCCTCCTGTCCACTGTCCCCCCCTCCTGTCCACTGTCCCCCCCCCCTCCTGTCCACTGTACCCCCCTCCTGTCCACTGTCCTCCCCTCCTGTCCACTGTCTCCCCCCTCCTGTCCACTGTCCCCCCCTCCTGTCCACTGTCCCTCGTCCCCCCCCTCATGTCCACTGCCCCCCCCTCCTGTCCACTGCCGTCCCTCCTGTCCACTGCCCGTCCCTCCTGTCCACTGCCCATCCCTCCTGTCCACTACCCGTCCCTCCTGTCCACTGTCCCTGTCCCTCCTGTCCACTGTCCCCGTCCCCTCCTGTCCACTGTCCCCATCCCCTCCTGTCCACTGTCCCCGTCCCCTCCTGTCCACTGTCCCCGTCCCCTCCTGTCCACTGTCCCCGTCCCCTGTCCACTGTCCCCGTCCCCTCCTGTCCACTGTCCCCGTCCCTCCCCTCCTCCTGTCCGCTATCCCTCCCCCATCTCCTGTCCACTGTCCCTCCCCCCACCTTTTCCTAGCGGGAAATTTAACTCACGGGCAACGCCGGGTCTCTCAGGTAGTATATATATATAGACTTGTAGTAACCAGGAGAATCCTGATGACAAAAAGACAGCACACCACAGCAGTAATACAAAAGATGTGTATTGTGTATATATATTTTGATATATATTCTGTATTTATATACAACAGAAGACAGGGGTGCCCAATGCTACATCAAATTGACAAAACATATATGATAATGAGTATAAAGTTTAAATACTTCAATAATAATAGTAATTACTTGGTTATTTAGTTAAACCCTTTGGCTAAAGCGTTGTAAGCCTGCATACCAACGTCAAGGTATAACCAATAATGCAGGGCCTACACTACACTGTGAGCCCTTCCTGTTACCTGTGTATGAGGGGAAGCAACTACAGTGAGTCTTGTCCATTCAGCAAAATGCCAGAACCTCCCAAGTTAAAAAGCTGGGGAGGGGTGAGCTCTGGGGGGCGGTGCCACCTACCTCCATTTAACACACACATATTCCCAGCTAGCTCAAAATCCTACACTCACCACATCATAAATATATATGTAGCCAGGTCACCCTTTGCCCCCTGCGTCCTCCCTCGGAGCCTCCGTGGCCAGGACCGAAGGCGGGTACTGCCGCTGGCCAGCGGCAGACCCGACGGCCATTCCGAAAGATGGAGGCCGAGGAGGGAGCGCACCGGAGTGCAGGAGATCTCCGGCGGGTCTCACGCAGGGCGCCGCCATGTCGCGCCGGTTCGCGCATGCGCAGTAAGCTCCCGGCGGGCCAACAGAGTCGCGCATGCGCAGGACTAGGTAGGGAGTTGAGACAGCTCTTAGAGGGTCGCGCGAGGGCAGGAAAGAGTCGCGCGAGAGTAGGGACAGTGAGAGAGAGGTTGCGGCGGTCATTAGGGGTTAGTTCAGGCGTAGGGAAGGCGTGCACGCGGCCCCAATGTAAGTACAGCCTCCACGGGACTACAACTCCCATGAGGCTTAGGGCCAAGCACACCAATTGCATCAGTGTGGCCAATGAGGGCCAAGGATCTGCAGAAGCAAAGGATACATTTCGCGGGCTTGCAGCTGCGTGGGGAGTCAGAGTCAGGAGCAGCCCAGGGAAGGAGGTAGGGTGCAGGAGACAGGGACTCCCTGCACTAGGCCAGCGGCCCTAAGGTCCAAGTTAGCCCTGATTCCCCTCCAGGTTAGTGAGTGTTGCCAGGGACAGTCTCAGGTTAGGGACCCTGTCACTTGCTGTAGTTAGAGCTGGGGAATAGAAAGGGACAAGTGGGCTGAGTGTTAGTCTGCAGAGCGTTGCTGCAGGCAGCAGGTGAGGTAAGCGACGTGGGACAACTGGGGGGTTCATAGCGGTAACCAGTCCGGGGAGCCATAGCCCAGGTCCGCGTTGCGCGTAGTATGAGGCAACTGGGGGGTTCATAGCGGTAACCAATCCGGGGAGCCATGGCCCAGGGCCCGTGTTACGAGTAGGGTGGGTGCAGGGACCTACCTGCATAGGATAGGCACCCCGCAGGCCCTAGGAGTTTCCTTAAGCCACCTAAGGATGCTGTGCTGTAGGGACGGCCTATAGTACAGTGTGTGTCACGTTGTTATAGTGTTAGGTAGGGACTCAGCAGACGCTGCGGTTCCAGTGACGGAGTTCGGGCTCAAGTCGGGGCCACAGAGAATAACTCAAGGTTGGGATCAGACGGATTCATCGCACGTCTGACCCTTTGTGAAGTGTTGCTGACCCGAGCACCGGAGTGCTCGGCAGGTATCATACAGTCATAAGTGCATCAACGGGCCCTTAGTGTAATTGTGACTGCGCAGTCACCCATTGCTTCTCTCTGCAAGAGTGCGCGACCTTGGGTGGGACTCTATGGACACTGGGTGGGATCACCTGGTGTTGGGAGAGCGTCCTGCGCGACGCAGTGGTAAGTGTCTCCTCTAGAGAGGGACACCGGTTATGTTGGTATTGTCATGATATGTGTTATCTTATGTTCCTACGTAAATAGTATTAGATATTATACCTCACCGTGTATGTGATTATTGCGATTGTCCTGCGAGGAACCACTCCCCCTCTGGTGGTAGCCATCGCAGGTGGAGGCGCTGAATTGAGTAAGTGGTTACCCCTAGTATATATTGCCCCAGGTTCCCGTGGCGGAAGCTCAGCCCTCCTGTGAGCCAACAGGTAATGCACCACACCTATGGTAACATTGTATGTTCCCTTTCACCCACACTATATCTGCGATTGGGGGGGGGAATACCCATTACATATATTTATGCCAAAAAGAGTGCTACTGGGCGTGGCAAATGTATACAACAAAAGACAGAGGTGCCCAATGCTACATCAAATTGACAAAACATGTAAGGAGAGGCAGAGGAGGGTATAGTGAGATATTAGGGTGAGATGTAAGGAGGGGCAGAGGAGGGTATAGTGAGATATTAGGGTGAGATGTAAGGAGGGGCAGAGGAGTGTATAGTGAGATATTAGGGTGAGATGTGAGGAGGGGCAGAGGAGGGTATAGTGAGATATTAGGGTGAGATGTAAGGAGGGGCAGAGGAGTGTATAGTGAGATATTAGGGTGAGATGTGAGGAGGGGCAGAGGAGGGTATAGTGAGATATTAGGGTGAGATGTAAGGAGGGGCAGAGGAGGATATAGTGAGATATTAGGGTGAGATGTAAGGAGGGGCAGAAGAGGGTGTAGTGAGATATTAGGGAGAGATGTAAGGAGGGGCAGAGGAGGGTATAGTGAGATATTAGGGTGAGATGTAAGGAGGGGCAGAGGAGGGTATAGTGAGATATTAGGGTGAGATGTAAGGAGGGGCAGAAGAGGGTGTAGTGAGATATTAGGGGGAGATGTAAGGAGGAGCAGAGGAGGGTATATTGAGATGTCTGGAGGGGCAGAGGAGGGTATAGTGAGATATTAGGGTGAGATGTAAGAAGGGGCATAGGATGGTATAGTGAGATATTGGTGTGAGATGTAAGGAGGGGCAGAGGAGGGTATAGTGAGATATTAGGGTGAGATTTAAGGAGGGGCAGAAGAATGTATAGTGAGATATTAGGGTGAGATGTAAGGAGGGGCAGAGGAGGGTATAGTGAGATATTAGGGCGAGATATACGGAGGGGCAGAAGAGGGTGTAGTGAGATATTAGGAGGAGATGTAAGGAGGGGCAGAGGAGGGTATAGTGAGATATTAGGGTGAGATGTAAGGAGGGGCAGAGGAGGGTATAGTGAGATATTAGGGTGAGATGTAAGGAGGGGCAGAAGAGGGTGTAGTGAGATATTAGGGGGAGATGTAAGGAGGGGCAGAGGAGGGTATATTGAGATGTCTGGAGGTGCAGAGGAGGGTATAGTGAGATATTAGGGTGAGATGTAAGGAGGGGCAGAGGATGGTATAGTGAGATATTGGTGTGAGATGTAAGGAGGGGCAGAGGAGGGTATAGTGAGATATTAGGGTGAGATTTAAGGAGGGTCAGAAGAGTGTATAGTGAGATATTAGGGTGAGATGTAAGGAAGGGCAGAGGAGGTATAGTTAGTTATTAGGGTGAGATGTAAGGGGGCAGAGGAGGGTATAGTGAGATATTAGGGTGAGATGTAAGGAGGGGCAGAGGAGGTATAGTGAGATATTAGGGTGAGATGTGAGGAGTGTATAGTGAGATATTAGGGTGAGATGTGAGGAGGGGCAGAGGAGGGTATAGTGAGATATTTTGGTGAGATGTAAGGAGGGACAGAGGAGGGTATAGTGAGATATTAGGGTGAGATATAAGGAGGGTCAGAAGAGTGTATAGTGAGATATTAGGGTGAGATGTAAGGAGGGGCAGAGGAGGGTATAGTGAGATATTGGTGTGAGATGTAAGGAGGGGCAGAGGAGGGTATAGTGAGATATTAGGGTGAGATATAAGGAGGGGCAGAGGAGGGTATAGTGAGATATTAGGGCGAGATATAAGGAGGGGCAGAGGAGGGTATAGTGAGATATTAGGGCGAGATATAAGGAGGGGCAGAAGAGTGTATAGTGAGATATTAGAGGGAGATGTAAGGAGGGGCAGAGGATGGTATATTGAGATGCAAGGAGGGGCAGAGGATGGTATAGTGAGATATTGGTGTGAGATGTAAGGAGGGACAGAGGAGGGTATAGTGAGATATTAGGGTGAGATATAAGGAGGGTCAGAAGAGTGTATAGTGAGATATTAGGGTGAGATGTAAGGAAGGGCAGAGGAGGTATAGTTAGTTATTAGGGTGAGATGTAAAGGGGCAGAGGAGGGTATAGTGAGATATTAGGGTGAGATGTAAGGAGGGGCAGAGGAGGTATAGTGAGATATTAGGGTGAGATGTGAGGAGTGTATAGTGAGAAATTAGTGTGAGATGTGAGGAGGGGCAGAGGAGCGTATAGTGAGATATTAGGGTGAGATGTAAGGAGGCACAGAGGAGGGTATAGTGAGATATTAGGGTGAGATATAAGGAGGGTCAGAAGAGTGTATAGTGAGATATTAGGGTGAGATGTAAGGAGGGGCAGAAGAGGGTGTAGTGAGATATTAGGGGGAGATGTAAGGAGGGGCAGAGGAGGGTATAGTGAGATATTAGGGGGAGATGTAAGGAGGGGCAGAGGAGGGTCTATTGAGATGTCTGGAGGTGCAGAGGAGGGTATAGTGAGATATTAGGGTGAGATGTAAGGAGGGGCAGAGGAGGGTCTATTGAGATGTCTGGAGGTGCAGAGGAGGGTATAGTGAGATATTAGGGTGAGATGTAATGAGGGGCAGAGGATGGTATAGTGAGATATTGGTGTGAGATGTAAGGAGGGGCAGAGGAGGGTATAGTGAGATATTGGTGTGAGATGTAAGGAGGGGCAGAGGAGGGTATAGTGAGATATTAGGGTGATATTTAAGGAGGGGCAGAAGAATGTATAGTGAGATATTAGGGTGAGATGTAAGGAGGGTATAGTGAGATATTAGGGCGAGATATAAGGAGGGGCAGAAGAGTGTATAGTGAGATATTAGAGGGAGATGTAAGGAGGGGCAGAGGAGGGTATATTGAGATGCAAGGAGGGGCAGAGGAGGGTATAGTGAGATATTAGGGTGAGATGTAAGGAGGGGCAGAGGAGGGTATAGTGAGATATTGGTGTGAGATGTGAGGAGGGTATAGTGAGATATTAGGGTGAGATATAAGGAGGGTCAGTAGAGTGTATAGTGAGATATTAGGGTGAGATGTAAGGAAGGGCAGAGGAGGTATAGTTAGTTATTAGGGTGAGATGTAAGGGGGCAGAGGAGGGTATAGTGAGATATTAGGGTGAGATGTAAGGAGGGGCAGAGGAGCGTATAGTGAGATATTAGGGTGAGATGTAAGGAGGGACAGAGGAGGGTATAGTGAGATATTAGGGTGAGATGTGAGGAGTGTATAGTGAGATATTAGGGTGAGATGTGAGGAGGGGCAGAGGAGCGTATAGTGAGATATTAGGGTGAGATGTAAGGAGGGACAGAGGAGGGTATAGTGAGATATTAGGGTGAGATATAAGGAGGGTCAGAAGAGTGTATAGTGAGATATTAGGGTGAGATGTAAGGAGGGGCAGAGGAGGGTATAGTGAGATATTAGGGTGAGATGTAAGGGGGGCAGAGGAGGGTATAGTGAGATATTAGGGTGAGATGTAAGGAGGGGCAGAGGAGTGTATAGTGAGATATTAGGGTGAGATGTAAGGAGGGGCAGAAGAGGGTGTAGTGAGATATTAGGGGGAGATGTAAGGAGGGGCAGAGGAGGGTATATTGAGATATTAGGGTGAGATGTAAGGAGGGGCAGAGGATTTTATAGTGAGATATTGGTGTGAGATGTAAGGAGGGGCAGAGGAGGGTATAGTGAGATATTAGGGATGAGATGTAAGGAGCGGCAGAGGAGGGTATAGTGAGATATTAGGGTGATATTTAAGGAGGGGCAGAAGAATGTATAGTGAGATATTAGGGTGAGATGTAAGGAGGGGCAGAGGAGGGTATAGTGAGATATTAGGGCGAGATATAAGGAGGGGCAGAAGAGTGTATAGTGAGATATTAGAGGGAGATGTAAGGAGGGGCAGAGGATGGTATATTGAGATGCAAGGAGGGGCAGAGGATGGTATAGTGAGATATTGGTGTGAGATGTAAGGAGGGACAGAGGAGGGTATAGTGAGATATTAGGGTGAGATATAAGGAGGGTCAGAAGAGTGTATAGTGAGATATTAGGGTGAGATGTAAGGAGGGGCAGAGGATGGTATAGTGAGATATTGGTGTGAGATGTAAGGAGGGGCAGAGGAGGGTATAGTGAGATATTAGGGTGATATTTAAGGAGGGGCAGAAGAATGTATAGTGAGATATTAGGGTGAGATGTAAGGAGGGGCAGAGGAGGGTATAGTGAGATATTAGGGTGATATTTAAGGAGGGGCAGAAGAGTGTATAGTGAGATATTAGAGGGAGATGTAAGGAGGGGCAGAGGATGGTATATTGAGATGCAAGGAGGGGCAGAGGATGGTATAGTGAGATATTGGTGTGAGATGTAAGGAGGGACAGAGGAGGGTATAGTGAGATATTAGGGTGAGATATAAGGAGGGTCAGAAGAGTGTATAGTGAGATATTAGGGTGAGATGTAAGGAAGGGCAGAGGAGGTATAGTTAGTTATTAGGGTGAGATGTAAGGGGGCAGAGGAGGGTATAGTGAGATATTAGGGTGAGATGTAAGGAGGGGCAGAGGAGGTATAGTGAGATATTAGGGTGAGATGTGAGGAGTGTATAGTGAGAAATTAGGGTGAGATGTGAGGAGGGGCAGAGGAGCGTATAGTGAGATATTAGGGTGAGATGTAAGGAGGGACAGAGGAGGGTATAGTGAGATATTAGGGTGAGATATAAGGAGGGTCAGAAGAGTGTATAGTGAGATATTAGGGTGAGATGTAAGGAGGGGCAGAGGAGGGTATAGTGAGATATTAGGGTGAGATGTAAGGAGGGGCAGAAGAGGGTGTAGTGAGATATTAGGGGGAGATGTAAGGAGGGGCAGAGGAGGGTATATTGAGATGTCTGGAGGTGCAGAGGAGGGTATAGTGAGATATTAGGGTGAGATGTAAGGAGGGGCAGAGGATGGTATAGTGAGATATTGGTGTGAGATGTAAGGAGGGGCAGAGGAGGGTATAGTGAGATATTAGGGATGAGATGTAAGGAGCGGCAGAGGAGGGTATAGTGAGATATTAGGGCGAGATATAAGGAGGGGCAGAAGAGTGTATAGTGAGATATTAGAGGGAGATGTAAGGAGGGGCAGAGGAGGGTATAGTGAGATATTAGGGGGAGATGTAAGGAGGGGCAGAGGAGGGTATATTGAGATGCAAGGAGGGGCAAAGGATAGTATAGTGAGATATTGGTGTGAGTTGTAAGGAGGGACAGAGGAGGGTATAGTGAGATATTAGGGTGAGATATAAGGAGGGTCAGAAGAGTGTATAGTGAGATATTAGGGTGAGATGTAAGGAGGGGCAGAGGATGGTATAGTGAGATATTGGTGTGAGATGTAAGGAGGGGCAGAGGAGGGTATAGTGAGATATTAGGGTGATATTTAAGGAGGGGCAGAAGAATGTATAGTGAGATATTAGGGTGAGATGTAAGGAGGGGCAGAGGAGGGTATAGTGAGATATTAGGGCGAGATATAAGGAGGGGCAGAAGAGTGTATAGTGAGATATTAGAGGGAGATGTAAGGAGGGGCAGAGGATGGTATAGTGAGATATTGGTGTGAGATGTAAGGAGGGACAGAGGAGGGTATAGTGAGATATTAGGGTGAGATATAAGGAGGGTCAGAAGAGTGTATAGTGAGATATTAGGGTGAGATGTAAGGAAGGGCAGAGGAGGTATAGTTAGTTATTAGGGTGAGATGTAAGGGGGCAGAGGAGGGTATAGTGAGATATTAGGGTGAGATGTAAGGAGGGGCAGAGGAGGTATAGTGAGATATTAGGGTGAGATGTGAGGAGTGTATAGTGAGAAATTAGGGTGAGATGTGAGGAGGGGCAGAGGAGCGTATAGTGAGATATTAGGGTGAGATGTAAGGAGGGACAGAGGAGGGTATAGTGAGATATTAGGGTGAGATATAAGGAGGGTCAGAAGAGTGTATAGTGAGATATTAGGGTGAGATGTAAGGAGGGGCAGAGGAGGGTATAGTGAGATATTAGGGTGAGATGTAAGGAGGGGCAGAAGAGGGTGTAGTGAGATATTAGGGGGAGATGTAAGGAGGGGCAGAGGAGGGTATATTGAGATGTCTGGAGGTGCAGAGGAGGGTATAGTGAGATATTAGGGTGAGATGTAAGGAGGGGCAGAGGATGGTATAGTGAGATATTGGTGTGAGATGTAAGGAGGGGCAGAGGAGGGTATAGTGAGATATTAGGGATGAGATGTAAGGAGCGGCAGAGGAGGGTATAGTGAGATATTAGGGCGAGATATAAGGAGGGGCAGAAGAGTGTATAGTGAGATATTAGAGGGAGATGTAAGGAGGGGCAGAGGAGGGTATAGTGAGATATTAGGGGGAGATGTAAGGAGGGGCAGAGGAGGGTATATTGAGATGCAAGGAGGGGCAGAGGATAGTATAGTGAGATATTGGTGTGAGTTGTAAGGAGGGACAGAGGAGGGTATAGTGAGATATTAGGGTGAGATATAAGGAGGGTCAGAAGAGTGTATAGTGAGATATTAGGGTGAGGTGTAAGGAGGGGCAGAGGATGGTATAGTGAGATATTGGTGTGAGATGTAAGGAGGGGCAGAGGAGGGTATAGTGAGATATTAGGGTGATATTTAAGGAGGGGCAGAAGAATGTATAGTGAGATATTAGGGTGAGATGTAAGGAGGGGCAGAGGAGGGTATAGTGAGATATTAGGGCGAGATATAAGGAGGGGCAGAAGAGTGTATAGTGAGATATTAGAGGGAGATGTAAGGAGGGGCAGAGGAGGGTATATTGAGATGCAAGGAGGGGCAGAGGATAGTATAGTGAGATATTGGTGTGAGATGTAAGGAGGGACAGAGGAGGGTATAGTGAGATATTAGGGTGAGAAATAAGGAGGGTCAGAAGAGTGTATAGTGAGATATTAGGGTGAGATGTAAGGAGGGGCAGAGGATGGTATAGTGAGATATTGGTGTGAGATGTAAGGAGGGGCAGAGGAGGGTATAGTGAGATATTAGGGTGATATTTAAGGAGGGGCAGAAGAATGTATAGTGAGATATTAGGGTGAGATGTAAGGAGGGGCAGAGGAGGGTATAGTGAGATATTAGGGCGAGATATAAGGAGGGGCAGAAGAGTGTATAGTGAGATATTAGAGGGAGATGTAAGGAGGGGCAGAGGATGGTATATTGAGATGCAAGGAGGGGCAGAGGATGGTATAGTGAGATATTGGTGTGAGATGTAAGGAGGGACAGAGGAGGGTATAGTGAGATATTAGGGTGAGATATAAGGAGGGTCAGAAGAGTGTATAGTGAGATATTAGGGTGAGATGTAAGGAAGGGCAGAGGAGGTATAGTTAGTTATTAGGGTGAGATGTAAGGGGGCAGAGGAGGGTATAGTGAGATATTAGGGTGAGATGTGAGGAGTGTATAGTGAGAAATTAGGGTGAGATGTGAGGAGGGGCAGAGGAGCGTATAGTGAGATATTAGGGTGAGATGTAAGGAGGGACAGAGGAGGGTATAGTGAGATATTAGGGTGAGATATAAGGAGGGTCAGAAGAGTGTATAGTGAGATATTAGGGTGAGATGTAAGGAGGGGCAGAGGAGGGTATAGTGAGATATTAGGGTGAGATGTAAGGAGGGGCAGAAGAGGGTGTAGTGAGATATTAGGGGGAGATGTAAGGAGGGGCAGAGGAGGGTATATTGAGATGTCTGGAGGTGCAGAGGAGGGTATAGTGAGATATTAGGGTGAGATGTAAGGAGGGGCAGAGGATGGTATAGTGAGATATTGGTGTGAGATGTAAGGAGGGGCAGAGGAGGGTATAGTGAGATATTAGGGTGATATTTAAGGAGGGGCAGAAGAATGTATAGTGAGATATTAGGGTGAGATGTAAGGAGGGTATAGTGAGATATTAGGGCGAGATATAAGGAGGGGCAGAAGAGTGTATAGTGAGATATTAGAGGGAGATGTAAGGAGGGGCAGAGGAGGGTATATTGAGATGCAAGGAGGGGCAGAGTAGGGTATAGTGATATATTAGGGTGAGATGTAAGGAGGGGCAGAGGAGGGTATAGTGAGATATTAGGGTGAGATGTAAGGAGGGGCAGAGGAGGGTATAGTGAGATATTAGGGTGAGATGTAAGGAGAGGCAGAGGAGGGTATAGTGAGATATTAGGGTGAGATGTAAGGAGAGGCAGAGGAGGGTATAGTGAGATATTAGGGTGAGATGTAAGGAGGGCCAGAGGAGGATATAGTGAGATATTAGGGTGACATGTAAGGAGAGGCAGAGGAGGGTATAGTGAGATATTAGGGTGAGATGTAAGGAGAGGCAGAGGAGGGTATAGTGAGATATTAGGGTGAGATGTAAGGAGAGGCAGAGGAGGGTGTAGTGAGATATTAGGGTGAGACGTAAGGAGGGGCAGAGGAGGGTATAGTGAGATATTAGGGTGAGATGTGAGGAGGGGCAGAGGAGGGCATAGTGAGATATTAGGGTGAGATGTAAGGAGGGGCAGAGGAGGGTATAGTGAGATATTAGGGTGAGACGTAAGGAGGGGCAGAGGAGGGTATAGTGAGATATTAGGGTGAGATGTGAGGAGGGGCAGAGGAGGGTATAGTGAGATATTAGAGTGAGAAGTAAGGAGGGGCAGAGGAGGGTATAGTGAGATATTAGGGGGGAGATGTAAGGGGGCAGAGGAGGTATAGTGAGATATTAGGGGGAGATGTAAGGAGGGGCAGAGGAGGGTATAGTGAGATATTAGGGTGAGATGTAAGGAGGGGCAGAGGAGGGTATAGTGAGATATTAGGGGGAGATGTAAGGAGGGGCAGAGGAGGGTATAGTGAGATATTAGGGTGAGATGTAAGGAGGGACAGAGGAGGGTATAGTGAGATATTAGGGTGAGATGTAAGGAGGGGCAGAGGAGGGTATAGTGAGATATTAGGGTGAGGTGTAAGGAGTGTATAGTGAGATATTAGGGTGAGGTGTAAGGAGGGGCAGAGGAGGGTACAGAGAAATATTAGGGTGAGATGTAAGGAGGGGCAGAGTGGGGTATAGTGAGAGATTAGGGTGAGATGTAAGGAGGGGCAGATGGGTGTATAGTAAGATATTAGGGTGAGATTTAAGAAGGGGCAGAGGATGGTATTGTGAGATATTAGGGTGAGATGTAAAGAGGGGCTGAGGAAGGTATAGTGAGATATTAGGGTGAGATGTAAGGAGGGGCAGAGGGCGGTTTATAGTGAGATATTGGGGTGAGATGTAAGGAGGGGCAGAGGAGGGTATAGTGAGAGATTAGGGTGAGATGTAAGGAGGAGAGAGCTGTTTATAGTGAGAGATTAGGGTGAGATGTAAGGAGGGGCATAGGATGGTATAGTGAGATATTGGTGTGAGATGTAAGGAGGGGCAGAGGAGGGTATAGTGAGATATTAGGGTGAGATGTAAGGAGGGGCAGAGGAGGGTATAGTGAGATATTAGGGTGAGATGTAAGGAGGGGCAGAAGAGGGTGTAGTGAGATATTAGGGGGAGATGTAAGGAGGGGCAGAGGAGGGTATATTGAGATGTCTGGAGGTGCAGAGGAGGGTATAGTGAGATATTAGGGTGAGATGTAAGGAGGAGCAGAGGGTGGTTTATAGTGAGATATTGGAGTGAGATGTAAGGGGGGCAAAAAAGCCTTAAAAGTGAAAATCTCACAATCTAACTTTATATGAAAAGTGGTGTCTGCACCAGACTCTCACAAAAAATATTATCTCTACGATTTGCCAAAAATTAGCTCCCACTAAAAGTAAACAGATTCCTGACAAATATATGATCCCTGGGGAGAGAGATTTAAATACAGATTTGGATCTCGATACATGGAAAGACATACGGGAGGCGGCCTCCAAGAACTCATCATGTGTTGTGATCAAGGAGAACATTTACAAACTAATATGACCCCTACTAGGCTACACTCTTTTCTCCCAGGTGTTTCCCCATTGTGTTGGCGAGGCTGTGGGGAAATGGGGAATATATTACATATATTTTGGTCATGCCCTAAAATCCAGACAACATGGAGAGAAGTACTCGCCCTTATAGAAAGTGTCATGGGGATCACTGTTCCGCACGACCCTCTTTATATACTGCTAGGAAAACCAGCGACCAACCAAAACAAAAAGGAATCCAAAGTTATCTCCCAAATTGTGAATGCTGCTAGATGCACAATCGCCAAGAATTGGAAACAAACTACACCCCCATCTTTAAGCCAAATAAACAATAAAATATGGCACATAGTTTATATGGAAGAACTTTCAGCATATCTGAATGGCCCCACCACCCAATTCGCGGGGGTTTGGGACCCTTGGTTTCACAAGGCCGGTATATCCCCATATCTAGATTAAAATATTCTGGATGTTGTGATTTATGCTGTATTAAAATGCTATTCCCTATGCTATATATGTACAAATGCTATCCCCTTCCCCCCTTCCCTTAACCTTCCACCAAATGTGATATTACCAACTATCTGTATCTATGCATCCCCCCCTTTTTTTCTTTTACGTACCCTTTCCCCCATAATCTTTGCAAACTATTCAATAAAAATTCAAGTAATAAAAAATAAAAAAATAGTCTGCAAAGTCTGAGGTGAGATGTAGGAAGAAAAACAGGCAGCAGATGATGGTCTGGTGAGATAGAGAAGAAGGTGTGAGAGAGAGAGAGAGGAAGGTGAGCGAGAGAGAGAGGTGAAGGTGAGAGAGGAAGGTGAGATAGTAAAATTGTAGCAGAGACGACAAGAAGATTAGAAAGCACCCTTAATGGAATTTAGAGACTAGGGGTGTGTGACGGTAAATAAAAGCCAACAGTTATATGCCTGGAAAACCTATGTCTAGTCTGCAGTACAGCACTGACTAGGTTAACTTCAGCTGGGAACCTCAGGACAATTAGTTGGATCCCAGCTGCCTAATCAAGGTGAGTTAAAAACCCAGGCTGTAGACACATGGGGCCTGGCTGTTGAGGAGAGAGGAGTAAGCTACTGCAGAGATTACTGAAACAAGGTCTGTTATCAAAGTACATGAATTATGAACTGTCTGTCTCCTGCATAGAAAAGGGTAGCTGCCTGATTTTAACACTGTCTGCTAAAGAGAAACTGTTTTGTTTTGTCTGATGAAGAAAAGCCATTTTTCTTTTTGTTTGCTGATGAAAAGCTATTTTTGTTTTGTGTGCTGTATATCTTTTAAGGCTAAATAAATAAGTCTTGTCAAGAAACCCACATGTGTAGTTGCATGTACCCTGCAACAGGGTGTCATTATGGTTGTCGGACGTGTGAGGGTCTCTGCTCCCTGTCCTTCCCTTCGCACGCTCACCGAGGTGCAGAAAAGCAGAGGCTTGCGATAGAGGGAGGAAAATCTCTTGGTGCTGAGGAGAGCAGCAGCCGAACACGGCAATTCTGCAGCTTTGCTCACAGAGCTGAGGAGCGCAGGCAGAGAACTGAGAGCAGCTCTTTACACTTCAGCCCTGAGGCTCACAGCTCACGCAGGAAGGTACGCGGATATCTTGTATCAAGGGGGATCTGTTCTCAGGAGAGCACGTTCTTCTGAATAAGAGGGGCAGGCTTGCAATGAGGGAGGGGGGAGGTATAGAGAATTACAGAACGGGAAACCTTGCTAGTTGAGATAGGCAGCCGAGACGCAGCGCGGGACTTCCCCGCGTGGGACATCATTGCTGAAACCAAGAGACCAACCGGTGAGAGACCATCATCTACCAGCATCTCCACCAACCATCCAGGTAAGTGTGTACAACGCGTCTCTTGTATGTACGAACCTCTCTCCATCTCCCCTTCCAAAGCATGGCACAGACTTGCCAGGAGTTAGGTAGGAAGATAGGTCTCCCGGCACTGGGTGTGAATCTCCTTAAAGAGAGCTGGGGGGGTCCTGTAGAGGGAGAAAGGGGGTGGCCCGGTATTAAAGGGGTTGCACCCCATTTGGCCACCCCTGACCGCACCAGGGAGACAAGGGGTTAACTGGACACACACTAGAATCCATCCGGGAGCACAAGGGTTAATAGTTCTTTAATGATTATAGCTCTTTGTGTAGTTTTCCCGCCTTTTCAGGCACCATTTTGCAGGCCCCATTGGCCGCCATTAGGGCTCAATGCATTCCAATGGCGAAGTGTGCTGTTTTAGTCCTGTTTCCTGTAAAGACCAGCAGGTGGCGTCCGAGAGGGAGAGCGGCGGTTTCCCATTGAAAGTCAATGGGCCCATTGACTTCAATGGAGATTCCTCGAGGTACCCTTTCGAAGAACGAGTTGGCTGCCGTCCAGACCGCAAACCGCAAAGCGGATACAATGTCCTTTAAAAGAGTTAAAATCACTTGAGTCAAGTTCAACGTTAATTGATGTGGGAATAAACAGTTCTAGGGCACCTAGAAATAAAATTCTTTTTGCCCCTATTTCCTGGGCTTCCCCTCACTCGACCACCACCAGGTCCCCGAATCCTGGACCCCCGATAAGGGTCGAACCAGATAGAGCGGGTGCGCCATAGGCTTTGCCGGCGGCGGCAAAAACGACTCTGAAAAATGACTAAGTGGAAAAAACTGAATTTTGGTATTCCATAGCTCCGGTTCCGGAGGGTCCAGCGGATCAGGGTTTGGGGTATCTGTAGCCACTGCTCCGGCATCTTTGCAGAACCATCCTTGACCCGCTTGGACCAACCCGACGGAGTATGGACCCCCTTGAAGTTCGGGACTTTTCCCATAGACTTCAATGGCAGAAAAACCCCATTGACTTCAATGGCGGCGATTTACCATTGAAAGTCTATGGCGGAGCTGCCCGTTGTTTTCAATGGGGATTTAGTGAAAAGCTGAGATTTCTTTTTCAGTGGAGATTTTTGTATTAAAATGATTTAATGTGCATTTGTGTAACTCCGGTTCCTTAGGTCGTAGTAAGTCGCTTTTTGGACCATATGGTGTCCCAGTTCTGGCAATGAGAACTGGGAAGTTTGGACCTGCTAGACCCAACGGAACCGGATATTTTAATCCGTCTATGTTTTATGCTTAATACTGTATTCTAAGGTATGGATAAATTCCAGAGGAAATTTCTTTGGCCATAATGTAGCAGATGGCCCGAGAGACGACCGAATGTCTAGGACTTAAGTATTGTTCAAAGAGTTTTGTCACCCTCACTGTTTATCCGAGGCTCAAACCAGAGCAGTTCTTAAGTGTTCCATTTAACACATTCCAACAAAGGTTTTCCTGCCATAAAGCCAAATGGGTAGAATGGCTGGCATTCCATTTGCATATGTGGGGCTACAGAAATGAGACCCCAGAGTTCTACTGCGCCTGTGCCAGCTAGCAGGGGGGCATGTGTTGAAATGTGTTCCCATGTTAAAGATTGGCTGGAGGTAATTGAAAACCAATCACCGGTGCTTAATGTTACAGATAGAGGGACAAAAGGTTTATAAACTGCTGTCCACCCATATATCCTTTGTCTTCGTTTGCTGATATGGTTACCTGATATCACCTGAATGATTTCCTGATTGCTGAGAGAAATGCTACATCATACTTCTCATTCCCCCTCCTCGCGCGAAGTACCTGTACTGCGCATTATGGCCCATGTTTACTAAGCAGTGCTATAGCATAAGGCACTCTCCGTGTTGGAAGACGCCATACTTCCCCTTTGCCTGGATGTCCCCTTGAAGGCTTTAACTTACATTTAGGTATGTATTTGGAATATGCCTCTCTTAGGACCAGATTAACTAAGCAATGCTATCCAGTAAGGTACCTTACCGCACTTTAACTTGAATGGGCCATGGTGTTCCTTGCGGTTTAGCTCGGCTTAATTAATGATGCCCCAAAATGGCGGCGTGTGGTGGCCCTTTGAATGGATACACCACTTGCTCGCATCAGGAATCGATATAAAGGAGAAGCTAGAATGAGTAGCAAGAGAGGTTAAGGGAGGAGTCATGCTAGGATCGTCTTAGAAACCTGGCGAGGGTCTTTGTGTCGGGGGGATACCTTAAATCAGGGCGGGGCAACTCAAGTCCTCAAGGGCCACCAACAGGTCAGGTTTTCAGGATATCCCTGCTTCAGCACAGGTGGCTCAGTCGAAGAGCCTGCTTCATCACAGGTGGCTCAATCAGTCTCTGTTTCAGCACAGGTGGCGCATTCAGTGGCTCAGTCTCTGACTGAGCCACTGAATGCGCCACCTGTGCTGAAGCTGGGATATCGTGCTGGGATATCGTTTAAACCTGACAGTTGGGGGGGTGGGGGGAGGGGGATGGAAGACTGGAGTTGAGAACCTTTGGTTAAAAGAATCCTCATCCACTCCCCAGAGAGCATGGTGGATAATCACCCAACGCGGGTCTACTGCTGAAAGTCGCCCAGCTGCAGATGGTGAGGAATAACCCTGCATCTGCTGTAGCAAACAAAAGGAATTCTTGTGAGTAATAAAAAATAATGTATTCACGTATAGCACTGACAGTGTACGCAGCTCTGCGCATCGAATGTTTCCCTGCCCCGTAGAGCTTACAATCTATTTTTTTTTATCATGGTTGATGGAATGTCACTTAAAGAAGTAGTTCCCCTCTTATCTTTTTTTTTACAGGGTGGGCGACAGACAGTCGCCCACCTCCCTCTCCCCATGAGTCAAACGTCACTATTCGCAGTACCCGAGATACTTACCGGTGAAGTTAGTCGAAATCTCCCTCGGGGGAAACAAAATGGCTGCCAAATCTCAGGCCAATAGGAAATCTCCAACATCATTTTGTCATCCTGTTGGATGTCCATTTAAATCCCCTTTAAACACCAAGACGTGATACCAGCAAATATCTATGGAGCAGGGTGGTCCCCGGAGCTGAAAATAGCGCCGTTCAGCTTTGGAAGAACCCCGTTTCCAAACCGGTAAAACAAATAGAGGTTAGTTTGGGTGGATTGCTCCTGTACTGTCTGTTATTCTTCTGACAGCAGTCGTCCAACTGAGAATCCAAAAGGAGGCTCCCCATCATTTCGTTGGCTTCTCATCCCGCCCAGTCCAGGATGGAGAAGTACCACCGGGTCAGGACGTGGGATGAAGATGAAGGAAAATCTCTGCCTTTCAAGGACCTTTCCCCGCACGTGGTGCAGATGAGAGTCAAAGAGGGCAGCAAGATCCGCAATCTCATTGGCTACGCTTTGGCCCACATGGGGTCCGAGGACACGGGGCAGATTGTTTTCAGCGCCTACGGTCGGGCAGTGACTAAAGCCATCACCAGCGTGGAAATATTGAAAAGGCAGGTGGAGGGGCTTCATCAAGTCTCCAAGGTACAGTGTAAGACCCTGCAGGAGGTGTGGGAACAGAAAGGGCCGGAGGTCCCGAGTCCAACGCCATGCCTGACCGTGCAGAAAAACCTCCCTTCCATCTGTATCCTGCTGTGCAAGATGCCCCTTGACCCACGAGAGAAAGGCTACCAGCCCCTTCTGCCCAGTCCAGCCACGGATGTTGGAAAGAGACCTTGTGCGTCTCCCGATAAATGCTGTGTTTCCAAGAGGAGAAAGATACAGGAGAGCATGGATGAGGGTGAGGGGTGACGTCCACTCCCCTAGAACATTATCTCCACAGCAACACCCCAAGGAGAGCCATGTTACTCTCTCATAGGCCCATGTTCACTAAGCAGTCTTCTGTCTAAGACGTCTTGACTTGAATATACTGTTAGCTGTCTTCCAGTGCCAGAAGAGCACTTATGTCGGAATACACTTAGGTAGAGCACCAGCAAGGATATAGCTAAGGTTATATTGGAGACGGTTATCTGCTCAAGTTGTGGCTCCAATATTACGGGTCGGTCATCATATAGGTTCGCCCACCGCCCAGCGCCCTGTTACACCTCCATCCACTGTCCGTTTGTGTCCCCCAAAGTCCTGAAAATAATAAAGGTGAGGGTTAAAGTGAAGGATGGGATCCCTTTGGCTGCTTTTTTACCAGGTGTGGGGAGGACTTCTTCAATAAATAAGACTGGTATTATTAGGCAAAGTTAGCAGGTGATTGCAAATCTTAAATAGTACCGTATTTGCCGGATTATATGGTGACCCTGAATATAGGGCGACACCCTAGTTTCAGTAGTTGCTGGAAAGAAAATACACACACACCGTCTCTCTCTCCGTCTGTGTCTCTCTCCGTCTCTGTGTGTCTCTCCGTCTCTGTGTGTCTCTCCGTCTCTGTGTGTCTCTCCGTCTCTGTGTGTCTCTCCGTCTCTGTGTGTCTCTCCGTCTCTGTGTGTCTCTCCGTCTCTGTGTGTCTCTCCGTCTCTGTGTGTCTCTCCGTCTGTGTGTCTCTCCGTCTCTGTGTGTCTCTCCGTCTCTGTGTCTCTTTCCGTCTCTGTGTCTCTCTCCGTCTCTGTGTGTCTCTCCGTCTCTGTGTCTCTCCGTCTGTGTGTCTCTCCGTCTCTGTGTGTCTCTCCGTCTCTGTGTGTCTCCGTCTCTGTGTCTCTCTCCGTCTCTGTGTGTCTCTCCGTCTATGTGTCTCTCTCCGTCTCTGTGTGTCTCTCCGTCTCTGTGTCTCTCCGTCTCTGTGTCTCTCTCCGTCTCTGTGTGTCTCTCCGTCTCTGTGTCTCTCTCCGTTTCTGTGTGTCTCTCCGTCTCTGTGTCTCTCTCCGTCTCTGTGTCTCTCTCCGTCTCTGTGTGTCTCTCCGTCTCTGTGTGTCTCTC
This sequence comes from Ascaphus truei, assembly GCF_040206685.1. Classification (NCBI taxonomy): domain Eukaryota; kingdom Metazoa; phylum Chordata; class Amphibia; order Anura; family Ascaphidae; genus Ascaphus; species Ascaphus truei. The sequence goes on from NC_134500.1 coordinate 28,259,839, forward strand.
CGTCTCTGTGTGTCTCTCCGTCTCTGTGTGTCTCTCCGTCTCTGTGTCTCTCTCCGTCTCTGTGTCTCTCTCCGTCTCTGTGTGTCTCTCCGTCTCTGTGTCTCTCTCCGTCTCTGTGTCTCTCTCCGTCTCTGTGTGTCTCTCCGTCTCTGTGTGTCTCTCCGTCTCTGTGTGTCTCTCCGTCTGTGTGTCTCTCCGTCTCTGTGTGTCTCTCCGTCTGTGTCTCTCTCCGTCTCTGTGTGTCTCTCCGTCTCTGTGTGTCTCTCCGTCTCTGTGTCTCTCTCCGTCTCTGTGTCTCTCTCCGTCTCTGTGTGTCTCTCCGTCTCTGTGTCTCTCTCCGTCTCTGTGTCTCTCTCCGTCTCTGTGTGTCTCTCCGTCTCTGTGTGTCTCTCCGTCTGTGTGTCTCTCCGTCTCTGTGTGTCTCTCCGTCTCTGTGTGTCTCCCCGTCTCTGTGTCTCTCTCCGTCTCTGTGTCTCTCTCCGTCTCTGTGTGTCTCTCCGTCTCTGTGTGTCTCTCCGTCTCTGTGTGTCTCTCCGTCTGTGTCTCTCTCCGTCTCTGTGTCTCTCTCCGTCTCTGTGTCTCTCTCCGTCTCTGTGTCTCTCTCCGTCTCTGTGTGTCTCTCCGTCTCTGTGTGTCTCTCCGTCTCTGTGTGTCTCTCCGTCTCTGTGTCTCTCCGTCTCTGTGTGTCTCTCCGTCTCTGTGTGTCTCTCCGTCTCTGTGTGTCTCTCCGTCTCTGTGTGTCTCTCCGTCTCTGTGTGTCTCTCCGTCTCTGTGTGTCTCTCCGTGTCTGTGTCTCTCTCCGTCTCTGTGTGTCTCTCCATCTCTCTCGGTTTGAGCTTCCTGCTACCTTCCTTCCTTCAGTCCCCCAAGGTGGAGCTTCCTCCGTTTTACCCTCCTACATCCGACTGCTGATTGGCTCGCAAAGTGGGCGGGCCTGATTATAATATCGAAAAAAAATGTCGCCTTCTAATTGGGAAAACCCGGTAATTACCCAGGAGGGCAGATAACAGCAAATAATTTCTGGACGCTCAATAATCTGGTGTGGAAGCACCCCTACCCCCTAAATACTCTATTATAGTTCACTTTGGTACCCGAATGGACAACAGCCCCCCTAAACATTGCACTTTAATCACTTCTCTGGGTTATTAGGGGGTACATAAAATGCAATACATTGTTTCTCATGATAACCCGGACGATGAACATGCCCTTCCCCCAGCTTATGTTGGACGATGAACACGCCCTTCCCCTTGCTTCTGTTGGACGATGAACACGCCCTTGCCCTGGCTACTGTTGTTCCCCCAAACCTGGCCCTTTTTCCTCCTTCCACATTACTGTTGGAAGTACTATCATTCACCCAGTAGCCCAAGCATGCTGCCTAGGGGTCACACTCGACTCTCTCACATTCTCTTCTCACATTCAAGAGGTAGCCAAAAACTATCGTTTTTTCCTCCGCAATATTACAAAGATACCCCCTTTCCTCTGTTGCTCGACTGCTAAAACTCTGACTCAGGCCCTCATTCTCTCCCGTCTCGATTAGTGCAACCTCCTGCTGTCTGGCCTTCCTGCCTCTCACCTGTCTCCCCTACAATCTATCCTAAACGCTGCTGCCAGAATCACTCTACTCTTTCCTAAATCTGTCTCAGTGTCTCCCCTGCTGAAATCACTCTCCTGGCTTCCTATCAAATCCCGCATCTCGCACTCAATTCTCCTCCTCACTTTTAAAGCTTTACACTCTTCTGCTCCTCCTTAAATCTCGGCCCTAATTTCTCGCTATGCCCCATCCCAACTCCTGCATTCTGCTCAAGGATGTCTTCTCTCTACCCCCTTTTTGTATCTAAAGCCCTCTCCCGCCTTAAACCCTGCTCACTGACTGCCCCACACCTCTGGAATGCCCTTCCCCTCAATATCCGACTAGCACCCTCTCTATCCACCTTTAAGACACACCTTAAAACACACCTGCTTAAGGAAGGTAGCTCCATAGCTGATAATTAACACCTCATACATTAACCTTGGCCCCTTGCAGACGCACTTACCAGAACGCCCTCCTCCTGTCTCTGTAAGTTATTCCTACCAACAAATGAGATTGTAAGCTCTTCATAGCAGGGACTCCCTTTCCAAAATGTTACTTTTATGTCTCAAGCACTTCTCCCCTTTATGTGTTATTTATATGATTGTCACGTGTATTACTGCTGTTAAGCGCTATGTACATTAATGGCGCTATATAAATAAAGACATACATACATACATACAATGAACATGCCCTCCCCCTGGCTTCTGTTGGACGATGAACACGCCCTCTCCCGGCTTCTGTTGGACGATGAACACTCCCTCCCCCCGGCTTCTGTTGGACGATGAACACGCCCTCCCCCGGCTTCTGTTGGACGATGAACACTCCCTCCCCCCGGCTTCTGTTGGACGATGAACACACCCTCTCCCGGCTTCTGTTGGACGATGAACACGCCCTCTCCCGGCTTCTGTTGGACGATGAACACGCCCTCTCCCGGCTTCTGTTGGACGATGAACACGCCCTCTCCCGGCTTCTGTTGGACGATGAACACGCCCTCCCCCGGCTTCTGTTGGACGATGAACACGCCCTCTCCCGGCTTCTGTTGGACGATGAACACGCCCTCTCCCAGCTTCTGTTGGACGATGAACACGCCCTCTCCCAGCTTCTGTTGGACGATGAACACGTCCTCTCCCAGCTTCTGTTGGACGATGAACACGCCCTCTCCCGGCTTCTGTTGGACGATGAACACGCCCTCTCCCAGCTTCTGTTGGACGATGAACACGCCCTCCCCCCGGCTTCTGTTGGACGATGAACACGCCCTCTCCCGGCTTCTGTTGGACGATGAACACTCCCTCCCCCCAGCTTCTGTTGGACGATGAACACGCCCTCCCCCGGCTTCTGTTGGACGATGAACACGCCCTCTCCCGGCTTCTGTTGGACGATGAACACGCCCTCTCCCGGCTTCTGTTGGACGATGAACACACCCTCTCCCGGCTTCTGTTGGACGATGAACACGCCCTCTCCTGGCTTCTGTTGGACGATGAACACACCCTCTCCCGGCTTTTGTTGGATGATGAACACACCCTCCCCCGGCTTCTGTTGGAATGGTGACCGTTGAGATGGAGACTTTTTAGCTCTTGATCATTAGAACTATCTGATTGTTACGCCGGTGCTGCCCGCAGACCAGACCCGTCCCCTGAGGTGAAGGGGGAAGTGGTAATACACGCACCCGCAGCAAAGGGAGCATGTGCGCAGTGTGGTATGAAGCGTTGCCAGGCCAGGTGTAGTAAGGTAGACAATACTTGCCGGTACCGGTTGTAGAGATAGAGTGAATGATGCCTTGCCGAAGTCAGGGAGTGGAGAGTGGAGATAGGTCGTAGTCCAAGCCGTGTTCAAGGGGTTACCAGAGTGAGCGTTGTCCAAGGAGTGCCGGAATCAAGAGCCAGAGGGGGTAGTCGTACGAGCTGCGTCAGAACCTGTGAAAACACTGAGAGAATCCAGAAGTACTTCCATACAGAGACTATGTCGAGCAAAGACTGAGAGCAGAGAGGAGCTAGATAAAGCAGGAAGGTCCAATTAGGAACGGAGGCGGGACAGGAAGAGCTACAGGGAGACACTGCAGATTGGTGCAGGCATAACAGGCCAGGTGAGTCTTGTTAGTAACCTGAGTATGCCCGTGCAGTGTGCGGGGGCGGAGCCTGAGGTCCGGGGGACGGGAATAAGAGTGTGCAGACTGAGCGTGCTCCGTAACTCGTGTACGCGTGTGAACCGAGCCAGTGGATGGTGCAGGTGTGCGTGCACGAGGGCGTGGGCGCGCCCGGTGCTGAGCAGAGGAATCGCCGAGGGGAGTGATCCCGTGGCGGCGGCAGGGGCGAGAAGCCGTGGAGGCCATTAACGCAGGATTGTTTTGTGTGTCCAGGGGCTCCCTGTAGGGAGGAAGTGCTCTGTGTGGGGAGCGAGGAGAACGCCGATTCCTGACAGTACCCCTCTCTTCAGGAACGGCCTCAGGACGGTCCAAGAACGGTTTCTCTGGAAACTTTATCCTGAAGGACTTAAGAAGGGCCGGGGCATGAATGTCCTTTGAAGGTACCCAGGATCTCTCTTCAGGGCCAAAGCCATTCCACTGCACCAAGAACTGGAGCTGACCCCTGGATTGGCGAGAATCCAAAAGAGAGTGAACTTCGTATTCCTCGTTATTTTGTACAGTAATGGGATCCGGTTTACGAGTCTAATCCGGAAAGAAGTGACTGGAGATGAATGGTTTTAAGAGGGACACATGAAAGACATTGGGAATCTTCATACTGGGTGGTAGTTGGAGCCGGAATGCCACGGGATTGATTTGTTCACAAATAGGGAAGGGACCCAGGAACTTAGGTGCCAGTTTAGGAGATGTTACCTTGAGGTGGATATTCCTAGAGGATAGCCATACCAAATCCCCTGGTTTGTAACTGGGCGCCGAACGACGACGACGATCGGCCTGTAGTTTCGATCTGCGGGAGGAGTTGAGAAGGGTAGACTGAATCCTGGACCATGCGGTTTGGAGGGAAGAAATGCGTTCATCTACGGCTGGTACTCCAGAAGGAATGTTGGGGATGGGAAGACAGGGAGGGTGGAACCCATAATTTATAAAGAAGGGCGACTCCCGGGTGGACTCGTTTTTTGCAGAATTGATGGCATACTCTGCCCAAGAGAGGAGTTGAGTCCAATCATCCTGGAAATCGGATATGAAACATCTCAGGTACTTCTCCAGGTATTGATTGATTCTCTCCGTTTGTCAATTGGACTGAGGATGATAGGCGAAAGAGAAAGAAGAAGAGATGCCCAATCTCTTCGTGAAAGTTCTCCAAAATTTGGATACGAACTGAGAACCTCTGTCAGAAACAATGGACGAAGGGATCCCATGAATCCGGAAAATCTGCTCCGTAAAGATATCAGCAAGGGCGGGGGAGGTGGGTAATCCTTTAAGTGGAATGAAATGGGACATCTTCGAGAACCTGTCCACGACCACCAAGATAGTGTTCATTCCTCTGGACCTGGGCAACTCCACAATGAAGTCCATAGAAATGTGGGACATGGGGCGGTCGGGAACTGGAAGGGGTAACAGAAAACCCTGAGGCTTTTGACGGAGAGTCTTGCTTTGAGCGCACGTGGGGCATGCGCGGGTAAACTCCAGAATATCTTGAGACATCCTTGGCCACCAGAAATTCCGACGAATGAGATCAGTAGTCTTCTTAAAACCTGGATGACCTGCAGATTTAGAGGAGTGACCCCAAGACAGGACCTCTGGAACAAATTTGGATGGTACAAAGAGTTTGTTGTCGGGAACGACCAAGTCCTTGGGAATGCGTCTCTGGGAGTGCAAAATCTTGTCAAGATTCTTGAAAGAAGACGTGGCGAGAATCCTCTCATGTGGAAGGATAGTCTCCAAAGATTCCTCTGGCCTCTCTTCAGAAGAATGTATTCGGGAGAGTGCGCCTGCCTTTACGTTCTTGGTCCCGGGGATATAGGAAAGGTGAAAATCGAATCGAGAAAAAAAAAGAGCCCAACGAGCCTGTCGTGGACCAAGGCGTCGAGCGTTCTCTATGTAAAGAAGGTTCTTGTGGTCCGTGAGAATAGTAAACGGCTCTTTCGACCCCTCCAGCAGGTGTCTCCACTCTTGAAGAGCCATCTTCACGGCCAGAAGTTCCCTGTTACCCACGTCATAGTTCCTCTCGGCAGACGAGAATTTCTTGTAAAAATATGCACAGGGATGTAACTTATCTTGGGGCGTGGGTCTCTGGGAAAGAACGGCACCAGCGCCGCAATCAGAAGCGTCGACCTCCAGGACGAAGGGAAGTTCGATGTTGGGATGACGGAGAATAGGTGCGGATATAAAGGCTTCCTTGAGTGTCTCGAAGGCGGAGATGGCCTCGGATGACCAAGCAGAAGGATCAGCTCCTTTTTTGGTGAGCGCAGTGAGGGGTGCCACAATGGTGGAAAAACTCCGTATAAACTTACGATAGTAATTAGCGAACCCTAAAAAATGTTGTATGGCCTTGAGAGAGTTGGGTCTTGGCCATTCAGTAGAAAAAAGGGGTGAAGGCGGTCACAGCAATAGAAGTCCAGCCCAGGAGCAAGTGAAGTTAAAATCAGCTTTAATATTACATGCTGTACATCACAGAAGGGGCACTTTGACGCGTTTCGTCCCTCTCCAGGACTTTATCAAAGAGTATACTACCCTTATCACACAGACTCCTTAAGTAGGTGGTAAACCGATTTGATTGGTTGGTCTTAATCAAAAATCCATTGAGCCCAATAAAGTTAATGGTGAGCCATAATTGGGAACAACCCTCTCATTGAGTCTGTATGAGACAGATTGGTAACACAAAATACATAATAACATATAGCACAAACATATTTAAAAGAAAAACACAATGTTATACAATGTGATGTGAAGCATGAATTAATAAATTTAAAAGAACACGTATGGAAATTAAATAAAAAATTCATATAGGGTGAGAAATATATCTGCAATAAATTGACTTATAAATATTTAATTTAATATAAAGTGGAAGCTAGATATGTTTTAAACAATAAGTGTTCTGAAAGATAGTTTGCAGGATTAGAGTCAATATATGACTCAATCCCTATGTATACATATATACTAACCATATGGCACATGTGTGCAGTAGCACAAGGTACTAAATACAATTATAAATATAAAAATAAACTTCCTCAATATAACTTGAATATCACTTTGCATATTGAATCACCTATAGGGTGATGCAAAGGTGAGTGGCAATATTGTGCAACATTTAAATGGAGTGCATGGATACACACTCTCTCCACCCCCCATTTTCTGAGTCAAAGAAAATGTTTTAATTCCCAATCGGTGTTTATACCGTGTGGATGGAGGGTATTGAGAGTGTATATCCAATACATCTCCCTTTTGTTCAATGCGTTCTCTCTGTTGCCACCCCTGGGGTGACAGGGAACGTGCTCAATGGCAGAAAAGGTGAAATTTCCAATGCCGCCTTTAAGGCATTGTGTGAAGTGTTTTGATACTGGATGGAGTAAATCACCCTTCCTGATAAGGCGCACGTGCTCTGCCATCCTGGTTTTCAATGATCTTATTGTGCGACCTACATATCTTGATCCGCACTTGCAATTAAGAACGTATATAACATAACTGGTGTTACAATTTAGAAAGGTCTTAATTCTGTATTTACTTGAATTGTTGTTAAACATAATACTATTTGTTGGAAACGCATGCTGACACATGGCACATTTGCCACATTTGAAAAATCCATTTGGAATACCCTTAACATTTGGAAAACCAGACCTACTATTGTACATACTGGGTGACAGATGAAAGGCCAAGGTTTTGGCTTTGCGATATGTGAATCTTGGTCCACTTTCAACAATTGGGCGTATATGTCTGTCCAGCAACAGGGTGTGCCAATGCTTACGAATAATATTACCAATCTGTCTAGATTGTTGGCTAAATGTTGTGATGAAATAAGGACTTTTCCTTTCGTTCAAAGCATTGGTCATCCCTCTGTTGGGCAGTGATCTTTTACTTTTACAAATAAGAGTTTTTCTGTCTGTAACATTCGCTTTATTAAAAGCTACTGAAATGTCTTTGGCAGAGTAACCCCTAGCAAGAAACCTTTTGGACATCTCTCCTGATCGAAACAAGAAGACCTCATCGTCAGAACACAACCTTTTTAACCTCATGAATTGAGCTCCAGGAATATTTCTAATGAGTGACCGTGGGTGGCAGCTCTGTGCACTCAAGAGTGTATTCCTGGAGTTCTCTTTGCGATAAATGTCTGATTGTATATGCATATTGTTGTCAATGTACAGGACCAAATCCAAATAGTGTATATAATTAAGATTATGTGCAAAAGTGAGTTTGATATTGAAATTATTTAAATTTAGACCGTCAATAAATGAAATTAGTGTGTGTTCATCACCCTTCCAAATTAATATAAGATCGTCAATATATCTCCTATAAAAGACGATATGTTGACGAAACAGATTGTCACTGTGGAAAATAAACCGTGATTCTCAAAAACCCAAAAATAAATTAGCGTATGATGGTGCAAAACTCGTGCCCATTGCTGTGCCTAATAATTGTAAATAAAAAAGTGAATCAAACATAAAATAGTTGTGCGTAAGTAAAAAGGAGATGGATTCCAATAGAAAAGTGCAATGTGAAATAGATAGCGTAGAAAGTTCCAAATAGTGTTCAATAGCTGCAAGTCCCTGTTTGTGTTCTATAATAGAATACAGGGAGGCCACATCAAGTGTGACCCACCTGTAGTCTTTGTGCCATGTGAAGTCCTGTAGATTGACAATCAAATCAGCCGTGTCTCTGACGAATGAGGGCAACTGTACCACCAGGGGTTGTAGGAACTTGTCCACATACCGCGACAACCCATCTCCCAAAGATCCAATACTCGCTACAATGGGTCGACCAGGGGGGTCAACCAGCGAGTTTTTTTCACCCATACCCTATTATACTTGACTTTGGCAGCATCAGTTGTTTTGGGTTCACTCCCATATTTTCTTGGCCATTCAGTGACTGCTTGAAGTTTACCGGAGTCCATCATAAACCCCTCATCGGAAATGATATACCCCAGGAACGGAGTAGAGGTCTGATGAAAGGTGCACTTCTCCAGTTTGGCGTACAAATGGTGTTCACGGAGACGGGAAAGGACGTAGGAGGTGTGGCGTATATGGTCCTGGAGATCTTTGGAAAAAATCAGGATATCATCCAAGTATACAATAACAAAAATATTGAGTACCTTACGAAAGACATCGTTGATGAAATCCTGGAAGACAGCGGGAGCATTACATAACCCGAAAGGTATTACCAGATATTCGTAGTGTCCACTACGCGTGTTGAAGGCCGTCTTCCATTCATCCCCCTTCCTGATGCGCACCAGGTTATAGGCACCACGTAGATCCAACTTGGAAAAAATCTTGGCCCCCTGTAATTTATCGAACAGTTCGGTAATAAGGGGAAGGGGGTAACGATTTTTAATAGTGATGTGGTTTAAACCCCTGTAGTCGATGCAAGGCCTCAACGACCCCTCCTTTTTCTTGACGAAGAAAAACCCAGCCCCTGCTGGGGAATTGGAGTGACGAATAAAGCCTTTCTTGAGATTCTCCTGGATATATTCATCCATAGCGTGAGATTCAGGTAACGACAAGGGGTAGGTCTTGGACTTGGGTAGGGAGTAACCTGGAACTAGATCGATCGGACAATCGTAAGTCCTGTGTGGCGGCAAGAGGTCTGACTGTACCTTATTGAAAACGTCCCGGAATTGATGGTAAACGGAAGGTAGAATAACTTCGGGAACAGAGGTATTGGCCAGCAGTTGATGAGTCTCGCCTGACCTCGGCCTCCAGGAAATGGGAGCAGAGGAAGTCCAGTCAATGAGAGGATTGTTAAGCTGTAGCCAAGGAAGACCAAGGGTGATGGGTATCCCAGAAGCGTGAATAGCATCGAGAACTAAGATCTCCTTGTGCAGATGTGAGGACAGAAGCAAGGGAGCCGTCTCTAAGGAGATGTGGGCCGGGGTAAGAGGACGTCCATCGATACCGACGAGTGCGTTGGGAACCTTCTTTCTCACGAGTGGTATGCGGTTTAACCTGGCGAATGCAAGATCCATGAAGTTTCCTCCAGCTCCTGAGTCAATGAAAGCGGCGGTAGAAGTCTTGAACTTATCGCCTGAAAGGAAGACTGGAAATGTAAGTTTCTTAGGGAGTTCATCTTTATGAAGGGGACGTGGAGACATTACACCCAGAGAGAGCCCCTCTGTACTCACTGGGTGTTCCCGTTTCCCGGACACAGTGGACACTCCCGAACCAGATGTTCCATGGATCCGCAGTAGAAACACAATCCCCCGGCGTGGCGGAACTGCCGTATCGGTGTGCGGATGCGTTGTACCCCAAATTGCATTGGCTCTGGCAACTCCAGTGCAGTACGAAGAGGTATGGTAGCACTTGGGGGAGCAGGAGTGTTGCTGGGAGTACTGGAGAACGGAACTTGAAAGTTATGGACGCGAGTGCGCTGACGCTCTGAGCGGCGTACCTTGATACGTTGATCCACTCGGACAGCCAAATCAATGAGGACCTCCAATTGATCCGGCCTGGATTGGCGAGAGAGTTCATCCTTGATGGGTTCTGCCAGGCTTTGCCAGAAAATGGAGACGACAGCCTCTTGTCCCCAGTTAGTCTCGGCTGCTAGAGTCCGGAATTCCACAGCATACTGCGTCACCGTTCGCCGTCCCTGCGTGATCTGGAGGAGAGAAACAGATGCCATCTCCCGACGAGCGGGAGAATCGAATACTTGTTGAAACTCGGCTTTAAATGCCGGGTAATCTTGGGTAAGGTCAGAACGTCGCCCCCAAACCGGGGAAGCCCAAGCCAGGGCGCTGCCAGTGAGGAGGTTATAAATGTAGGCTACCTTCTTGCGATCAGTATTGTAGAGATGGGGGGCCATTTCAAACTGCACATCACACTGGTTTAGGAAACCCCTACAATCTTGCGGTTCACCTGCATAAGGCTTGGGGGGAGGAATCCTTACATCTGAGCTGCTCACTGCGCTTTCGGAGTGGGGGCTTACATCTGGCGGGGTCGCGGTCGGTACCCTGTCTGAGAGTACTGCGACCTGGCATGTAAGTGCCACAATTTGATCCGCCATGGCCTGGTTTTGCTGAAGCAGATTGGAGAGAAACTGTTGAAGTTCGGTCTGGTCTGCGTCTTGTGGGCTCGACATAATGTTACGCCGGTGCTGCCCGCAGACCAGACCCGTCCCCTGAGCTGAAGGGGGAAGTGGTAATACACGCACCCGCAGCAAAGGGAGCATGTGCGCAGTGTGGTATGAAGCGTTGCCAGGCCAGGTGTAGTAAGGTAGACAATACTTGCCGGTACCGGTTGTAGAGATAGAGTGAATGATGCCTTGCCGAAGTCAGGGAGTGGAGAGTGGAGATAGGTCGTAGTCCAAGCCGTGTTCAAGGGGTTACCAGAGTGAGCGTTGTCCAAGGAGTGCCGAGATCGAGAGCCAGAGGGGGTAGTCGTACGAGCTGCGTCAGAACCTGTGAAAACACTGAGAGAATCCTGAAGTACTTCCATACAGAGACTATGTCGAGCAAAGACTGAGAGCAGAGAGGAGCTAGATAAAGCAGGAAGGTCCAATTAGGAACGGAGGCGGGACAGGAAGAGCTACAGGGAGACACTGCAGATTGGTGCAGGCATAACAGGCCAGGTGAGTCTTGTTAGTAACCTGAGTATGCCCGTGCAGTGTGCGGGGGCGGAGCCTGAGGTCCGGGGGACGGGAATAAGAGTGTGCAGACTGAGCGTGCTCCGTAACTCGTGTACGCGTGTGAACCGAGCCAGTGGATGGTGCAGGTGTGCGTGCAGGAGGGCGTGGGCGCGCCCGGCGCTGAGCAGAGGAATCGCCGAGGGGAGTGATCCCACGACGGCGGCAGGGGCGAGGAGCCGTGGAGGCCGGTAAGGCAGGATTGTTTTGTGTGTCATGGGGCTCCCTGCGGGGAGAGAGTGCTCTGTGTGGGGAGCGAGGAGAACGCCGATTCCTGACACTGATGCATTAAACGCTTGAGTTCACTAAAAGCCCGTGGCCTGCAGTCCTTCATTACGCCGGCTCCGACTCTCAACTCCTTTGCTGGCGCGGCTGCTTGCGTTATTAATGGCGGTGTCACACCGGGGACCACAATCTCACCGATTGTATCTGCTTGGGTTACCCTCTGGGTACCGAAAAGCCTTTGCTATTAACTCCTTCAGGACGGGACACTTTCCCACCTATGTACGTATCTGTAGACAGAAAGCAATGACGGTCCAGGTCACCATAAGACCTCCCTAATGTTGGGTCTCTGCTACGCGGCTGCCATCTTTATAGTGGTCTGTTCCATTGTCCCTGGCCATTCCCAGCTGCTGCATTTGAGAAGGGCCTCCCATGCTGCCTCTGATCTGCTGCTGTGTGAGTTCCGCCTCTGTTATCAGACCTCTGTTATAGGCGCACAGCACGATAACCAACACTCTGCAGAGGATTAAGAGTGGGACACACGTAGTGAATACAGAGCACGGCATTAAGGGTTTATTCAAGAATACATTCACTCCCACTAGTAACTATATACATACATACATATATATATATATATATACAGTATATAAATATATATACAGCGGAGGAACTAGATACCTTAGTGCCCAGTGCAAAATCCCCTGCCCTCCCTCCCCTAATTATAGAACCCAGGCAAAACAATCCTATCATTGGTTACTTTATTTGGAAATCTTTAGTATGTTGGTGGGACTTGCCCCGGCCTGACACCCCCCCCCCCCCATTCCATTTCTTTCTCACTCTCCCCCCTTCTTCCCTCCATTTCTCCCCATCCATTTCTTGCCCCCCCCCCTCCCTCCACCATCTCTTGCTCTCCTCCTCTTCCATTTCTTGCACCCTCCTCTTCCATTTCTTTCTCCCCCCTCCTCCTCCTTCTATGTCTTGCCCCCCCTTCCCCTCCATCCGTCCCTTGCCCCTTCGCCTCCTCCATCCATGTCTTACCCCCCTTCTTCGTCAGTTCTTGACCCCCCCTTCTCCTCCTCCATTTTTTGCCCCCCCTTCTCCTCCATTTCTTGCCCCCCCTCAGCCTCCATTTCTTTCCCCGCCCATCATCCATTTCATGAACCCCCATCCACCTCCTCCATTTCTCCCCCCCCCCTACTTTTTCTGTATATCGGATTATCGGCTTAGAGCATCCAGACTGTCGCCATCTTGGAACTGTTAGGGTTTACCTATATTATAGCTTACCTTATTGACTTAACAACAAAAAAACAACACCCGGCGCTCTGCTGACAATGATTACCCCTCAAAGGAAGGGGAGGGGGCGGATATAAGAATAATAAACACAACCCGATACTGCGTCTCGACCTCAGATGAACCTTTCTCCTTGATTCTTATGGACAGTAGGAATGAAAAAACTCAGGGAGCACACGCCATCGGTCGGTACATGTGAAAGAAAACACAATACTAGAGCAATCCTGCTATTACACAGGGACAGGGGGGTGGAAGATGTGCGCTCTCTAGGAAACACACTCACAATGTGACTCTGATATACAGGCCTTGAACCCCAAACTGGAGATAGTGTTTGTAGTGTAGTGGACTCGCCTGGAAGCTTGGTTGTGGAGCTTCAGCAGTTTCCTCCCAGTCATACAAACAACTCTTGGACTCCGCTCGTGCAAAGTACTCTGTACCTTGTTCTGCTTGAGCCCTGTCTTTGCCTCTGTGCTTACCTGATCGTGCTTGACCTCTGCCTGGACCTGACCACCCCTGCCTGCCACCTGCCTCGACCCCGGAATTGGACTTGACTATCCCAGCATCTCAGGCCTCAGATCCCAGGCCAAGAGTTGGAGACCTGGGGACCGCAACACGCTGGTGTGACGTCATCACGCTGGGACGCCGGCTGAAATGCAGTGCTGACGCTGATGCGGAAGCGGGAGGAAGCCGGAGAGACGGGGTCTGTGTGCGCAATGATGAGACAGAGGCCCCAAAATGGGGTCGTAGGCTCCTTAAGGGCTGCGACGTCCTGATTGGTGTGAGCTGGGGGGTCGGATAACCCCCCTTCCCCCACAGAGTGGGAAGGCTGCTTGTCCCCTCCCATCTAGGGGGAGGGGGGTGAGAGGGTATAAAGAGAGGGTCCCTGGGGGGAAGAGTCAGAGCTAACGGAATTTTTTCCCTTACCTTACAGGATTTTTGCTGCGGATCTGCACATCTTTCCAGATATGATGACCGGCCTCGTGGATTACAGCAGCTCCGCGCTGTATGAAGACCCCTCGAGCCCTGCCAGCCTCACCCACCTGGATCCTGAATCCGATGCTGCGGCTGCAACAGAGGATCAGGTAAGTGTCCCTGCCCCGCGCAGATCCCAGCGCAGAGGTGCGGGCAGAAACCCACGTTCCCATCCCCCCAGCCCGGCCAGGTCCCCCGCCAAGCGCAGACGCCTCCCGCCAGCGTCCGCTCCTTCCCCTGTCCCCTCCACTGCCCCCAGGCCCTCCCTCAAGCGCCCCCCTTCCCGAGGCCGCCTCCCGGTTCGGGCCCCTGCGAAGCCCCGCTGCCCGCGCTCACCTGCAACTGCCCAAGCGCGGTCTCGCCGGGCCGCACGCGCTCACCTTCCCCTGCCCAAGCGCGGTCTCGCCGGTCCCCACGCCGCCCGCGCTCACCTTCCCCTGCCCAAGCGCGGTCTCGCCGGGCCCCACGCCGCCAGCCTTCAGGCCTGGAGGACCAGATCTCTGGGGAGAGCCGCTCCGCCCTCAATAGTGTGCGGCCTCTCCTCCGCCAGCCCCCGCGTCGCCAGCCCGCTCACCCCCCTGCCGATGACGGCAACGCGCTGCCCGATGGCCAGGTCCCCCACTGCCAGCCCTCCCAACCCGACAGCGGGAACCATCTGGCGCCGCGTGCGCCGGCCAGGGCGCGTGCTGGTCGGGCCCCGCTCCCCCGGCTCAATCACCTCCCCGGCCGCATCCAGCTTCACCAACCTCCTCACCCCGATCGCGGGGAATATCAAGCGCCGCCCGGGGCACATGCGGGCCAGGTCCCCCCCTCCCTTATTTCTCAACCCGATCGGGGGGGCTGCCAGGCGCCGGCCGGGGGATGGGGCCCGCTGCCCCTGCTCACTTACCCATCCGGCCGGGGTCCACGTGCTCCTCGGCGCCATTACTCGCCTCCCTCCCATGTGCAGCAGCAGCAGGGGAGGGAGGGGCGCTCTTCCCCTGCGCGGGCTGCAGCCTGGCCCCTCCCCCTGCTTCCCTCTCACTCCACAGGCTCCTATGAGCAGGGGGAGGGGGGGGTTTCCCTGCCCGAGTTCCTTAAGGGGACAGGAGGTCACAGGCAGGTCTGCAGAGGCAGGCTTTTGCCTTGGCTCTTCAATGCAGCAGCGCCACCATGAGGCCCCTAGCGGTACTGCAGGGCGACCTCAATTTCACCCCTCAGGGCGACCTCAACCTTACCCCTCACAGTACAGGACAGACTGTGAGCGGGGTTACTACCGTGAATCACCAACATACTACATACCGCCACACGCCATACCCAACCACCCCACCTACTTACCTCCAGCTGGCAGGGGCGCGGGCGGTCCAGTGTATAACCGCCCCAGCCATCGTGGGGCCCCTGCCCCTCCCACCCAGGGGTCACGTCGGGTCGGGGGATTTAATGTGACCCAGCCCCTGGTTCCTGCATGGAACCGCAGGCTGGGTCTTCTCAGTTTCAGCAGGAAGCGGCGGCCAATGAGTGGTCATCTCACGCCTGGGAGTCGGACCAGGACCTCTACCCGTCTTCAGCAGCGCACGGCGAAGAGGACAATCGACGCCGCACCCAGTCGACAAGCTCCACTTCTGGGTCAGCGCATGATGCTGACCCGACCGACGGGATTCAGGGTAAGGAAATGAATCCTATGTCTAGTACTGAGACTAGCGATTCGGATAGTGACAGCGACAGCGACATTTCAGAGTCAGAGAGTGCAACGCGACTACACAAGACCCCGATGTATATGTTCCTAAAGAAACAGCTAGTGGGAATTAACCGGGCACTTAAGGCTAGGCCAAGCGGGGCAACGCAGGAGGCAGCGGGGGAGAGCAAGGCCCCAAAAATAAAGGACGGTAGCGTCAGCGCCAGCGCAGCGATGAAGGGGAAGGACACATGCCTGCGCTATGACCTCACACTCCAGTCGGGTTACACCCAAGGTGAGAAAGGCAATTATAAAAGGGAAATTCACAGACGTATACGACCTTTCTACTGAGGGGTTGCAGGCCAAGAAAAAAGCGAAGGCTGCGGGCGATGAGGGCGGTAACAAGCATAAAACCATGGACAACTGGCTAAGGGGTTACCTAGTGTTAGCCAGCTGCCTGCTGGAGAAGCACCCAGAGGAGGGCCTGAATGTCCTTAAGTACATCGAACTGATACACGACACACACAAAATGTATGGGGGCGCAGCGTGGCACGAATACGATGAGTTTAGGCACAAGATGAACGGTAACCCCGTTCTAAATTTTGGCACTAAGGACCTGGACTTATGGATCCGCCGGGTTACACCGGAGAAATTGGCTCCCTTTGCCAGGGGGCCGGGTGGGCGGCCAGCTAATCAACTACCGGGTAAACCCAAGAGATCAGAGTGCTGGGCCTTCAATAAAAACTCTTGCTCAAGGGGAGGGGTGTGTAGGTTCCTACAAGTTTGTTCAATCTGCAGCGGCGGCCACCCAGCGCACAAATGTTTTAGGAAAGCTAAGACCGCCGGCAAGCAGGCTGATAGTGGCCCCGGCAAGGGCGGAAACGCCAATTAAATTAGAATGTATGCTGCCATGGCTCCAGGCCTACCCTTGTCAGGCGACAGCGGATTTTCTCGAGAGAGGTTTTAGGGAGGGTTTTGTCATTCCAGTGGGGTCCAATTTGGTAACCACCCGCGCAAGGCGCAACCTTAAATCCGCCTCGATTTACCCGATTTACATTGTGCGGGAAAAAATTAACAAGGAGGTAAGCCTGGGACGCATGACAGGGCCATTTCACTCACTGCCCATACACAATTTAATCATATCCCCCTTGGGGGTAGTTCCAAAGAAAGTACCCGGCAAATTCAGGCTCATTCAGCACCTATCTTACCCCAAGGGCAGATCCGTCAATGACGCTATTGATCAGCAGGCGTGCCATGTCCAATACCAATCGTTCGATAGGGCCATCACCATAGTCAGGACTTATGGGAGGGGGGCCCTTATGGCCAAGCTGGACATAGAGTCAGCATTTCGCCTGTTACCATTACACCCAGATAGTTTCAGGCTCATGGGTTGCAAGTTCGAGGGGGCTTACTATGTGGACATGTGCCTCCCCATGGGCTGCGCCATTTCCTGCGCCTTTTTTGAGGCATTTAGCACGTTTATACACTGGTGCATAATGAATCGTACGGGGTGTGACACTATAGCACATTACTTGGATGATTTCCTCCTCGTGGGGCCCCCTGAGTCCACACTTTGCAAGAGGCTCTTAGAGAGCAGCTCTGGGCTAATGCGTAACATGGGGATACCCATAGCTGAGGACAAAACAGAGGGCCCGGTCAGCACCTTATCATTCCTAGGGATCGAGATCGATTCAGTGGCCGGGGAATCTAGGTTGCCCAGGGATAAAGTTATCAAACTGAGGGGGGCTAGGAAGGTTACACTAAGGCAGATGCAGGCACTGCTCGGGCTCCTAAATTTCACATGTAGGGTCATACCCATGGGCAGAATTTTCAGCAGGAGATTAGAGAGGTCGACCGCGGGGGCATCCCGACCACTGCACCGCATCAGGGTCACTAAAGAGCTTAGATCAGACCTGGGTGTCTGGGAAGCTTTCCTCCAGGACTTTAATGGCAAAAAGCTATGGATAGAAGGGGGCCGTAGTAACCAGGAGCTAGAGCTGTTCACAGACGCGGCAGGGTCACTAGGCTTCGGCGCTTACCTCAAAGGGGAATGGTGCGCAGAACCATGGCCCCAAGCATGGATAGACTCGGGTTTAACAAAGAACATTGCCTTCCTGGAGCTCTTTCCCATCATAGTGGCGGTGGAGCTTTGGGCTAAGGAGCTCAGTAACAAGCACATAATATTCTGGTCCGACAAACTTGGGGTGGTGGGAGCAGTAAACAGCCTCTCCGCAACATCAAGCCCGGTGATCCGGCTGTTGCGGAGGCTGGTGCTGCTCTGCATGCGCAGCAACATCAACTTTAAAGCCAAGCATGTCCCGGGGAGATTAAACGTGATAGCAGGCGCCTTATCGCGGTTCAATTGGACAGCGTTTAGGCGAGCAGCGCCAGCGGCAAATGCCATAGGTCTAACGTGCCCACGTCACCTTTGGCAGATAGGGATATCGGACTAATGGACCTGGTCCAGAAGTCGCTAGCCCCACGCACCTGGAAAACCTACCTCCGGGCTTGGCACACATGGCTAGCATTCAAGCAAAAGGACAGCGTTGAGGGTAAGCGAGGTAGCAGCGCGCGGATCATTAGCTTCCTACAGGCCCAGAAGGCAGCTGGGGTGACACGGACCAGTGTTGGGGCCATGTTGGCAGGTTTGGCTTTCTTCCTGAAGCTCCATAACCGCAAGGACATAACCAAGGATTTCATAGTTAGGAGAATCCTCATAGGCTGGGATAGGGAGAACTGACGGTAGGGAGCCGGTAACGCCAGACAGGCTTGGGTTATTGATGAGGGTTATTGATCAGGCTTGG
The DNA here is from genome assembly GCF_040206685.1 of Ascaphus truei. Lineage (NCBI taxonomy): Eukaryota > Metazoa > Chordata > Amphibia > Anura > Ascaphidae > Ascaphus > Ascaphus truei. The sequence continues at coordinate 28,278,099 of NC_134500.1, forward strand.
GTTATTGATGAGGGTTATTGATCAGGCTTGGGTTATTGATGAGGGCAGCAAAAGAGGTATGTGTCAATACAGCGGAAAGGGAACTGTTCAGAGTCGCATTTGCCGTGGCTTTCTTTGGCGCCTTCAGGGTTGGCGAGCTAGTGGCAGCATCTAAAGCAAGCCGGGGTGTGGGATTGCTTTTTACAAACGTGGTTATCAATGCTATGTCGGTGGCGTGCAAGATCCACAGGTCTAAAACCGACCAAGCGGGAAGGGGAGCGTGGGTTAATCTCACGAGGAACCGTAATGAAAAAGTGTGCCCAGTGGCGCTGATTAAGCGCTACGCAAGGCATAGGCCCAAGGTAGGGGGCAATTCCCTCATCCATCAGGACGCAACGCCTCTCACAAGGTACCAGTTTCAAAGCGTTTTTAGGCGGTGCCTTGCAGCTGGGGGGATGGATTCTAGTTTATTTGGTACTCATTCCTTCAGAATCGGCGCCGCTACAGCGGCAGCTGAGAACGGCTGTACGCCGGAGCAAATAAAAAAACTGGGGAGGTGGAAGTCCATTGCATATAGAAGTTACATCAGGGCCAAAGGGCACAGCAGCGTGCGGACGCAAGAATATTAACGTGTTTCTCCCTCTCAGTAGGTAGCCGTGCAATAACCCAGGAAGTTTGGATCATGGGTCATTCCTTCATCCATTGGGCGCACGAATGGGCGAAGGATCAGCGGTGCGGCCAGCAGCTGGGGTTTTCGGAAGAGAGGGTGAATTTGCGATGGCTTGGTAAGAGAGGGATGCGCTTGGCTGATCTGCAACCGGCCCTGGACAAGGCGCTGGGAAAATTTAAGGTGGAACCGGACGTTATTGTTCTGCACCTTGGGGGGAACGACCTAGCCAGCACCAAAACCCTAGAGGTAATTTACGGGTTGCAGCAGGAATGCGCCCGCTTGAAGGCGCTGTGGAGGGAGGTTGTAATTATTTGGTCTGAAATTATTCCAAGGCGTATTTGGAAGGGGCCGGGGAAATGGATCGGGAAAGAAAAGGCTAGGAAGAAAGTAAATAAGGCCATGAGCAAATTCATCCTCTCTTGTGGCGGTAAAACCCTTAGGCACAGAGAGATTGACGCCAGGGACGGCAGCTGGCACCGAAGAGATGGTGTACATCTATCGCCAAAGGGTTTGGAGGTGTTCCTACATAACATCAAGGGGAGTTTGAGGGAAGAATTAAGATCAGAGGTCGCAGCTTTGGGTGGGCGTGTCGGCCCCAGGGGATCCGGTGCCCGGCAGAGGGGCCTCCGGGTGGCGGAGCTGCCGCACCAGCCAAGCTCAGGAGACGGAGAACGGGCGAGGACTTTAGGGTCCGCCTGTCAGCTGGAGCCCCTAGAACAGCGCGGCAGGCTGGAGGCGCCGGCTGTAGGGCCGGGCCGGCCTATGCCCAATCAACGCTGGTAAAAGGCTGGGCGCCAGCTTTAGGGCTGGGCCTAAGCTGACCCTAGGGGCGGGAGGGGGAGGGAAGCAGCCCAACATCGGCTGAATGAGGATCTCCCCCTCCCATTTTACAGTGCTTTTGGGCGAGGGGAGGGAGCGGGCCAATTGCTGGCTGTCTGGGCAAGGATCTCCCCCCCATGCACATGATACGGGTGGGGGGAGGGAGCGGGCCGATTGCTGGCTGTCTGGGCAAGGATCTCCCCCCCATTTCGCATGGATCCTGCTTGGCTGGCGGGCAGGCTGGGTGATTTTAACAGCGGGTGTTAAAATAAAGCTGTGACCTTTTCTTCCAACCTTGTGTGGTGTGACGTTATTTGGTTTAGCGTTACAAAGGAGGGGCGGCGCCTAAAGCCTTTACAGCCCCCGCTGTGAAGGCGACCACAGACGCACTGTGTCCAAGACTATGCTACAATTTGAGAAGTGGACCCAGTTCCCTTTTTCGTACACTGCCTTGATGGGGAGGCTCAAATGTGAGTGTGCAGTATCTTATCTGTGTGCACCAATACATTGTAATGCCTCCTACACTATCCTGTTTTTGTTCTTTGTTTGTATGACTGGGAGGAAACTGCTGAAGATCCACAACCAGGCTTCCAGGCGAGCCCACTACACTACAGAAAGTGAGAAGGAGCGCACGATCCAACGGAGCAAGGAGAGGACCCAATACCAAAAAATATAAACTTTATTGGGTCATAAATCCAACGCGTTTCGAACGTCGGTCATAGTGCCTTGTTTGATTGTTTGGCTGCCTAGGAGTGGCAGACATTGTTTCAATGTCAACGTGACCTTGGGCAATTAACTTTATCTCCTTGTGTCTCGGTACAAAAATAATGAAGAGCGCAAGAATATGGGGGCAGTTAGGAAGGCAAGACGTGGAAATACCTCCACCCCTAAATCGTCCCCTCTAAATATTACTTCTACATTCAAATGTGGTTATACAAGGGAAGGGGTGGGGTGGGAAAGGGTGCTCTTGCTACATTATATTCTAGTGGGTGGTGCTAGGGGCGTGGATATGGTGTAGAACAAAACTTACCTAAACAAGAAGCCCCTCTAAACTAGCACTCACCTAGTGATGAGAAAAATGTATTACTTAAAATGTAACCTTTATTGGTTCAAACTAATATTGTTGTGAGGTAGTGTAAGGAATCGGGGAACACGTCCTCTGCGGCGTGCTCCCTCCTTACTTGCTGCTGCCGCCGTGGCCACTGTTCCTGCCCATGCGTGCTCCCCCGCTCTCATTACAGAGCGAGCGCGCGCACCCACAGCTCTTCTAGCTGCCGCACGGAACCTGGTCCTGCCTCCCGCACGCGTCTCTCCCGCGCGGCGCGCACACGCGATGTCGTGCGACGATCCCCAGCTGCGTGGCAAGTCCCTCCTCCCTGCCTTGTTGCCTGCAGCCTATCCCAGCTCCTCTGGGGCCGCGCCTCCACTCAGCCCCCTGTCCCCATTGGCCTGTCCTGCCTTTAAATACTTCCTGCTTCCTCCTATGCTTTGCTCAGCATAATCCTATGTAGCCTCCTGAAGCTCACTTCTGTTGTGCAGTGCTCTGTCTCCTTTGCAGTTAACCTCTTGTGTACCGACTCGGCTTGTTTGTGGACCCTTCTGGATTTTGGCATACCATCAACTACGGCGATCTCTCCTACCCTTGAACACGGCATATGGACTCGGACTACGCTGCTCTCTCCAATCCCAAACCACGGCTTACGGACCCCTACTATCCTGTTTTCTCCAATCCCGGAACTCGGCAAGTATACCGCATCTCCTACACTCTCCAACCCACACCCGGCTACGTTAAACTATCCGCCTTCCAGGCACACCTCCGCTGCTGCGGGTGTGTGGTGTTATACCTTCCCACCTCAGTGCTGGGGTCTTGTCTTGTGGGCAGCGCGAGCGTTACAGTATGCTGAGCCCAACAAACATAGACCCCCCCTGAGGTGGGCCCAGCTCTGGCCCCCATTTCTGAATATTTCCAGTATTTGAGCAACCAAGTCCCCTCCTTGGCCCAGAGACTTGACGCTATTTCACTCCATCAGTCTCGCATTCTCAGACCTTCGACCTTGCTCTCCCCTAGACCTCACCCAATGTACCTCTGGAGCCACGTCTCCCCACTCCCAATCGCTATGCTGGTGACCCACATGGGTGTCGTTGATTCTTAAACCAATGTGATATTCAATTTGAATTAACTCCTTCTCGCTTCTCTTCCGACAGAGCTAAAGTGGCTTATATTATTGCACTCTTGACTGGCGATGCATCGTCCTGGGCTTCTCCCATCTGGGAACTGAGACCCGAACTTACACAGGATTTTGCCAAGTTCAAGAAAGAATTCAAGCGGCGTGTTCCCTCCTTACCTGCTGCTGCCGCCACCGCAGCCACTGTTCCTGCCCATGCGCGCTCCCCCGCTCTCATTAGAGCGTGCGCGCACCCGCAGCTCTTCTAGCTGCCGCACGGAACCTGGTCCCGCCTCCCGCGCGGTGCGATGATCCCCAGCTGCGTGGCAAGTCTCTCTTCTCTGCCTTGTTGCCTGCAGCCTATCCCAGCTCCTCTGGGGCCGCGCCTCCGCTCCACCCCCTGTCCCCATTGGCCTGTCCTGCCTTTAAATACTTCCTGCTTCGTTCCATGCTTTGCTCAGCATAATCCTATGTAGCCTCGTGAAGCTCTTCGTTTGTGCAGTGCTCTGTCTCCTTTGCAGTTAACCTCTTGTGTACCGACTCAGCTTGTTTGTGGACCCTTCACACAGGACACACACACACACACAGGCCACAGGCAGCAGACAGGACACACACACACACAGACAGGAGACAGGATACAGCCTCACCTCTCTGCTGCATGCTTTTCCTCCGCTTTTTGGCCCCACCCCCCAGGCTCCTGCTACCTCCTCCTGACTGGCTGAATTACATAGCAGCAGCCAATCAGGATGGAGGAAGCTGCCCAGCCCCCTAGCAGCAGCCCTGCTCTATCGCTCCCCACGATTGCTTACTAAGTCCGGAGACATAAATACCGGAGATAATACAATAATACTGGAGATAATACAAATTGCCATAGACAACCCTACCGCCCGCTGGCACACCCCCCCCCCCCCCTGCTGGTACATCGCCCCCCGCTAGCTGGATCCAGGCAAGGACACGCCCCCTCCCTTAGTAGCCACGCCCCCTGCCCCTACTCTAACATTATTGCTGGACAGCCGAGGGAAACTTAGAATGTCCATAATTTGGGAGGTGAGTGATATTGGAAGCTCAAAATAGTTGCGTTGACCTACAAATCCGCAGCAGAATGTACAGTGAAAATTTTGTTGTGCTACGTGGTGCCGTTTGTGAGATTTCGATGCTTCTGACATACAAACAAACGGAATCCAATTTAGAATTATAGTATAGATAGAAGGTATGTATGGGGGGGTTATATGTATTTTTTTTATATATGTATTGGGAAGGTGTTTTTTTTGTGTGCATTTGGGGAGGTGGGACGGGTTGTATATATTTGGGGGGTGGGAATTTTTTTTGTATGTATTTGGAGGTGGGAAGTTTTTTGCATTGGGGCTGGGAAGTTTTTTGCATTGGGGCTGGGAAGTTTTTTGGTATATATCTTGTGGGGGGAATTGTGTGAGGGAGGGAATGAGTGAGTGTGGGGTAATTAACTAAGGAAGAGGAGGGGTGAGTGAGGAAAAGAGTAAGAGTGAGACGCAGGGGAATTAAATACATGCCAGGCGGGAGAGTGAGAGGGGGTTAGACGGGAGAGAAATACATGGGAAGAGGGGGGGGAAAGAGGGCTCGTGAGGTGTGAAATGGGGGCAGGGGGCGGCTCGCAATACCGCCGACACGGGGGGCCTGCTTAAAATATTTGTCCTGGGCCCCACGATTTCTGTTGGCGGCCCTGGCGGGGGGGAAGGTTTAGGATGGCACATTGGCAGGGAGACAGGGAGGAGCATTACAACAAATTCTGATAGTGTGTGAGAAACCCCATATGCGCATTAAGTCCTCTTGTTTTGGTGTCAAAGAGTCTTATCATTCTGAGCTCAAATATTTTCCGTTCTTGGGTGCGTTTGAACATTCAATTGAGAATTTTGATTTTTAAATCATTTATGGAATGATCTGGTTGTGAGAAGTGATGTCCCACAGGTGAGCAGTATCTTCCTTCTTCATGATGGAGTATAGAGTCTGTGCATATTCATTCTGCCTTGAAGATTTTGGCTGGTTTCCCCAATGTAGCATCCTTATTCACATTTGTTGCACTGAATAATATAAACCACATTCCTGGATGTGTAGCAGTATGATCCTTTAACATCGATTGTTCCATGGCGGTGACTGGCTGTGGGATCTTGGCATATATGTTTGCACGGTTTTGTGCCATTATCAGTGTCTTTAAGTTCGCACACACTTGTTGTAATGGTCCTCCCTGTCTCCCTGCCAATGTGCCACCCTAAAACTTCCCCCCTCCCCCCCAGCATCCTCTTCCCTCTGTGCTGCTGTGGATGTACAGCCCCCCATCCCTTATTCTCAACTTCCTTATCACCGTTTTATCGCCCTTCCAGTGTCTCCATTCCTCCCTCACCCCCCCTCATCTACATCTCTGTTCCTTTTCTTCCCCTTTTTTTTCTTTTTTAATCTCTAAATCTGCGGTGTGCAAAGTGGGCCCCCCCCTCGGACTTTTCGGGGGGGGGGGGGGCGCGTTGCACGGGCCCGCGCTCTTCCCCCAAGGCATTTAAATTAAATGCCGGGGATTGCGTGAGGCCCCTACAACTCTAAACTTACCTTGTCTCTGCCGGCGTCAGGACTCGTGCCTATGGCAACATGGCGTGATGTCACATGTCCCAGCGGTGTCATTTGACGCCACGCGAGGTAAGGGGGAAAGGGGGGAAGAGGGGGGGTGCGGACCACCGGAGCAGAAGAGGCAATCGGGGCGCAGCAAAAAGTTTGCGTGTGCCCCTGGTCTAAGTCATAAAAACCTTTGTATATCTGTATTGCTTGACCTGAGGAAGAGAGGAAAATTCTCGAAAGCTAGTCCTATGATATCAATTGTTAGTAGAAATAAAATATATATGTATATTGTTTTTACAGTCAGGTTATCAAAGTCTAGTAGTGACTCAAACCACTGAAATTCGTCGGGAATTAACACACACTAAAAAATAATATGATTAGAATAATCGCTATTAATCGTGTGCGTCTCTGCCGCTGACACCTGTCAGCCAGAGCTGACATGGGTTGCCAGCAACAAACATGGCCGCCGCTTCTTCCACCAGGGTGACCCCCAGAAGCGACTTCCCCGCCGACTACTTAAATTGACTTTACCCACAACCAACATGGCCGCCCACGTAACACCCAGCAAGGCGGCGCTCTCTCCCACAGACTCGCCCGGTAGCGCTATAGTCTCTATGGTACGATGACGTCGCAGCCCGAAGCCACTCCCCCCTTTTCCCTCCCCCTTTGGTCTGCAGGCGCGTGGTGAGCCCGCACTGCGCGCGTGCCTCGTTCTTCCGGTGCCCGCAAGCTGCCTGTCCCCCTCTCCGCTCACCTCAGATCGCCGCCATGTTGGGAGCCGCTCTCCTCCGGCGCTGCGCCTCCTCGGGACTTCGCAGCCTGACCCGCTGCCGCTCCCCCCTCCAGCCCTCCGTTACCGCCTCCTGCTCGCCGGGTGAGTGCCCTTGACGGTGGAGGTGACACGGGCGCCCGGTGAGGCCCCTCTCCTCTCAGACCTTCCATTGGGGTTCAGTGCTGTTAATGGGGTTTGGTTCTATCACCTCCCCACAGTAACTGGTCTGTGTCCTTGTAATGACCCGGGTTACCTACTCCCAGGCAGGCTTCCGGTGAGGCCTACTCGCTTAGGCGGGTGAGGAGGGGAGGGTGGATCTGGTGCCCGAGACTTCCCCCTCACCCCATCTCTGATACCCCCAGTAAGGGCTGCCCGGTCACCCGAGTCTCTCAAAGGGTTGCACTGGGGTTTAGTAATGGGGCCATGGAAAAAATCCGTCTGAGCCCTGCCCCCTCCCCCCCCCCCCTCTGGCGACGAAGGGGGTTAACAATCTCCCTGTGACCCCCTCCAACCTGGGCTGGTGCCACATTATATGTGGGTACGTGGTATGGATGGGAGGGGTAATGGCGGGATGCCCCTGAACGCAGCTGGTGTTGGGGGTTTGTTGAGGGGGTTTGGTGGTGTATTGCCGGTGTGAGGATGGCAATATATGGGGGCGGGTGGGCACTGCAATATGGGGGTGGAGGGGCTATACAGATGGGCAATGCTATATGGGGGTGGAGGGGCTATACGGATGGGCAATGCTATATGGGGGTGGAGGGGCTATACGGATGGGCAATGCTATATGGGGGTGGAGGGGCTATATGGATGGGCAATGATATATGGCTGTGGAGGGGCTATATGGATGGGCAATGCTATATGGGGCGGGTGAAGGCGCTTTAGGTGGGTGAATGGGCAGTTGTGGCGGGGCTATAGGTGGACAGAATGGCAATACTATATGGGCTTGTAATAGATGTGCAGATGGGCAATGCTATATGGGGCGGGTGGAGGGGCCATTGGGGTGGTTGGATGGGGCTGTAGGTTTGAGTATTAAGACGGTGTGGTGTTTGGTAGCATTGAATACCATGTCTTTGATTACTGCAAGTGTATAATGCTTAGTAGATAAGGCTGGTAAAGACGTATATGTCCATTGAGTTAAGCTGATGTTACATTTCGTTTACCTGGATACTTGCTATATATTCCTTTTACTGAAATGGATCAATATTAATACGAAAGTCTCTTTGTATAAATAAAAGCTGTACTGGGTCTCCTTGTACTTTACATATTTCTATCTGCAGTGACCCGTCTGTGCATTACGTTTCGGGGACTGAGCCCCTTCATCCAGGTCAGTCCCACGTCTAAAGATTAATATTGATCCAGAGGTAGACAAACACACAACCCTAATTATGTCTGACTGGTTTATCTGGCCTGTCACCACGTCTTATTGAAAGGCCTCAATCTCCGCATGTGCGCTCCTGCAGGCTGGGATGTGATGGAAGCTGCATCCATTTAATTTCTCACTTATTATATTTATGTGCTGGGATGTGACTGCCTCTGTGAGGGAGTCTCAATTCACGGGTCTTATAATGCGCATAAACCTGTGTAATTCAGTGGGTTTCTTTTGAATACTTATTGGGTAGAATCTACATGTTAAATCGCGTTAAGCAAACGCTGATCAGTGAATAAATACATACCCGTGTTCAGCAATGACTTTAATTCATTGGAACGTCCTCTGCACGGGGAGACGTTTCACACTTAACTATAATTAGATTGAAGTGATAAGGAAATTGTGCTGATTCTGTCATGGTTTTTGTCACATTTATGTAGACATTTGAAGACCGCGATTCAGAGCAGATATGACATTTCTTTTGTCCGTTCCAAAAATAGGTTTTCTTTGGGAGCCAGGCAAATGTCGGTGTCCCTCGGGGTTCACATTGTGCCTCAGGATTCACATTGCCTGGCTCACTTGACCTGATTCGAGGTGAGCAGGACTTCTTGCTGGGCTCTCCCTCTGGCTTTGGTTGGAGCTCAGCTAGGTGATTGGTAATTAATATGGGACGTTCATTGATTTGCTTTGCGGAGTACAGTTGTTACCGGTGGAGCGTGTGTTAATAGAAGTGGCTGATGGTGTTGTTTGTATGAAGTCAGGAAGTGAGGTGACATTGAGGAACTACACTGCATGTTGTGAAGGACAGTGGAGGAGGTAACTCCCTTTCCGGCAGACACCGCACAGTATAACAGTTAGTGAACCCATAGCAGCGACTGTTCTGTGCATTACTCCTAAATCTCACACATGACTAATCAAACTATTGTTTCACTATTAACTTTTTAAAGTAATGGCGATGTTGCGCTCGGCTTCTGCACTAGCCTTCTGTCGGGGACTGGTGTTTCTGCATTTTAAAAGCCAAAGCTGCATTACAGATTGTCAGCATATTGGTGTATTATACATTATTTTTATTTATATAAAAACATGCCGTCTTGGCCACTTTAAAACTAATTGTAAACATTTAACGCCGTTCAGGTGCTGATAAAATATTTTCATGGGAGAAAACAAATCTATTCCTTTTTCTAAACACTAACTTTGTAAAAGTTTGTAATTACCATGTCATTTACTTGAGTAGTAATTCTTTATACATATGACAATAGAATATCCCTTTGCTAAATTACTTTAATATATTTTGTAGTATTGGTGAACAGATGTTGCCTTTGGCTATTCTTGCTCTGTTAGGCACCATCTAAAATATTCAGTCTTTTCTTTCAGCTTCTTTTAGAAACTATGAAAAATATCACTTCCGACACGCATGCGAGGGATGTAACACCGTTATGTGATGGGTAGCCTGTAGTTTGTTAAATTGAATATTGCAATACCGGTTTGAAGTTGTAATGTTTGCGGTCCTTTATAATTGTATCGTTTTACCGCCAGGGAACCTGGGTAATGATATGCAAATGAGCACTCGGTGTGTCATACCTGGCTGCTTATTCATTTAACATACCCCTTAAGCTTATACCTGCTGTTCTTGTGCACAGCTTTTACAGCAAAGTCGGGGTTAAAATACTGCATGTGTAGCAATCCGGGCCGCACCACCGTGTGTGACCTTGAGGATCATCAGTGTGAGGTTGATTACTGGCTCTGCATTGGGAAGTGTGTTGTGCGGCTGAATGCTGGGTACACAAATACGTGTTGGTGAGTAAAAGGTTTGTGGGACCCATCTGTGACGTGAAGGCACTTAAATGTTCCTTATTACTGTTCATGGGTGGGAGAGGGGGTCACCTTTTTAATCGCCATAACGTGTCATGTCATTTATAAGACATCTCTAGGAGGGAAGCGGAATAAAAATAGCCCAAGGTGGGGAGTGAAAGATGGTTTTGACAACATTTCGGCTTCCAATTTCTTGAAGCTCACAGATTCGACATTGGTCCTCACTTTGGCTTTATCGCTTTGCGGGATATTACGCCTGTTCTGATTTGTCGATAGCAGTTACCAGTAGAACAGGCGCGATACTCTGTGTGGTACTTTGATAAATCCAGAGCCAAATTCTTATTAGTGTATAACATGAACGGGGAGCAAGTAGTGTTGGAGTCGTTGTGTGACAGACGGACACTTGTGAATTATACATCGAGGTAACAAATTATAGGTTACAGAAAAGTGTCTTCCTTTAGGGGAAACATTAGCAGTGTTAGATTGTGGGTGTAACCCGAAGTACAGGCAGATGTATTTAGTGCTCTGGTCTATCCAGCAGTGAAGAGGTTGATATTTAGTGAGGGTATTAATGGTTCAGACACAGATTGAATTAGTAACAATATGGGGGGAGACCTACACCTTGCAGCGCTGTCTTCTATATCAGGGGGGCTCAACTCCAGTCCTCAAGCCCCCCAACCGGTCAAGTTTTCAGGATATCCCTGCTTCAGCACAGGTGGCTCTTCGGAGGCTCAGTCTTCGACTGCACCACCTGCGCTGAAGCAGGGATATCCTGAAAATCTGACCTGTTGGGTGGCTTGATGTCTGGCATTGATCCCCCCTGTTCTGTGCTATGGTCCAGCCTGCAAGATAAAGATTTCTCTTGGTTCTTAGTTGGACTCTTCCATAATTCCCACATTGAGACACTTTGTGCATTTCAGTGCACGTGAGGAGATGCTTTCAAAGAGAAAGTCCTGTCATTTGTGTGTGCGCTAATAGCGCTTTATGTTGAGCAGCGTTCCTCTTGTCTGCTTGCGGGCAGGTCACGCAGGCGGCTCCGTTTAGCTTTGCCATGGAACTACCAGCCCTGATAGTTTGTTTGGGTGCTATTAAGAAAGGGGAATGAAGTTGCACTTATTGGTGTCCTCCTTAAATCCCTAGAGCTAGTAGATTGATGGACAGCTCTTCTATACCTGTCTAGTAATAACATAAAAGTACAACCTATGAGGTCTGGATTTTAAATTAAATAACTTGCTTAGATGTAACATATTTTGAAAATGGTGTTACATGGCTGAGGGTTTCCACTTTAATTTATCTGCAGCTTGTTACCATACAAAACCTAATATTTGCCCGTGGTTGCCCACCTGGCAGTATATTCTGGGTTTCCTAGAAGGATGTTACTGCTTCAGTGATTCCCAACAGGGGGTATGTGAGGCGTCTCCAAGGGGTTCACCAAAAACAATCAGTACTGGGGAATCCCAGGCAGTAGGGGGTTCCCGAGTCAGTGTGGGGACTGCACGCTTAGTAAGGCCCCAAACGGCACCTTAGCGTGGAGGGAGTGTATTGCTGTAACTTGCAGCAAGAGCTTCCCACAATGCTTTGCATCCACAGCAGCAAGGCAGTGTGGGGCGTGACTGGAATCTCGCAGTGAGTGACAACTATAAACCCCCCATGCTGCCTGCACACACTGAGGGGCAGTTTGGGGCATTATTAACACTTTGGGCACAGGAGGCTGCAGGATTACTTGATCGCTGCAGCCTTTTACCCGGAAATCGAAGTCCTCTTCCCTACAGATTGCGTCCTGCACTCCGTGGAAACGTATCGGGGCATATGCAGGGTTAATTTCCTATTGGCCGTTTTATTTAACTTTCGGCAATGTAATTATTTGAGCCGCCGATAGATCTGTTCTCCCGTCATCGATCGGTGTAGATTCTGCTTCCCCGGGCACGCAATATGGCCGCCTATTTCCAGAGTGGAAGTGTTGTGGCTTTCTTAAGGCTGCGCCCATAGTGCAGGAGACGGCACGAGCGACGTTGCTCACACCGAAAAACACTAGGACGCCAATTTGTTTGTGTATAGTGTGCATGCACAGGGGCGACCAGAGCTAGGCACGACAACCAAGTTTGAATTTCGTGCGCGATGCCTGGGTCACGTGAGTGGTTCCCCCAACGAGGGCGAACCAGCTCTGTGATGTCAGTGCTACACCCCCCCCATCGCGCAACAATGTAGGCCACGAATCTCGGCAAGTACAGATGCGCGTGACAGTCGCGCTTTTGGTCGCGTGCGTGCACTATGTCCGAGACCTAAGCTTCAGCACTATAGCAACCTATGGAAGCTTAATACATTACAAATAATGAAAGTACAGAGTGGTGGAAAATGCAGTAAGTATTATTTAATACAGGGGGGCGCTAACTTTTCCCTGCTCCCCCTTGCCGGCAGTCCCCTCACCTCGGCGCGTCGGCTCTGTCGGCATGACGTCACGTTGCCATAGCGGCATAATTTGACGCTGCATTGCCATGGCGACGCATCTAAGAAGCCGACGGAGTCATAAGTCAGGTTTACAGAGGCCCTGCAGCTCCCCCGGCACTTAATTTAAGTGCCTTCGGGAAGCGCGCGGGCCTCTAAACACCGCGCCCCCCAGTTTGCACACCGCTGATCTAATACACCACTGATTCCTTTAAAACCCCACAGCTTTTTGAATGAAATGCTGCTTACTAAGCGCGTGCCCCCCCTATCCACGAGCGCAGCACATACTGCCTGGGATCGTTCACACAGGTTTGTTAGCGATGGTCCGAGTCTGCAATAACTTAGAAACGGTTTTGCAAAGCCCTTATTAATATCAAGGGGGGCACAGTGTAAGTAAGGCTGGGACGTGCTGGATTAGCTACTGGTACAGTATGCAGTCATAACCTTCATTGTCTCTCCTGTGCTGCAGTGTGAACCGTCTGACCTACAATGGGTTTCAAAGGTCGTCCACAAAGGCTCATTCTCCATCTGTGGAGGGGATTAACAGGGGAATAAACCAAAGTCCTTTTCCCTTTGGTATTTTTATCATTCTCTGCCACTCTTCCCAAGTTCAGTCTGATCTATACAAAGTTAGGTGGCTTCAAAGTTGCCCACAAGATGCCTTTTAGGTTTCTCTGTGTTGTATGTATTAAAATCCTTTAACTTTCAGTGGAACTCGGGGGCATTTCCGGTGCACTGATATTGAATGGGTTAAAACAAACTTCCGTTAAGCTTGTGGTATGGGAGGCACTAACACGGGCAAGTTACTTTTCTATTAAATGCCAAGTAGCTGTAAGCTTTATTTTCAAAGTAATATTGCCCTAAATTCTGAGCCCTTATTGTAACGGGAACATGCAAACATTCAGTGCCCCTACCCATGTGTAATGGAGATAAGGTGCTCAACACTTGCAGTACTGACATTTCCAATCAAACTTCAGAGATTAAAGCTGCAGACCAAGCAATATCCTACATGCGTGTTGTTTTTTTTTTAATAATAAATCAGTTCTGTACTATGTACTATGAGAAAAACAACTCTAAATTACATCTTTAATGTATTGTAATGTAAGACTTTTGTTTCTATAGCAACCATTTACAAAGTCACATCCCCTTCCTCTTCTGAAAAAGTTCCATTTATGACAACCCTCTGTCTGTCCTTCAACCAGTTTTAAATCCAGGTGCATATGTATTTACCAAGTCCAATTTGCTTTATTTTGAACACTAACCTTGTGTGCGAAATCGTATCAAAAGCCTTTGCAAAATCTACGTAGACCACATCAACTGCATTACCCTGGTCTAAATTCCTACTTACCTCCTTTACAGTTTTAAATTCCTACTTACTTCCTTTACAGCAAAGTCATTATCTAAGCTAGGGGTGTGCAAACTGGGGGGGCGCAATAATTTTCTATTGGGGTGGGGGCGGTTACACAGGCCCCACACTCTTCCCCATAGCATTTAAATTAAATGCCGGGTGAGGCCTCTGTAACTCCCTTACCTGCTCTCTGCAGGCTCTTCAGCAACGCAGCATGGGGTTGTGTGACGCGTCAAATGACGGAACGGGTTGCGTGACATCACTCCCATGGGTTCTAGGAGAGAGGGGCGTGAGCGCTGGGGCTGCAAGGCAGAGGTGCGCAGCACAGGAACTTTGCGCACCCTTGATCTAAGCAGCCGATCAGTCCGGGGCACACAAAATGGCCGGCTAATTCAAACGAGGAAGTGCAGTGGCTTCCTTAACAGTTGCTATAGCAACCCAATGATGCTTAATACCGTAAACATCGTTAAAAAAGCATTGAGTGGTAAGTATTGTATCTAATGCTACTCGACTGATTTTATTAAAATGCTTTAAATCGATGGTTTAATGTCCAACATTTGACTGCAGTTTAAACACGGGGATGACTTATTCTAGAACAGGCTTGTGTAACCTTTAGAACACAGATCAATGATCGCAGAGGATCACAAAAGACCCCCAGTAATTGCACTCTAAATAGGTGACACTAACAATAGTGTAAGGGTAAAAGGGGACGATAGACAGCACTCTGATAGTGTTAAATATATGCAATTGCAGGGTGCACGGAACAAAAGGGGACCCTTATTCCCCTGTATAGTACTAACAAATCTACGTAAGTACCAGCACTCACTGTCTAATAGCTAAATGATGAAAACAGTTATAATGCAGAATAAACCTTTAATAATAAAATTTGATTTATTTCTGGTTCATTTTATTATTAAATGTTTATTCTGCATTACAACTGTTTTCATCATTTAGCTATTAGACAGTGAGTGCTGGTACTTACGTAGATTTGTTAACAATAGTGTAAGCTCAATGAAAGCCAAAAATAGGCTAACCCCTCAATGTGGTAAACTGCTAAGGTCACACTAAAGTACACGAAAATAATAAAGTTTTATTAAACCAATAATTAATTAAAACCCGACGAAAAACCATAAAAATGCATAAATAAAATCGCCATGCATTGGATGAAGGCAAGCAAGGTGAGTAGTGTGTTATAATGCTTAAATAGCACAAACAACAACAATAATGCTGTAATCAGGTATACAATCCCATATAAGCTGTGCACAAGGTTGTCCAAACAAAAGAACATCATGCTGAGCCTTCGGCAGCAAGGCAATGCTTATGGCCACCAGCAGGATCAAAGCAGGTCATACAGTAGGGTAAGTATACAACCTGAAAGCATACAGTGTACGTATGCATGTGAACAGCTGCAGCCCAGGAGAGTAACCGGAGCAGACCTTGCCTCCAAACAGCACAACGTGATCGTCAACGTGCTGACGTCACGCTACCCCGATGTACGTTTCGCGCGTCACAGCGCGCTTTCTCAAGGGGGAGTAGTAAAATGGAATGGTCAGTGTGGCCTAATATACCCTCCCCAATCAAGGAGGAACGGACTGATTGCGCATCATAGTAGTATAGAGCAATAGCGAAGTAGGGATGTGTGTTAACCCTTAAGTAACATCGCAACATAAAAACTGGGGAATCGAGGAGGGGGGGAGCGGGTAAACAGGAAAACCAAATAAGTAATTGAAATGGCATGTTCTAAATGTATCCCACATAGAAGATTCCTAATAGGGATAGTAATTGTGCAGAATAATAATATCCACAATAAAGCACACACAGGGGCTGACAGGCACAAAGAGCGACCAAACCGAGGAGACGCAAAATGAATATGGGGTAGTATAAAAGTGTAGGAGTGAACTATTCTGACGGATCCGCCTATAGAGTCTAAACGGAACCTACTAAGCTGATGGTAAATAGCAAGGCCCTATATACCGGGATCCCTCTACCCCCAATCAGAGAAAGGAAGAAAAAAATGAAACCTTCATTAAGTCCATGAGGTGTAAGTGTGTTTAACGTATGAATCCACTTACATTCGCATAGTCGCTGTTTAGTATCCCAGTTGCCCTTGCGTGGGCCCCAGGGTATATGCGCAATGCCCATAAAGCGTAAATTCGAAGTGTCTCCCTGATGTATGTCATTTATGTGCCTGGCAACCGGCGTGTCAAGTCCATTCCGAACCAAACCTAGATGTTCCAGGATGCGTACCTTGAAGGCTCTGTGGGTTTCCCCAACATATTGTTTTCCCCAAGAACATTGAATCAAATACACTTCCCCTGTAGCAAGACAGTTAATAAAATCTTTGGTAGTGTAGATAGTTTGTGATTTATCGCTCTCCCATCAACATCCCGTGTACCTGCAGGCCAATCTTTTTTTAGGTCTTGGCCCAGATTACATCTCCCAGGACAAAGACCAGACGGGGGTCAGGCAATAAATCTGAGACAGGGCAATATGGGGGTACTAAGATCAGGGGACAAGGAGACCCTACAGACGCGGATGACGCCACCGACGCAGGTGATCTCTACCAAGCCTCTGTCGGGAACACCTTAGTGTCTTATCTAGAGGGCTGACATTTTGCCCTACAAACAATATTGACATTTTTGAGAGTATCAAAGATCTCATTCTTTTCGCATGCAAACTATCTTTTCATGTCTTCTTTAAACGGAGACAGAGATTACAGAGTATTAATACCCCAGCCGAAAACTTTGACTCTAGAGATTTTGCATTCCTGGAAGTTCTGCAGGATTTAGAACAGGAGAATACTAGAACTCCTGGTGAAGGTCCTTTCACACATTTACGTAACAAATACACAGTCGCTACAGACATGTACCAATGTTGACGTTTTTACTCAGCTAGTGACTCAAGATCTTATCCATATGACACATAACCCTAAGACCTATAATTTGAGCTTTAATGAAACCAAGCTCTTAAGGACCTTGAAAATGACGATACCATTACTATAAAACCATCGGATAAAGGGGGTAACGTGGTTCTGGATACTGAGTCATATGTTGATGAATGCCTTCGTCTCCTATCTGATAAACACTGCTACAAAATATTCTCAAGACCCGACTGATACTTTTTTGACCGAACTATCCTTGATCCTTCAGAGTGGCATTGACAAAAGGATGATTATGAAAAATGAGTCTGATTTTATTCTCATCAAACATCCTCCTGTGGCCACATTCTATCATCTTCCATAGGTCCACAAAGGCATTAGCCCTCCACCAGGCAGACCAATAGTGTCTGGCGTCGGAAACCTTGCATTCAACGCTAGTATCTATCTAGACACTTTTTACGCCCTTTTGTAGACGCCCTCCCTTCGCACCTCAAAGATACGAAGGCTGCCCTTTTGTGATTGGAAGGAATTACCGTGGACAGTAATACCTTGTTGGTGGGTATAGATGTGGAAAGTTTGTATACAAGCATACCCCATACCTTTGGCTTACAAGCGGTTAAATATTTTCTTCGGGCCAGGGATACGAACTCACAAGCACACAACGAGTTTGTGTTACAATTGCTTAACTTTGTCCTTACTAAAAATGTCTTTCTGTTTAACAAGATATACCATCAAATTCAGGGAACAGCCATGGGCACCACGTGTGCTCCCACTTATGCCAACCTCTATCTGGGCTGGTGGGAGGAAACCGTGGTGTTCATGGATGACCATTCCATCTATACAGACCATATAGATCTCTGGTCTCGGTATATTGATGATTTGCTCCTTCTTTGGAATGGCACAGAGAAACTTTTGACAGTTTATTAACAAACTTAATACTAACGGACATAACCTGAAATTGACGTATGACGTACAAAAATAGTGCATCAATTTCCTTTATTGCGATCACGAAACAGGAGGGTGGCAAGTTAGAAACGACAATTTACCGTAAACCCACCGCCACAGATAGTCTTCTGAAGGCGGACAGTCGCCACCCTAGACAATTGATACATAATATTCCTACAGGTCAATTTGTCAGTTTAAAGAGAAATTGCTCTAGTATGACAGAATTTAAGACCCAGGCCAAAGATCTTACCAAACGCTTTATGGAAAGGGGATACACAAAATCAGTCATCAAGAAAGCATACCACAGGTCACTAAACACTCCAAGGCCAACCTTGATTATTGAACATCCTAGATTTGACGATGAAAAGGTACATACTATACGCTTTATCGCCAGTGGCAATCCGTCCGCCAGATCTTAAATAAACACTGGCATATCTTACTCCAAGACGACGATTTGTCAAAAATACTACAGACCACACCGAAAATGGTTAGCCGTAGAGCACGTAATCTTCGTGACCGTCTAGTAAGGAGTCATTTCCAGACAAAACCCACACGTACATGGCTAGGTAACAAACCTTGCGGTACATACACCTGTGGACGTTGTAAGGCCTGTCCTTCAATTAAAGTCAGTAAAACGTTCACCGACCCCCAAATCACAAACTATCTACACTACCAAAGATTTTATTAACTGTCTTGCTACAGGGGAAGTGTATTTGATTCAATGTTCTTGTGGAAAACAATATGTTGGGGAAACCCACAGAGCCTTCAAGGTACGCATCCTGGAACATCTAGGTTTGGTTCGGAATGGACTTGACACGCCGGTTGCCAGGCACATAAATGACATACATCAGGGAGACACTTCGAATTTACGCTTCATGGGCATTGCGCATATACCCTGGGGCCCACGCAAGGGCAACTGGGATACTAAACAGCGACAGTGCGAATGTAGGTGGATTCATACGTTAAACACTTACACCTCATGGACTTAATGAAGGTTTCATTTTTTTCTTCCTTTCTCTGATTGGGGGTAGAGGGATCCCGGTATATAGGGCCTTGCTATTTACCATCAGCTTAGTAGGTTCCGTTTAGACTCTATAGGCGGATCCGTCAGAATAGTTCACTCCTACACTTTTATACTACCCCATATTCATTTTGCGTCTCCTCGGTTTGGTCGCTCTTTGTGCCTGTCAGCCCCTGTGTGTGCTTTATTGTGGATATTATTATTCTGCACAATTACTATCCATATTAGGAATCTTCTATGTGGGGTACATTTAGAACATGCCATTTCAATTACTTATTTGGTTTTCCTGTTTACCCCCTCCCCCCCTTTGTCGATTCCCCAGTTTATATGTTGCGATGTTACTTAAGGGTTAACACATATCCCTACTTCGCTATTGCTCTATACTACTATGATGCGCAATCAGTCTGCTCCTCCTTGATTGGGGAGGGTATATTAGGCCACACTGACTATTCCGTTTTACTACTCCCCCTTGAGAAAGCGCGCTGTGACGCGCGAAACGTACATCGGGGTAGCGTGACGTCAGCACGTTGACGATCACGTTGTGCTGTTTGGAGGCAAGGTCTGCTCCGGTTACTCTCCTGGGCTGCAGCTGTTCACATGCATACGTACACTGTATGCTTTCAGGTTGTATACTTGCCCTACTGTATGACCTGCTTTGATCCTGCTGGTGGCCATAAGCATTGCCTTGCTGCCGAAGGCTCAGCATGTTGTTCTTTTGTTTGCACAGCCTTGTGCACAGCTTATATGGGATTGTATACCTGATTACAGCATTATTGTTGTTGTTTGTGCTATTTAAGCATTATAACTACTCACCTTGCTTGCCTTCATCCAACGCATGTGGATTTTATTTATGCATTTTTATGGTTTTTCGTCGGGTTTTAATTAATTATTGGTTTAATAAAACTTTATTATTTTCGTGTACTTTAGTGTGACCTTAGCAGTTTACCCCATTGAGGGGTTAGGCTATTTTTGGCTTTCATTGAGCTGACACTATTATTGCCTTTTGTGATCCTCTGCGATCATTGATCTGTGTTCTATGCTATTTTTTCCCCCATGCACCAGGTAGCTCGCTTTGTCGTTTGTTTGGCGAGCGACGTGTTAATGTGTGCTTTATTGTGTAACCTTTCCAAGACTCGTGTCCTTATCGGAAACACAAACAATATGGGTCTGGTTATAGCTACGGTACCTTGCAGCAGACCAGAAAGGAACCTTTTGTAAAGAATTCAAGTCTAAATGGCATCCTGAACATGAACTAATAGCAAAGATTTTGCTCCTTTCCTTTTTTGGAAAGGACTTAAAACCTGAATGGCCACTGAATAGGAGAATGTTTGGCTTAGGTGGGCTCTTTACCCTTAGCCCACCAATAAAGGGAGGGGAGATTTTGTCGGTGCAAACTCTTCTTAAACATACAGGCCTCGGCCAGAGGAAATCGCACCCCTCAAGTCTCAGTGTTTTCACACTAACTTAGAAAAACTGGGGTACGCTTGTTTTTTTAATTTTTTTAAATCAAAAACGATCACTCAAATGTACCTCTAAATGTGGGTGACTTTAGTGCATCCTGGTAGGTGGTGCCCATTTGCGGTTTTCCTTCATACCGTGATAAATGTCTCCCTCTCTCACTCAGCTGCGTTAGCTGCACGCTGCTATTCCCACGCCAAACACGAGTCCGACGAGGAATTTGATGCTCGCTGGGTGACGTACTTCAACAAGCCAGACATCGATGCATGGGAGCTAAGGAAAGGTGAGACCATCCAAAAATCCTTAAGGCCAAATTACATAATTAAAATTTATTTTTACACTGCTGCCTTGGAGTGAATCCGACCGTAACCCTGATATTCTCATATTGTACAAATCCGTCCTGCTATGGTGCCAACTACCACCTCATCTGGTGCACACAGTCGCTCACAGTGACAGATTTCCATTAATTATTTGGATAACGCCTGCGCGTGGGCTTCAGCACCAGCAAACCCACTCACATTGCTCCAATATAGCCTGTTACAGGCCGTACTGTACCCCGAGACAGTAACCTAACCCAATTCACTTTTATTTACCGCCAAGTGGGGAGCGAAACAGCATAAGGGTATCACGGGCTGAGCTGATGGGTCCATAAACACACCGCTAGTTAAGGCAGACAAGCTCTAGTTTTATCCCCACAAGTAAGCTGGCACTAGGTTTGGGCGGGTACCTGTGCTAAGGTCCTGGCACTAGGTTTGGGCGGGTACCTGTGCTGAGGTCCTGGCACTAGGTTTGGGCGGGTACCTGTGCTGAGGTCTTGACACTAGGTTTGGGTGGGTACCTGTGCTGAGGGGAGGTCCTGGCACTAGGTTTGGGCGGGTACCTATGCTGAGGTCCTGGCACTAGGTTTGGGCGGGTACCTGTGCTGAGGTCCTGGCACTAGGTTTGGGCGGGTACCTGTGCTGAGGTCCTGGCACTGGGTTTGGGCGGGTACCTGTGCTGAGGTCCTGGCACTGGGTTTGGGCGGGTACCTGTGCTGAGGTCCTGGCACTGGGTTTGGGCAGGTACCTGTGCTGAGGGGAGGTCCTGGCACTAGGTTTGGGCTGGTACCTGTGCTGAGGGGAGGTCCTGGCACTGGGTTTGGGCGGGTACCTGTGCTGAGGGGAGGTCCTGGCACTGGGTTTGGACGGGTACCTGTGCTGAGGGACCCTGGCTGGGTAACATGCATTTACCAGTTCTGTTTTTCTCCTTGCAGGTATGAACACTCTTATCGGTTACGATCTGGTGCCAGAACCAAAAATTGTTGATGCCGCCTTGCGGGCATGCAGACGGTTAAACGACTTGGCGAGCGCCATCCGCATTCTTGAAGCAGTCAAGGTGAGTACAGACTCGCACTCCCGCCGCTTCTGTGTTGAGGTTATCGTTTCTTACCTAAGCACTCATCTCTCCAACCGTTCCTGTTAACCTAAAGCATAGTGTCTGGTTCGGTTTTATACCAGGATATACAAACGCGGGACAGAGCGATAACTGAACCCAGAAGTGCATTGGTGCCCCCTGCTTATTTTTGTGTTCTGAGTTGATACCTATCAGGGAAGAGACATTCATGTTCGTTATAGATGGAATTGGAGCTTTCCAAACCTTGTAGGTCTCTTCTTCAACTGTTCTGTGAGGATGTTGGGCTGTCCCATCACAAGCTAACAGTCTGTTTTGTTCCCAGGATAAGGCTGGACCTCACAAGGATATCTACCCCTACGTTATTCAGGAGCTTAGACCAACTTTAGACGAGCTTGGTATCTCGACTCCGGAAGAACTGGGTTTGGATAAAGCATGAGCATTACAGGTAAGCCCATCGGCGTGCATCGTGGGTAAAGCCGAAGATCAACCGCTTCCAAATATACGCCGGGTTTTTACCGGACTTACGCAGCCAATCCGGAGATCGCTAAAGCCGGAGCCAATAATTTCCCTCCGCTAGTGAGCCAGCAAAACCTCACTCTCTCACGGCATGTCACTTCCTCCAAAGTTTCACTTTCCCACCATATTGGCTGAGAATGAGGGACCGATCAGAGCCAGGGATGTCCTGTTTCTTGCTCCCTAAGTACATACATTTCCTCTTTGGGGTTTCCCTTGCTCCGTGCGAGTAATCCCTCCTTTATTATACCCTCATCCTTGCCAAATGGCTGCATGTCTGGTAACCTCTTTGCAAAGCTCATTGCGCTTCAATTCATTGCAGGCTTTTTTGGCAGCAAAGGGGTTAAGCAGCGTCTGCTAACAGCAGTCCCTACCCGGCTGTTACTGCGGGAGAATTACAGAGCGAGAGCTATATCCATCTCTCATCTAGATATCTGTCTAGATATCGCCTGTCGTGCATCATTCAAAACACAAGTGTTGGGCATTTTGCCATTAAACACCAGTGGTGGCCCTCTCCAGTACTCAAGGGCCACCAACAGGTCAGGTTTTCAGGATATCCCTGCTCCATCACGGGGTGCAGTTGAAGACTGAGTCACTGATTGAGCCACCTGTGCTGAAGCTGGAATATCCGGAGAACCTGACTTGTTTTGGGTGGTCCTTGAGGACTGGATTTAAGAACCCCCTGAACTAGACTGCAAAGCGTGTAGATGGCTCTAATCTTATTCTTGTGCGTGATAAATAACATCAGCGTGATTAAAACAGCAATTTTTTTTTATTACATGTTTGTTGCAGGGGGTCTCCGGAGCTGACCCCCTGCTTTCAGAGATACTTACCTCCGTAGGTGCTGCGGGTACTGATGCAGCGGCCGTTATTCGAACGCGCCTGGAATCAAATTTCTAATCCGGACAAAACGATAATCAAACCGCGTGTTTAAGTCAGCACGATTAAATCAAATTGCGCGCCATCGAATGGGTATTCCTATCTACATACCGCGTTAATCGTTCGAATAGCGCCCCCTGCACCAGTATCTCTGGGGAGTTTAAATGTCCCAGCCACGTGGGCCAATAGGAAGCTGCACCTATTGGCCCGCGGGACATTTAAATGCTGCCATTTAGTTGGACACACAGTTCCCTCGCTGCAGAGATACTGGCACCGCTAAGAAGGTAAGTATTTTTGGAAGCAGGGGGCTCCCGGAGCTGACATTAACAGTTCTGCTCCGGAGACCCCCTGCTTTAATCCTTTATTAAAAAAACAATCCATGAAACCTATATTACTGCTTTAAACACTATTAACGTTTTATATTTATAATGCGAAGATCAGACTATAGGGAATACAACTTGCGATCAGCAATTCTAAGGGAACTGCACTGTCCAAGGGATACACAACATTGAAGATAATTCAAGTGTATATACAAAAGTGAGCTGTAATTATTGCTGAATAAATGAACGATAATGCAAATAATTGCAGCACAGGGACCCTGTAAAGAACAGTTCGTCATTCCAAGTGTGAAAATGTCTTCGAGTGTCGGAGCGCAAATCCTGTGACCGGAAAAAGGGGCAGAGAGGACCCACAAATATTGTGTAATAAGTTCCCAAACTTGGGAGTGTGAATTTGTGAGAACCTAATGCACTCCCATTTCCCAAGTGGGATAACCGCATTCCTCACCTGTGACACCACTGATCCAGGTGTGTCTCTTTGGAAGCGCTCCAACAGCCTGGATTCGTGGCTACACACACCACACCCAGTCACTCCTACGTACGTACCATTGTGGCCAAGCACTGCCATCTACTGCACTTATTCCCTCACCTGCCACCTGTGTCTCCAATCATAGCACTTAGATTGTAAACTCTCCCGGGCAGAGATTTAATATCGTATTGTCCTGAATAAATAAAGCTATGCATACATGGTTTTTATAACTTTCCATATCAAAAGATAAAACTCTGCATGTTGCATGTTTGTCTCGTGTCCTGAGATACAGCCGCACATACAAAGATACTGAGACACACCTGGGATCAGTGGTGAGGAATGCTGTTATCACACTTGCATTTCCTACGTGGATTAGGTTCTCGCCACACTTCACACAAGCCGTACTGTGAGAACTTATTACACTGTATTCTGTTTTCTCTCCCCCTTATTTCAGGCACGGAATTTTGCTCCCCAACACTTGAAGACATTTTCGTTTTGTCATGACACTGGTTGGCCACACGAGGGGGCAGTTTTTATTTATGACCACTAGGGAATGTAGAGCTTTAGCTCGATATTACTGTTCCCTGAGCCGCGCAAACAAAAGCTTGTCGGGAGGTAAAAGCAGTGACCGCCTGCAGGGGTCTGGTCTTCCAAATGGGTCGCCCCACAAACTTTCTGGGGGCAGGGGGGTGCCGCAGTCAGGCTTTTGTGCGTCCTACCTCCTGCGCAGCGAAGCGCGTCCTCCCCGACTAAATCTGTATCGGAGCTCAGTCCACCCTCACCCCGTACAAGTCCATGGCTATTGCTGGATGTGATGCCTCCGAGCTGGGAATCCCTGCGCTACAATCAGGTGGAGGCTCTGACACGTTGTTTTATTTTCTCCACAGGTGATCCATCCAAAAGTTTTAATGATGCTACTTGATTGTACAAAGCCATCCAGAAATGCAAAGACGTTAACGTATTACCTTATTTGAAGAGAAAACAAAATGTTCTTTTATTGAGTCCCAATGTGTGTGTAATATTATGTTGGACCTAATAAAGGGATGTTGTTTAAACACGCAGTCTTCTTTTGGCTCTTCATTTCCTGGGAACTTGAGGGGAGCCCTTATTTTCGGCACATCGATGATGCAGGTTAAATAATGAGTATGATTGGTGCTTGATCAGAACATTGATTCCGACGTGTCATCTACTGTTGTCTATCTGTGGGACTAATGGGCGCCATGATATTATTCAGACCAGAGACGACGCTAAGATATTACTTTGCCTGTGACTTTGAGGGATCAGTCTGGCCACAAAAGGACATTAGATAGTTGTCGCAAAAACCCTCCAACGCTTTTGTTGACCATGAAAATGTTGCGTTTAAAAGGAGTTAAAAATACGAACAGGAAAATGTTTGCAATGTCATCCGTTTAATTGAACCTATTAAAATGACACTCCTCCCTAACCCTGTCCTTTTGGTGGATTTGAAACAGGTCCCCACAGAGCACAACCGTAATATTTCCAGTTCCGTGGTCCCTCTGTTTCCCGACGTGCTTACCGGTAACGGACTGGAAAATGGGAGGAAGTCCTTCACTAAAAGGGTTGTGGTTGCAGAGAACAGCCACCCCGCAGAGATGGGGGGAAAGCATTCTATATTGCAGGGATTTAAAACAGGATAGGAATGTATCCCAAATATAAAATAAAAAAAACTTAATGGGGTGTGAGTCTTTGACATTTTGGTCTCTTACGGTGTTAATATTTTTCACTGATGAAAAGGATTACTGTATTAAAGTATTTTGAGCCCCACTCCTTTCATGGCTGACGTTTTAAATATTACAACCCTGACCTTGCAATTCTTTTCATTAGACTTTAAAGGGGGCGACCCCTAAAATATGATGTCATTTTTCTCCTGCTGTAGACAACATGTAGAAAAAGAATCCTATACCTTGTATATACAATGTCATGTCGGTAAAGAAAGTGTATTGCAGGGGCCCCACCAACAGGTCAGGATTTAAGGATATCCCAGCTTCAGCACGTGTGCTGAAGCTGGGATATCCTTAACCTGAGGGGGGGGGGAGGTTTCTTCAGGACTGTAGTTGAGAACCTCTGGTGTATTGTACCAAAATGCCTCTGCATCCTCGGCTAGGAATTTCTGGACGCTGGGTGTGTGATGAGTTAGTGTGGGGGGAACAGTCCCAAAGCGCGTGACCTCTCGGCTCCTATCCCTTACCGACATGTCTTGGTATCCCAGAGCGTAGTTACATTGTAACAATAAACTGTGCCTATTTGGGGAAAGTACGGGACTGGACTAATTCGTACTGGAACACCGCTGTAGTTTGATGGCAGATAAGGCCAGAGATTACCTAGGCCCACTCGCATGACATCTCGGCAAATAAATTTGTGGTGTTTCTCCGGTTCCCTCTGCTAGTCCGTTATAGTCGGCTTGTCGAACGACCACCTAGGCATCCTACAGATAGACGCATACAAGGGTTTTCACCATTTCAGTGATGGCGTACCGCAATCTAAGTCCTGCGTGCAGACACACAAACGCCCACCACAAGTGGCTTCTTTAATCGGCTGCGTGGTGGCATTTCGCTCGGCCAGAGAGATGACAAAGCAGCGCTACTGGTGTGGGTGACACATTACATCACAGGTAGCCAGCCCCAGTCCCCAAGACCCTCCCAGCTCAGGTGTTCAGGATATCCCTGCCTCTGCACAGGCAACAGCCACTGATTGAGCCCCCAGTGCGGAAGCAGGGATATCCCCAATACCTGGCCTGTTGGCGGCCGTTGAGGACTAGAGTTGCACCACTCTTGCGTTCCAGGTATGAGTAAGCTGTCGCTCTGACCAGCGACAGGCCACTGCAAGTCCAGCATACTGCTGCCCCATTTAATTCACTGACTACCTTTTGAATTTATTTTCTTTTACTGTGTGTCTGGAAAACTTACTTTGGAGGCATGTGCTGGATATTCTAGTATGGCAAGAGTAACAGTATTTAACTGGGGGAACCCCACTTTCTACGCAGAAGATGCAACAGGAACGTGGGGATTGAAGAGGGGCTAGCAGGAAGTGGAACTGATAAATGTGGGAGGCTTGGAATATTATTGACCTGAGTGTCTGGGGAGGGGGTATAGCAAAAATAGTGTTGAGCTTTTGGGAGGAGGGGACAGAGGCTCAAACGTTGAAACATGTCAAAAAAAATAAACGGCCAGTGGAGACATGTTCATACAGCATTGGTTTAATTGATGTGTGTTAATGGTGATTATAGGCTAAAGTAGTAAAATTCCAGGCATTATTGAAATCCCTGCTCTCTGATTGGTTAAAATTTCGGGCATTATTCATTCAGCAAATGCTCGGAATTTTTGCAGCTTACAATGTGTTTATTTCCAGCCAATCAGCTTTCAGATACAGAGATAGAAAAGGATCCCGTTTGAATGTGGCACAAAGAACACCCAATTAATTAAAAATCAATTGTATTATAATAAATTAAAATATAGGTGTGAGGGATGGTGGACAGACAAAACAAACAAGTAAACACAAAATATAAAAATTCGGAGAGTGAATCGCAAGGGTAGTAAAGGAGCAGATAACCAGCATTTGATAGAACTATTAAAATAAAGATTCTACCCACAAAAATGTTGTGTTTATTTCAACTCCTATTGTCCTTAATGTGATAATAATGCCTGTATACTGATATATCAATATCAGATTGATGTTAGGATATATAGTACACCACCTATAAATGTCCTTGGAGGGTGACAAGAAGCTGTATAACTTTCCTAATAGAATTTGTTCAACCTGAAAACCCAGATAAGTGGGTGGGTATAATAGCCCCTCCACCACTGAGCCATATATAGTAACTAGCTCACTTGGGTAACACTTGGAGGTACACTTCCCACAAGCTTTGGGTAAGAAGTGTAAGTCCAGTGTTCAGCTCTTTGGCTGGTTAGAATCGTGAACAAACATGCTGAAGCTTCTGGATTATATATATATATATATATATATATATATATATATATATATATATATATATATATATATATATATATATATATATATATATATCTCTTAGGAACACAAGAGCTGGGTAAGAAATTATGTAGGTCTATATTAGAACCTAGAACACCCAAATAAGTGGGTGGGTGTAGTTACCCCTCCACCACTGAGTAAAATGTAATTATCTGCTCAGTTGGGTGGTACTAGGATATATACCTCTTTCAGATGTTTGTCTGAGATGTTAAATCCAGTACCCAGCTCTGTAGCTGATTGAAAGCATAGATATACGTGTTTGCAAATATACTCCAAATAAATGAATGAGAGTGTATTATATCCAGTGTCAGCGCGTTCTTGCTGTCCACGGCTACAGTCTCCGAAACGCTCTGACTTGAAAGGGACGCCTTTGCCTCTCCGAATCAGCCGACGTCGCTGGTTAGCTGACGTCACACGTACCCCATGTAAATAAGATTTATTTTGTGACTATTTCTGCAGAGAATTCTTCATGAATATGATCAAAACTCAATTTGCAGGTGATTTTGCTGGGTGCCTTGCAATTGAACTTTTTTTTCTTTTAGTGCAGGAGGAATTGTCATTCATGTGGTTGTACAGCAGGTCCTAAAAGAAATGACCCCCTAAAACATGTTACTGCCATTGGTACACTTTGCCTCTAGGGGAGACTGACCCCTTAATTCTGCCACTAGTACGTTTAGAGGTAGTGAACTCCTGACGAAGCTGCTTGAAAGTGAAACGTGTTGTGTGCTGCCGGCCCCATCAGAGACTCAGGAGAGAGCGTCATCCCAGTTGCCAAGTGGCCGCTACCGGATCCGGAAGCGATGTCATCGGCATCCGAGGGATTTGCACTGGTACCTACACCTGCCACAGTTTTGGATATGCCCTTTGAAATTGCTGGTTTGTGAGTAAATATAGGAGAGTTACAACCATAGGATACTCACTGATCCTTACTGTACTACTCTAGGCCAGTTATTTCTTTCTTCCTTCTCCATAGTACAAATCCCCCCGCTCCCCTATTTTGTGAATATTAGTACACTTAAGCGGTGCGTGAGATTTTTTTTTGGGGGGGGGGGGGAGCACGGGCAGTTGCATAGGTCCCACGCTCTTCCCCAAGGGATTTAAATGAAATGCCGGGGGAATCGCACAAGGCCTCTGTAACCTCTACTTACCAAGGTTCAGGCGGCTTCAGCATGCATAACCATGGCAACAGGGTGTCAAATGACACAGCGGGAGTCGTGATGTCACGGTTGCCACGGTAACGTGATGTCACATGACCCTGCGGTGTCATATGACGCCGCATGACGTAAGAGAGGGGTGCACCGACAGAGGAGAACAGGCAGGGGGGGTGCAGCAAATAAAGTTTGCGCACCCCTGGTACACTTTGCAATGAGGAGGGACTGACTCCTTAACCCTGTCACTGCCATTAGTACACTTTGCCCCCAGGAGGGACTGACCCCTTAACCCTGTCACTGCCATTAGTACGCTTTGCCTCTAGGAGGGACTGACCCCTTAACCCTGTCACTGCCATTAGTACGCTTTGCCCCTAGGAGGGACTGACCCCTTAACCATGTCACTGCCATTAGTACGCTTTTCCCCTAGGAGGGACTGACCCCTTAACCCTGTCACTGCCATTAGTACACTTTGCAACTAGGAGGGACTGACCCCTTAACCCTGTCACTGCCATTTGTACACTTTGTCCCAGGAGGGACTGACCCCTTAACCCTGTCACTGCCATTAGTACACTTTGAGGGACTGACCCTTTAAAGTCCCTTTAACTCCTCTGCCAACCAAAACATGGCCGCATCTGACATTCATGTCCTTGACACCGTCACCATAGCAACAGCAGCAGTGTCACGGCGGATGTAAAGACTTTCTAGTAAAACGGGATGGGGAGTGCCAGTTTCCGCCACAACCAAGATGGCGGCCACCCCACACCGCCCGGAGGCGTGGTCGTCAACCACAGGGTCACATGGCTTTAGCGCTGGCTTCCGATTGGCTCCCTTCCCCTCCCAGCTTGTCGCCGGGGCCTGTGACAGCTGGATGGAGCCTGGGACAGACGGGGACACCGGAGCCCGGGCCGGGGAGAGCAGCGAGGTGAGTGGGGGAGGCAGGAAGGCGCTCCAGTTGTTAATGGGATTCTTATGAATGAATATTGTGCGGTGAGATTACTGGGGAAAGACTACAGATCCCAGAATCCACTGCGGGGCTTGGAGAGCAGTGCTGAAAGTGGCTTACATACCTTTGCTGTGAGGGCACATTAAAGATGGCTTGCCTCTATTACACAGACCCTGCAGTGCATTCCTCTGCATGTTGTCATATGGCTCCGCGTTGGCCCTGGCACGGGGCCCTCCGGGCGTTGGGGGCTCTGCGGGGCGTTGGCCCTCAGTGCGGGACATTGGGGGCTCTGCGGGGTGTTGGCCCTCAGCGAGGGACATTGGGGGCTCTGCAGGGTGTTGGCCCTCAGCGCGGGACATTGGGGGCTCTGCGGGGTGTTGGCCCTCAGCGCGGGACATTGGGGGCTCTGCGGGGTATTGGCCCTCAGCGCGGGACATTGAGGGCTCTGCGGGGTGTTGGCCCTCAGCGCGGGACATTGGGGGCTCTGTTGGGCGTTGCCCTTGGCCCTCAGCGCGGGACATTGGGGGCCCTGCGGGGCGTTGGCTCTGTGTGGCATGCTGTTTTGTGGCCCTCCCTGGCAGTGGAAAGGTTAACAAATGTGTGTGGCCTCCTGGTCCGTGTATTCTTTTTAACATCTGCTCTCCTCCCCGGGCAGGTGGCGAGGATGGAGTCCGGGGGTCCCAGCGTGGAGAAGAGGGGACCTTATCTCATGAGCAAGGGGCCCACCATCCAGGCTAAGCTGCGTAAGTGTGACGGGCATGTGAAGGAAACTGTCACAGATATAAAGGGTTAATATGTGCAGCTTAGAGGGGAGAAGGGAGAGGGGGATATGAGAGACACTGTCACAGATATAAAGGGTTAATATGTGCAGCTTAGAGGAGAGAAGGGAGAGGGGGATATGAGAGCCGCTGTCACATATATAAAGGGTTAATATGTGCAGCTTAGAGGGGAGAAGGGAGAGGGCGATATGAGAGCCGCTGTCACATATATAAAGGGTTAATATGTGCAGCTTAGAGGGGAGAAGGGAGAGGGCGATATGAGAGCCGCTGTCACATATAAAGGGTTAATATGTGCAGCTTAGGGGAGAAGGGAGAGGGGGGTATGAGAGACTGTCACATATATAAAGGGTTAATATGTGCAGGTTAGAGGGGAGAAGGGGAGGGGGATATGAGAGACACTGTCACATATATAAAGGGTTAATATGTGCAGCTTAGAGGGGAGAAGGGAGAGGGGGGTATGAGAGACACTGTCACATATATAAAGGGTTAATATGTGCAGCTTAGAGGGGAGAAGGGAGAGGGGGATATGAGAGACACTGTTCCATATATAAAGGGTTAATATGTGCAGCTTTGAGGGGAAACTTCTGTCAGTAAAGGGGTTTCCTCAGCCCCTGCTTCCATCCTTTGCTTGTCCCAGGGACAGCAGTGTGTATTATTAAGAGAGTAGAACGTGGGGGAGAACAAGGCGGCATTGCAGGACTGTTAGAAATGGTGTCAGCGGTGGGATTAACCCTTCAATAACCCCTTCAGGCCAGGTTTAAGCAGCACTGCGTGCGATAGTGCGGAGTGATACAGTGCTTCAGCGCATGCCGAGGTACAGCCTTTGAAGTAGATTAACGTGATCGCGATCCCTGTGTCGGGATTCGTCAAATCACTTTGTCAGCCACATTAAATTGTACACCGAGACACGGCGCCCACGGAATTCTGCGCACAGCGCCGCACGGAGAAGCCCGTTTTATGGTGTTAGCGGTCCCGGATGAGAGAATAGTTGCTGGTTATAGACAAAATGGCTGTCTGGCATCCAGTTGAAAGCGCCCGGCTTCATCGGGAGAGGTGGGGGGTCCAACGGTGACCCCCGTGGGTGCGGACTGGGTGTCAGTGGGACGCAGAGCGAGACTTCCTCTCTGAGGGCCGCTGCCGTCTCTGTGATCCCTGCGAGAAACAGGTTCCTGGGACGGGATTATCTGGCTGAGCAGGTTCCGGAGGGAGGGGGGCGGCAGCCCTGCAGGAGGGATGGGGTTAATTCCTCCCGCCCCCTCTAAACAGCCAGGGAAAGTAGAAATCCCATCCCCGGGAGGGGTAACTTTTTCGGCATGTGGCTGGGCTCGTCCTGCATCCGGCGGGTTAGTAAGGCAGGTCACCTCGCTCGGGGTAACCTAACTCCTGAACACGATCCTGGGGTTCTCCTTTCAGAGAGGCACCGGGATCTGGCCCGGGAAAAGCTGAGGAAGAAAGGCATGCTGGGAGCGTCCGGCAAACTGAAATCGGCACCAAAAAGGTAAGCACCCCCCATATTGCATCGGAGGGGTGAAAGGTCAGAATACTGGGCACTGGTGAACCCCGTCTCTCCTTACTCGCAGGTCCGTGAAGTTCAACAAGGGGTACGCCGCGCTGAGCCAGGCGCTCGATGAAACGCTCGTGTCCCTGGACTCGGACAGGTAAGGCTGGGGGAGGGGCGATGGGTGAGACTGGAGGGAGGGGGCTGCTAGATGAGACTGGGGTAGCTTGCTGGGTGAGACTGGGGTAGTGGGGTGTTGCTGGGGGAGGGGGTTGCTGCTGGTGGAGGGGCGGGGCAGTTTGGTGAGACAGGGGGGCTGCTGGGTGAGACTAGGGGAGGGGGGGTTTCTGGGTGAGACATAAGGGGGAGACTCCTGGGGGAGGGGGTGCTGTGTGAGACTGGGGGCTCCAGGGTGAGATTGAGGGAGGGGAGGGGGATATTCCTAATGTAATAATGTTCCCCATTTTCTCTCCTTCCTCTCGTCTCTCTCCTCTCTTTCCCCTCCTCTTGTCTCTTTCCTTTCTCCCCCTCTTCTCTCCTTCCTCTCGTCCCCCTCCTCTCTTTCCTTTCTCCCCCTCTTCTCTCCTTCCTCTCGTCCCTCTCCTCTGGTCCCCCTCCTCTCGTCTCTTTCCTTTCTCCCACTCTCCTCGCAGCGATGCTGAGCTGGAGTCCAGATGTTCCTCTGGATATTCCTCGGCAGAGGTAAGGATCCGCTCCCCTATGCATGCTACTAAAACCCCACACGCCTCCCTCTCCCGTCCTCAATCAGTTCCACGTAGCAGGTACCTTTTTTTTTAGAAAGATTTAAGCCCATGGTTACTAAGCAGTATCTTGCCATAATACCGAAAAACGGAGGAATAATCCTCCAAAGACCCCGATGCTCCAAAATATGCAGAAAACAATATACCTGCAACTGTAAGGTCTAATGATGCCACTGATCACGCCAAATACATTCTTTAAGCATTGTGAGTTACCCGCGTGAAAACGGACTCACCATCGGGACGGGGGCTAAATTGTGGTAAGGGGAAGCAGAGGTGCCGGGGAACGCACTGTTAAGGACGTCCCATGGCAATCTCACAACCTCTCCGCCACTACCCTCACTTAATCCTGGCGTCCCACACACTATAGGGTAAAAAAAATGGCTAGTACTCACTGTGTTGACATAACGCCGATGCTGGTCTGAAGCTAAGTAAAAAGGCTGTGTACCATGTGCATGTTCGGCGTGCTCCTGCCTGGAATCTAAAGTAGAAAAAAACGCTGTAATGGCGGATCACTGCCGTCCGGTGAGTCTAGACAAAACACCAAGCGCAATTAATAGAAAAATAAAGAATTTATTGTGCAAAAATTGTTGTACACATAAGAGATAACTCTGACGCGTTTTGACGTAGGTATAGGACTTTGTCAAAGAGTCACAAAGTCCTATACCCTGGACGAAACGCGTCAGTTATCTCGTTGTGTACAACCATTTTTGCACATTAAATTCTTTATTTTTCTATTAATTGCGCTTGGTGTTTTGTCTATGCCCACCGGACGGCAGTGATCTGCCATTACAGCGTTTTGCCATAATACACCTTTTGGCCATGGAAGACCCTTTCCAGTCCTTTCCAGTCAGCGGTATGTAAGGTGTTTTCCAGCACCGCAAGGTGTCTTATGGCAGAAGACTTCTTTAGTAAACTTGGCCCTTAACTTTCACAGTGCCCATGTGACATACCTGGAACGCCAGCGTTCTTTGTGACATACTAGGTGCGCCATGAGACCTGGAACGCCAGCATCCTTTGTCGTACTAGGTGTGCCATGAGACCTGGAACGCCAGTTTCCTTCATGACGTACTAGGTGTGCCATGAGATCTGGAATGCCAGCGTCCTTCATGACGTACTAGGTGTGCCATGAGACCTGGAACGCCAGCATCCTTTGTCGTACTAGATGTGCCATGGGATCCAGAACACTAGAGTCCTTTCTGACGTACTAGGTGTGCCATGAGATCTGGAACGCCAGCATCCTTCGCATCCTTCATAACGTACTATGTGTGCTATGAGATCTGGAATGCCAGCGTCCTTCATGACGTACTAGGTGTGCCATGGGCACTTGCTCGTTAGGGGTTGATCGTAAAAAAGTGGAGCCCCTTCTAATTTGCCTCCTGGCAATCCTTAAAGTGATTAACATTTAGAATACCGGGAAGGGGGGTGGGGATCATGATGCTCCAGATGCGACTGGACCCCCGAAAACAGAACTGGATGGGGCTCCAGTTTTACGATAATTCCCTAGAAAACAAGCAAGTGCCCATGATGTACCTAGTACGTCATGAAGGACTCGGCGTTCCAGGTCTCATAGTGCACCTAGTACGTCATGAAAGACTGATGGTCTATGTCTCTTGCTGCACCTAGTACGTCATGAAAGAGTGACGTTCTATGTCTCTTGCCGCATCTAGTACGTCATAATTATCATCACCGAGTGGGACGATCTCTCCGTTTACGAATATATTTTGTGAAGTTTTTAAGAATGGTAGTGGCAATTTTAATCTCTCAGGGAGGCAAATTGAGTAGAGTTGTTTTGCTTCTCCCCCCCCCCCACCACCCTGTGGTATGGTTGGGATGAAAGGTTTGGAGTGCGGTGATGATGATTTCTTCTTGTCTCCACAGCAGGTCTCCCAGGACCTCAACCGGCAACTTCTGCAAGACGGTTACCGTCTGGATGAAATTCCAGATGATGAGGATCTTGATCTCATTCCCCCCAAGCCTGTGCGCTCAGTGTCGTGCCCCTGCTGCCCAGGGGAGTTCTGGTCCTGCAGTATCCAGTGAGGGGCATGCACAGACCCTATGCCGGGGGCTAGATCCCAACCTTGACCTACTCCGATCCCGGGAGGTAGCTGATCGGTGAGCGTGCCCATGAGAACATGATGACCTAGAACACGTGGGAAAGAGACTGTCCATCAGCTTGATGTGTGTGGAGATCAGAGGTCCTGCTGGTTCCATCATTTGGGTCAGAACACGTGTGGAAGAGCCAATCAGGGATCTCGGGTGACACGTGTGCAAGAATGACGCATCAGAGAACATGCGTGGGGATGGCAAACCCGCCTGTGACGCCTCCTGTGTCTAAGAATACACCTGGAAGGATCTCAGAGAGCGGGCCCACCATCTTGAGGCATGTAGATCGCACGCGTTGGTTCACGGTCATCATACCAGCCCACCTTCACCATATCATGTACCTTCGCCCTGGTCTGTGTGATGACAGTCACTGGTGCTCAGATCACATATTGGGGTCGGTTCATCTCCGATTCTGTGGCTCCGTCCACCTTAATCTGGCAGCCGGACTGGTTATTATAGCCGGACTGGTTATTACAGCCGGATCCACAGACATCGGCCGTTTACAAACCTCATCTAATGACTTCTACACTACACACTACACCCCCACGGCCCTCCCCCCAGTCTCTCCGTGTGCTCCCAGACCTGGACTGTTCTGGTCACTCTGCAGATGCACCGCGGACGGGCAGATTACCGGACAGAGAGGATGGGGGTGGGTGCATTACAGCAAATGGGTTACCTGTTACAGACGATCCCGGGTCTGAATACACAAACACGAGGAGGTGAGACCTCCACGTGTGGGACGTCCGACAATACGACCCTGTTACTGAGCGCTACTTTTGGGAGGAACGTGTCCTCTCCGTGTATTTTTCTTTATATCTCGTATGTTTGTTTTTGTACACACACGTACGTACACACACCCACACGTACGTACACACACACACACCCACACGTACACACACACACCCACACGTACACACACACACCCACACGTACACACACACACCCACACGTACACACACACCCACACGTACACACACACCCACACGTACACACACGTTTTGTGGAACCGCAAAATGTTTAGATGTTTGGACCACTCCCTGGTTCCGGAGATACTGACCGGTTCTTTTTTAGTTGCCGGAGTTTCATCTCGTGATTGGGGACTCAAAGTCAAAGTGGCCGCCAAATTTCACGTGCCACCTTTTTGAAAATCCACAACGGTCACTGAAGACGTCCGGTGTCTCTGGGGGTCCCTGCAGTTAATAGCTCGGCTCTGCGCTGGAGGACCCCGGTTACATTCCTGTAAAGAGATCAGCGGGATTCCTGCCTTAAGTACTTATTTTTTTGCTTGGGTTAGATGTCCGGGGATAGCCAATTCCCATCAAAACAAAGTGTCAGGAGATCGCGCAGGCAGCCATTTTTAACGCTATCTAACGTGTTTTGCACGGCTCCAAAAACAGAACCTGTTCAATGATTTGGCAAATAACTGTGTGGTCGGCTCAGGAAGGGGAAGGGTGTGCAAATACTGTTGTGACATGTTCAGTAAATAAGAATCCCACTTGTGGTGCATTTGCATCTCAAGACAGTTCTGCACCGCTGCCCTTCCCCATTATCTCTCTGCATAAAGCGCTTCCACTGCAGCCAGGGATTCTGGGTAATGCCATGCAAATGTGCTCTGTGTGTCACTCTTTACTCATTATCCAGTGTGACATGGGGCCCCTATAAGCTTATACTGTAACGTGCAAATGTAATGTCCCCATTAAAAAGTGGCCCTACAAACCCTATAAGGTTGTGCAATTCCACAAAAAGAACACGTGTACATGTGTGTGTGTGTGTGTGTCACGTGTAAATTCACACGTCGCTATCTCTGCGTGTGTAATATAGATCATTGGGGAGGCTTCATCCAGCAGTGGATAGACAAGGGCTGAAGGTGCGATATATACCGTAGATACAGGCCGTCCTCGGTTATCCAAAGGAACCCGTTCTGGGAGTAGCGTTGGATAGTGAAAACGTTGTAAAGTGAGTCCCATGTTAATCAGCGGCGGTGAGCGTCGGATAACGCATTCAGGCGCCGAAAAACGCCCATAGGGTTGCATTGTAAAGCGTTGGATATGCCATTCGTTAGTGAGGGCTACCTATATAGATTGTATAGCTATTCTCCCCTTCTCCCTCTCTCATGAATTCACAGGTCTGTTACGCGTTCTCTGTGTATGTGCTATAATCAAGGAATGTCTCAGTCCTCCATACTATTATATACAAGAATGAGGAGGGCACCAGATTAGCAAAAAGCGCAACATTTTGGATGGAAATGCCTCTACAAAATATATCAATGAACAATACAGGGAGAGAATGTGTAACTTGTCCTAATGGAGGGAGTCGGGGCTGACCCCGCGCAGACGCCGTCTCCCAGGCAGGAGCCCGATGTCTGCGTGGGGTCAGCCTGTTTAAGGCGGCGATTCCATGTGATCAGTTCTCCTGCATTATTGATTATCTTTTGTAAACGCATTTAAATCCCAATGTTGTGATTTCCGCTAATGCGCTGCCGCCCTGCCTCTTACTATATGTAACAGTATTGGTGATTGTGACATTCCTTACATTCAGGGATTATAGTATTTGGGGAGTCGTTGGAAGGCGATTCTGTAAAAAGACGCTTCCCCAGAACATATAAACTTTTGGTTTAAACCATTATGTCGTTGTAATATAAGTATTTGTTTTATTTGTAGTTAACTGCACAGTAGTTTTGTATTATATTGCAGTCCTATGTTCTTAATAGGATAGTATAGGATTGTAATATACAGACTGCCACATACATATCCATAGCGTTGCTTCTGTTACACTATAGATGTGTGATATAAGGCTGCGGTCTCAGTGCGTTCGTGCGCTGTGCACACAAGCACCGCTCCCCAATCTATCCGGGCCCAGTATATGTGTCAGTGCGCATTTAGCAGCTGCGCTGTACTGCAAGTTTTCACATACAAAAAAAATTGTACGTGGAACTTGCGACTGAGACGTGGCCACGCCCCCGCCGGCGGTTCAGCCAATGAGGATGAACCAGCTGTGTGAGGTCATAGCCACACCCCCTCCCGTCGCAAACTCTCTCCCAGGACCGCGATCTGCGGTGAAGCGCTGTGCACACGCTGCCCCCCCCGCCGGGCGCGTGCTACAGAACGCACTGGGACCGCAGTCAAAGGCAGAAACGCCAGCACAGAGCGGGAGGTATACATGTTTGTAATGCTCCGAACCGCTTATCACATATATTTCACACGTGTGCATGCGCACACCCTGCTGTCTATCGCACAAATGGACCAGTACTGTCACATATAGAATGCCGCCAAAGCAGATTCTTAGTGTTATTTCAAGCTGCAGTTGTTGGGAGGATTCTGGGAAATAAATGGTGTCCTCCTGATCTAACGCGTGTCTGGTTCTGCAGCGTCTGCTCAGAGGAACGGCGGCTGCGAAAGGATTTAAAGATGCACAATCGAGAGGAGCAGAGCGAATCCACGGGAGAGACGGTGGAACTGACAATTCAGGGAGAATTATAGGCATTGTTACAAATGAGATGGGCGCCAAGTGTACTAAGGGCAGTGATGTGATATTCTCCTTTATAGTAGTCGTGATGAATATTTTCTTAGCCACGCCCCCTGAACCAGGCAGAACCCTCCAGAGAATCAGTTTAACACTAGGCCTGCCTAAGGAGTTACCAGGCCACAAACCGCTGCTTTGTATTTTTAGCACCCAACTTCAATCAAGCCCCTTTGAAGCTCCCACAGATTCATGACCAGTCAGAAACCCCAAATATTGTATTTTTAAACCTAACTGGTTGCACCATTAACCCCTGAAGCACCAGATGGTTTAAAACATATCATGACAGTGACAGGGTTAAGTGGTCAGTCCCTCCTAGGGGCAAAGTGTACTAATGGCAGTGACAGGGTTAAGGGGTCATATCTGGGTGACTTGACACCTTTTCCCCCAAATCTGCCCCTATAAGTATGATTAAATTCTTATTAATGTTATTATAGAAACACGGGGAGCTGAGACTTGGGAGGGGGCTGATTTCCTCACGCTGCTCCCTTGTGTCTGACGTCTCTGTGTGTTTAGCAAGAGTTTGCACAGGCAAAGCCACCTCCCTCCCTCTCCCCTTATCTGTATTGTCTGTCTAATAAGCACAGGGGCAATAAGGGTAATTAACACGACTGAAACACTCCCACTGTCAGAGACCCAGAAATATTTTTTTTGATTTGTCGTTAATTTCAAAAGAAACAAAAGCTGCAAAGCATATACTTTTAGCCTGGTTACATTTGTTTAAGGAAGCCAATTAGTTACTAAAGGTTATGTTATTGGGGGGGTCGGCTATGTGGAATTGCACCTTTAGATTGCTACACGGAGGTTCCTGGCTATACAGGCGTTTAATAAAACACACAGCGTAAGATCTAAAATATCTTTATGATTTCTTAACTGCCTCCCGCAGGATGACGCGTTTCATGCCTCCCGCAGGATGACGCGTTTCACGCCTCCCGCAGGATGACGCGTTTCACGCCCCCCCTCCCTAACACTACCGCAGGCATCAAACAGTAACTACGTAGCATCGAGCAACAGGAGACCTCTAGCATACTCACTCTCTAGCACACTCGCTCTCTAGCACACTCGAGTTTGGGCTCCGCTGTCTTCAGACCCCGTCCACTTTATAGGGCCCTCGTGATGTACTAGGTACGTCCTGGGTACGGGGTCGGGCTGAAGGTTCCGAGGGAGAGCCTACCCCGATCTCCCAGGTGCAAAACTACAGCTGGAGACCACCAGACGTATCCAAGGAACCCCTAACTCACAAGCAGTAAATGATTGGGACAGTCCAGAATCCACATCTAAAACTGGGGCAATAAGGCACCCAGGAGTTGGGTTATGGACCCTGCGATAACAGCATATTAAGGTGACGATAACCCAACTACTGAAGGCTCTGTGCACCGTCCATGCCCCACTGTAAATATGATTATATAAATTTGATTTAAGAGGGAAGGCAGTTCTGCCGCCATATTTAAATTGGGCGCCACCGCCCAGGTAGTGAGCTTGGGCTGAGCAGACCCACTGGGGTGGGATTCAGCGGAGGGGTCCGATGACAAGGTCTCCCACTTAATCACACCAGGGAGCAAGCCCTGAACAGCAGCAGGCGCTGGGGGGGTTCCATGCTCAAGGTCAGATCCTCGTCAGCCGAGATGAAGGTCACGGAGCCGGGATGGAGGCTGAGCTCGCCGTGGACCCCGCGACTCGTGGCCTGGCCACGGACAAGCAGCAGGATGCTGGCCGAGTCCAAGGCGGCGACGTGGTACTGAGACACGGAAGCGGGGACCTGCAGGCGTGGGTGGGGGAGGAGAAAGGAGCCTTTAGTACAGACGCAGTCCCACAAGAAGATGTACGTCCATGAAGGTCCAAGGAGGTTTATAGTTCTGCTGACCCAGAGGACGTTAAAAAATCCCATTAAACATCCTATTATAAAGAGAGAAAATAAATTCTCCCCCCCCCTCCGTAACCCCAGTAATTAGTAGATTTGTCCCTGGATCAGCGCCCTTCCTCTGTGTAATATATCCGCTATATCCCTGTATACCTTTCCTGTGTATAAAGATGTGTAACCTTTTCTTGCACATATCTCCTGTATCTGCCGTCTCCGACTCCATAGCTAGTAACTCCCACAGTGTGTCTGCCCTTACTGTAATG
Organism: Ascaphus truei; assembly: GCF_040206685.1. Lineage (NCBI taxonomy): Eukaryota > Metazoa > Chordata > Amphibia > Anura > Ascaphidae > Ascaphus > Ascaphus truei. Next base: position 28,318,837 of record NC_134500.1, read on the forward strand.
ATCCCGTTCCCCTAATCTCAAGGGACGTCCCATGTCCTCTGTGCTGCCCTTACTGTAATGATCCCGTTCCCCTAATCTCAAGGGACGTCCTGTGACCTCTGTGCTGCCCTTACTGTAATGATCCCGTTCCCCTAATCTCACGGGACGTCCCCGTGTCCTCTGTGCTGCCCTTACTGTAATGATCCCGTTCCCCTAATCTCACGGGACGTCCCCGTGTCCTCTGTGCTGCCCTTACTGTAATGATCCCGTTCCCCTAATCTCACGGGACGTCCCAGTGTCCTCTGTGCTGCCCTTACTGTAATGATCCCATTCCCCTAATCTCACGGGACGTCCCGTGTCCTCTGTGCTGCCCTTACTGATAATGATCGTGTTCCTCTAATCTCACGGGACGTCCCGTGTCCTCTGTGCTGCCCTTACTGTAATGATCCCGTTCCCCTAATCTCACGGGACGTCCCGTGTCCTCTGTGCTGCCCTTACTGTAATGATCCCGTTCCCCTAATCTCACGGGACGTCCTGTGTCCTCTGTGCTGCCCTTACTGATAATGATCCCGTTCCCCTAATCTCACGGGACGTCCTGTGACCTCTGTGCTGCCCTTACTATAATGATCCCGTTCCCCTAATCTCACGGGACGTCCTGTGACCTCTGTGCTGCCCTTACTATAATGATCCCGTTCCCCTAATCTCACGGGACGTTCCGTGTCCTCTGTGCTGCCCTTACTGTAATGATCCCGTTCCCCTAATCTCACGGGACGTCCCGTGACCTCTGTGCTGCCCTTCGTCCTTGGAATGACCTTGCGCATATTTGTAAACAGTTCTGTTTCCAACTGGATGTCTCTTTTCTGGTGTAAACGGTCCTAATTTGGTCAGTTTTACCTGGTAAATCAGGGGTGACACGTCACAGCACACGCGTAATCCGCTCACCTCGATCTTGATGACGGAGAAGTCTGGCACGGGCGGGTTATACAGGAGGGCGCAGGGGTCGCCAGGAACGGGCATGGCTGGGAAGAGCTTGGAGCTGGCGGGCGCCGGGGTGTAAGTGAGCATCTCGCACAGGGTCTGTACGTCGATGAATTTCTGAGTGAGACCGGCACGGACTGTGTTATCTGAGCAGGCCATGCACTCCACGCAGTCTGTATACAGAGACAGGAGGATAGATATAGTGAGATAGATAGATATATCTATCTATCTCATAGACATCAGCACACAGGCCTCGGCGCACACAGGCCCCCGACCTCACACACAGGCCCCCGACCTCACACACACACAGGCCTCGCCCTCGCGCACACACAGGCCCCGCCCTCGCGCACACACAGGCCCCGCCCTCGCACACACACAGGCCCCCGCCCACACACAGGCCCCCGCCCACACACAGGCCCCCGCCCACACACAGGCCCCCGCCCACACACACACACACACAGGCCCCCGCCCTCGCACACACACAGGCCCCCGCCCTCGCACACACACAGGCCCCCGCCCACACACAGGCCGGCACACACACAGGCCCCGGCGCACACAGGCCCCGGCACACACACAGGCCCCCGCCCACACACAGGCCCCGGCGCACACAGGCCCCGGCGCACACAGGCCCCCGACCTCACACACAGGCCCCGGCACACACAGGCCCCGGCACACACAGGCCCCGGCACACACAGGCCCCCGACCTCACACACAGGCCCCGGCACACACAGGCCCCGGCACACACAGGCCCCCGACCTCACACACAGGCCCCGGCACACACAGGCCCCGGCACACACAGGCCCCGGCACACACAGGCCCCGGCACACACAGGCCCCCGACCTCACACACAGGCCCCCGACCTCACACACAGGCCCCCGACCTCACACACAGGCCCCGGCACACACAGGCCCCGGCACACACAGGCCCCGGCGCACACAGGCCCCGGCGCACACAGGCCCCCGACCTCACACACAGGCCCCGGCACACACAGGCCCCCGACCTCACACACAGGCCCCGGCACACACAGGCCCCGGCGCACACAGGCCCCGGCGCACACAGGCCCCGGCGCACACAGGCCCCCGACCTCACACACAGGCCCCGGCACACACAGGCCCCCGACCTCACACACAGGCCCCGGCACACACAGGCCCCGGCGCACAGAGGCCCCCGACCTCACACACAGGCCCCGGCACACACAGGCCCCGGCACACACAGGCCCCGGCGCACACAGGCCCCCGACCTCACACACAGGCCCCGGCGCACACAGGCCCCCGACCTCACACACAGGCCCCGGCACACACAGGCCCCGGCGCACACAGGCCCTGGCACACACAGGCCCCGGCACACACAGGCCCCGGCGCACACAGGCCCCCGACCTCACACACAGGCCCCGGCGCACACAGGCCCCGGCACACACAGGCCCCCGACCTCACACACAGGCCCCGGCACACACAGGCCCCGGCACACACAGGCCCCGGTGCACACAGGCCCCGGCACACACAGGCCCGACCTCACACACAGGCCCCGGCACACACAGGCCCCGGCACACACAGGCCCCGGCACACACAGGCCCCGGCGCACACAGGCCCCGGCGCACACAGGCCCCGGTGCACACAGGCCCCGGCACACACAGGCCCGACCTCACACACAGGCCCCGGCACACACAGGCCCCGGCACACACAGGCCCCGGCGCACACAGGCCCCGACCTCACACACAGGCCCCGGCACACACAGGCCCCGGTGCACACAGGCCCCGACCTCACACACAGGCCCCGGCACACACAGGCCCCCGACCTCACACACAGGCCCCGGCACACACAGGACCCGGCACACACAGGCCCCGGTGCACACAGGCCCCGGTGCACACAGGCCCCGGTGCACACAGGCCCCGACCTCACACACAGGCCCCCGACCTCACACACAGGCCCCCGACCTCACACACAGGCCCCGGCACACACAGGCCCCGGCACACACAGGCCCCCGACCTCACACACAGGCCCCGGCGCACACACAGGCCCCGGCGCACACACAGGCCCCGGCGCACACACAGGCCCCGGCACACACAGGCCCCGGCACACACAGGCCCCCGACCTCACACACAGGCCCCGGTGCACACAGGCCCCGGCGCACACACAGGCCCCCGACCTCACACACAGGCCCCGGTGCACACAGGCCCCGGCGCACACACAGGCCCCGGCACACACAGGCCCCGGCACACACAGGCCTCGGCGCACACAGGCCCCGGCGCACACAGGCCCCGGCACACACACAGGCCCCGGCACACACAGGCCTGACCTCACACACAGGCCCCCGACCTCACACACAGGCCCCCGACCTCACACACAGGCCCCGGCACACACAGGCCCCGGCACACACAGGCCCCGGCGCACACAGGCCCCGGCGCACACAGGCCCCCGACCTCACACACAGGCCCCGGCACACACAGGCCCCCGACCTCACACACAGGCCCCGGCACACACAGGCCCCGGCGCACACAGGCCCCGGCGCACACAGGCCCCGGCGCACACAGGCCCCCGACCTCACACACAGGCCCCGGCACACACAGGCCCCCGACCTCACACACAGGCCCCGGCACACACAGGCCCCGGCGCACAGAGGCCCCCGACCTCACACACAGGCCCCGGCACACACAGGCCCCGGCACACACAGGCCCCGGCACACACAGGCCCCGGCGCACACAGGCCCCCGACCTCACACACAGGCCCCGGCGCACACAGGCCCCCAACCTCACACACAGGCCCCGGCACACACAGGCCCCGGCGCACACAGGCCCTGGCACACACAGGCCCCGGCACACACAGGCCCCGGCGCACACAGGCCCCCGACCTCACACACAGGCCCCGGCGCACACAGGCCCCGGCACACACAGGCCCCCGACCTCACACACAGGCCCCGGCACACACAGGCCCCGGCACACACAGGCCCCGGTGCACACAGGCCCCGGCACACACAGGCCCGACCTCACACACAGGCCCCGGCACACACAGGCCCCGGTACACACAGGCCCCGGCACACACAGGCCCCGGCACACACAGGCCCCGGCGCACACAGGCCCCGGCGCACACAGGCCCCGGTGCACACAGGCCCCGGCACACACAGGCCCGACCTCACACACAGGCCCCGGCACACACAGGCCCCGGCACACACAGGCCCCGGCACACACAGGCCCCCGGCACACACAGGCCCCCGGCGCACACAGGCCCCGACCTCACACACAGGCCCCGGCACACACAGGCCCCGGTGCACACAGGCCCCGACCTCACACACAGGCCCCGGCACACACAGGCCCCCGACCTCACACACAGGCCCCGGCACACACAGGACCCGGCACACACAGGACCCGGCACACACAGGCCCCGGTGCACACAGGCCCCGGCACACACAGGCCCGACCTCACACAGGCCCCGGCACACACAGGCCCCGGCACACACAGGCCCCGGCACACACAGGCCCCGGCACACACAGGCCCCGGCGCACACAGGCCCCGGTGCACACAGGCCCCGGTGCACACAGGCCCCGGTGCACACAGGCCCCGACCTCACACACAGGCCCCCGACCTCACACACAGGCCCCGGCACACACAGGCCCCGGCACACACAGGCCCCCGACCTCACACACAGGCCCCGGCGCACACACAGGCCCCGGCGCACACACAGGCCCCGGCGCACACACAGGCCCCGGCGCACACAGGCCCCGGCACACACAGGCCCCGGCACACACAGGCCCCCGACCTCACACACAGGCCCCGGTGCACACAGGCCCCGGCGCACACACAGGCCCCGGCACACACAGGCCCCCGACCTCACACACAGGCCCCGGTGCACACAGGCCCCGGCGCACACACAGGCCCCGGCACACACAGGCCCCGGCACACACAGGCCTCGGCGCACACAGGCCCCGGCGCACACACAGGCCCCGGCACACACAGGCCTGACCTCACACACAGGCCCCCGACCTCACACACAGGCCCCGGCGCACACACAGGCCCCGGCGCACACACAGGCCCCGGCGCACACACAGGCCCCGGTGCACACAGGCCCCGGCACACACAGGCCCCGGCACACACAGGCCCCGGCACACACAGGCCCCCGACCTCACACACAGGCCCCCGACCTCACACACAGGCCCCCGACCTCACACACAGGCCCCGGTGCACACAGGCCCCGGTGCACACAGGCCCCGGTGCACACAGGCCCCGACCTCACACACAGGCCCCCGACCTCACACACAGGCCCCCGACCTCACACACAGGCCCCGGCACACACAGGCCCCGGCACACACAGGCCCCCGACCTCACACACAGGCCCCCGACCTCACACACAGGCCCCGGCGCACACACAGGCCCCGGCGCACACACAGGCCCCGGCGCACACACAGGCCCCGGCACACACAGGCCCCGGCACACACAGGCCCCCGACCTCACACACAGGCCCCGGTGCACACAGGCCCCGGCGCACACACAGGCCCCGGCACACACAGGCCCCCGACCTCACACACAGGCCCCGGTGCACACAGGCCCCGGCGCACACACAGGCCCCGGCACACACAGGCCCCGGCACACACAGGCCTCGGCGCACACAGGCCCCGACGCACACACAGGCCCCGGCACACACAGGCCTGACCTCACACACAGGCCCCCGACCTCACACACAGGCCCCCGACCTCACACACAGGCCCCGGCACACACAGGCCCCGGCACACACAGGCCCCGGCGCACACAGGCCCCGGCGCACACAGGCCCCCGACCTCACACACAGGCCCCGGCACACACAGGCCCCCGACCTCACACACAGGCCCCGGCACACACAGGCCCCGGCGCACACAGGCCCCGGCGCACACAGGCCCCGGCGCACACAGGCCCCCGACCTCACACACAGGCCCCGGCACACACAGGCCCCCGACCTCACACACAGGCCCCGGCACACACAGGCCCCGGCGCACAGAGGCCCCCGACCTCACACACAGGCCCCGGCACACACAGGCCCCGGCACACACAGGCCCCGGCACACACAGGCCCCGGCGCACACAGGCCCCCGACCTCACACACAGGCCCCCGACCTCACACACAGGCCCCGGCGCACACAGGCCCCCAACCTCACACACAGGCCCCGGCACACACAGGCCCCGGCGCACACAGGCCCTGGCACACACAGGCCCCGGCACACACAGGCCCCGGCGCACACAGGCCCCCGACCTCACACACAGGCCCCGGCGCACACAGGCCCCGGCACACACAGGCCCCCGACCTCACACACAGGCCCCGGCACACACAGGCCCCGGCACACACAGGCCCCGGTGCACACAGGCCCCGGCACACACAGGCCCGACCTCACACACAGGCCCCGGCACACACAGGCCCCGGTACACACAGGCCCCGGCACACACAGGCCCCGGCACACACAGGCCCCGGCGCACACAGGCCCCGGCGCACACAGGCCCCGGTGCACACAGGCCCCGGCACACACAGGCCCGACCTCACACACAGGCCCCGGCACACACAGGCCCCGGCACACACAGGCCCCGGCACACACAGGCCCCCGGCGCACACAGGCCCCGACCTCACACACAGGCCCCGGCACACACAGGCCCCGGTGCACACAGGCCCCGACCTCACACACAGGCCCCGGCACACACAGGCCCCCGACCTCACACACAGGCCCCGGCACACACAGGACCCGGCACACACAGGACCCGGCACACACAGGCCCCGGTGCACACAGGCCCCGGCACACACAGGCCCGACCTCACACAGGCCCCGGCACACACAGGCCCCGGCACACACAGGCCCCGGCACACACAGGCCCCGGCGCACACAGGCCCCGGTGCACACAGGCCCCGGTGCACACAGGCCCCGGTGCACACAGGCCCCGACCTCACACACAGGCCCCCGACCTCACACACAGGCCCCGGCACACACAGGCCCCGGCACACACAGGCCCCCGACCTCACACACAGGCCCCGGCGCACACACAGGCCCCGGCGCACACACAGGCCCCGGCGCACACAGGCCCCGGCACACACAGGCCCCGGCACACACAGGCCCCCGACCTCACACACAGGCCCCGGTGCACACAGGCCCCGGCGCACACACAGGCCCCGGCACACACAGGCCCCGGCACACACAGGCCTCGGCGCACACAGGCCCCGGCGCACACACAGGCCCCGGCACACACAGGCCTGACCTCACACACAGGCCCCCGACCTCACACACAGGCCCCGGCGCACACACAGGCCCCGGCGCACACACAGGCCCCGGCGCACACACAGGCCCCGGTGCACACAGGCCCCGGCACACACAGGCCCCGGCACACACAGGCCCCGGCACACACAGGCCCCCGACCTCACACACAGGCCCCCGACCTCACACACAGGCCCCGGCGCACACAGGCCCCGGTGCACACAGGCCCCGACCTCACACACAGGCCCCGGCGCACACAGGCCCCGGCACACACACAGGCCCCGGCGCACACAGGCCCCCGACCTCACACACAGGCCCCGGCGCACACAGGCCACGGCACACACACAGGCCCCGGCACACACAGGCCCCGGCACACACAGGCCCCGGCGCACACAGGCCCCGGTGCACACAGGCCCCGGCACACACAGGCCCGACCTCACACACAGGCCCCGGCACACACAGGCCCCGGCACACACAGGCCCCGGCGCACACAGGCCCCGACCTCACACACAGGCCCCGGCACACACAGGCCCCAGTGCACACAGGCCCCGACCTCACACACAGGCCCCGGCACACACAGGCCCCCGACCTCACACACAGGCCCCGGCACACACAGGACCCGGCACACACAGGACCCGGCGCACACAGGCCCCGGTGCACACAGGCCCCGGCACACACAGGCCCGACCTCACACAGGCCCCGACACACACAGGCCCCGGCACACACAGGCCCCGGCGCACACAGGCCCCGGCGCACACAGGCCCCGGTGCACACAGGCCCCGGTGCACACAGGCCCCGGTGCACACAGGCCCCGACCTCACACACAGGCCCCCGACCTCACACACAGGCCCCGGCACACACAGGCCCCGGCACACACAGGCCCCCGACCTCACACACAGGCCCCGGCGCACACACAGGCCCCGGCGCACACACAGGCCCCGGCGCACACACAGGCCCCGGCACACACAGGCCCCGGCACACACAGGCCCCCGACCTCACACACAGGCCCCGGTGCACACAGGCCCCGGCGCACACACAGGCCCCGGCACACACACAGGCCCCCGACCTCACACACAGGCCCCGGTGCACACAGGCCCCGGCGCACACAGGCCTCGGCGCACACAGGCCCCGGCGCACACACAGGCCCCGGCACACACAGGCCCGACCTCACACACAGGCCCCCGACCTCACACACAGGCCCCGGCGCACACACAGGCCCCGGCGCACACACAGGCCCCGGTGCACACAGGCCCCCGGCACACACAGGCCCCGGCACACACAGGCCCCGGCACACACAGGCCCCCGACCTCACACACAGGCCCCCGACCTCACACACAGGCCCCGGCGCACACAGGCCCCGGTGCACACAGGCCCCGACCTCACACACAGGCCCCGGCGCACACAGGCCCCGGCACACACACAGGCCCCGGCGCACACAGGCCCCCGACCTCACACACAGGCCCCGGCGCACACAGGCCACGGCACACACACAGGCCCCGGCACACACAGGCCCCGGCACACACAGGCCCCGGCACACACAGGCCCCCGACCTCACACACAGGCCCCGGCACACACACAGGCCCCGGCGCACACAGGCCCCGGCACACACACAGGCCCCGGCACACACAGGCCCCGGCACACACAGGCCCCCGACCTCACACACAGGCCCCGGCACACACAGGCCCCCGACCTCACACACAGGCCCCCGACCTCACACACAGGCCCCCGACCTCACACACAGGCCCGACCTCACACACAGGCCCCCGACCTCACACACAGGCCCCGGCGCACACACAGGCCCCGGCGCACACACAGGCCCCGGCGCACACAGGCCCCGGCACACACAGGCCCCGGCACACACAGGCCCCGGCACACACAGGCCCCCGACCTCACACACAGGCCCCCGACCTCACACACAGGCCCCGGCGCACACAGGCCCCGGTGCACACAGGCCCCGACCTCACACACAGGCCCCGGCGCACACAGGCCCCGGCGCACACAGGCCCCGGCACACACACAGGCCCCGGCACGCACACAGGCCCCGGCACACACACAGGCCCCGGCACACACACAGGCCCCGGCACAAACAGGCCCCCGACCTCACACACAGGCCCCGGCACACACACAGGCCCCGGCGCACACAGGCCCCGGCACACACACAGGCCCCGGCACACACAGGCCCCGGCACACACAGGCCCCCGACCTCACACACAGGCTCCCGACCTCACACACAGGCCTCGCCCTCGCACACACACAGGCCTCGCCCTCGCACACAGGCTCCCGACCTCACACACAGGCCCCCGACCTCACACACAGGCCCCCGACCTCACACACAGGCCCCCGACCTCACACACAGGCCTCGCCCTCGCACACACACAGGCCTCGCCCTCGCACACACACAGGCCTCGCCCTCGCACACACACAGGCCTCGCCCTCGCAAACACACAGGCCCCGCCCTCGCGCACACACAGGCCCCCGACCTCACACACACACAGGCCTCGCCCTCGCACACACAGGCCCCGCCCTCGCACGCACAGGCCCCCGCCCACACACAGGCCCCCGCCCACACACAGGCCCCCGACCTCACACACACACAGGCCTCGCCCTCGTGCACACACAGGCCCCCGCCCACACACAGGCCCCCGACCTCACACACACACAGGCCTCGCCCTCGCACACACAGGCCTCGCCCTCGCGCACACAGCCTCGCCCTCGCGCACACACAGGCCTCGACCCTCGCGCACACACAGGCCCCGCCCTCGCACACACACAGGCCCCCGCCCACACACAGGCCCCCGCCCACACACAGGCCCCCGACCTCACACACACAGGCCTCGCCCTCGCGCACACACAGGCCCCCGCCCACACACAGGCCCCCGACCTCAACACAGGCCTCGCCCTCGCACACACAGGCCTCGCCCTCGCGCACACACACAGGCCTCGCCCTCGTGCACACACAGGCCCCCGCCACCACACACAGGCCCCCGACCTCACACACACACAGGCCTCGCCCTCGCACACACAGGCCTCGCCCTCGCGCACACAGGCCTCGCCCTCGGCGCACACACAGGCCTCGACCTCGCGCACACACAGGCCCCGCCCTCGCACACACACAGGCCCCCGCCACACACAGGCCCCCGCCCACACACAGGCCCCCGCCCACACACAGGCCCCCCGCCCACACACAGGGCCCCCGCCCACACACAGGCCCCCGACCTCACACACACACAGGCCTCGCCCTCGCGCCACACAAAGGCCCCCGCCCACACACAGGCCCCCGACCTCATACACACACAGGCCTCGCCCTCGCACACACAGGCCTCGCCCTCGCACACACAGGCCTCGACCTCACGCACACACAGGCCTCGACCTCGCGCACACACAGGCCCCGCCCTCGCACACACACACAGGCCCCTGCCCACACACAGGCCCCCACCCACACACCAGGCCCCCGCCCTTGCGCACACACACAGGCCCCGCTCTCGCGCACACACAGGCCTCGCCCTCGCGCCACGACACAGGCCCCCCGCACGACACAGGCCCCCGCCCTCGCGCACACACAGGCCCCGCCCCCGCCCTCGCGCACACACAGGCCCCCGCACTCGCGCGCACAACACAGGCCTCGCCCTCGCTCACACACAGGCCCCCGCGCACACACAGGCCCCCGCCCTCGCGCGCACACACAGGCCTCGCCCTCGCTCACACACAGGCCCCCGCGCACACACAGGCCCTGCCCTCGCGCGCACACAGGCCCCCGCCCTCGCGCGCACACAGGCCCCCGCCCTCGCGCGCACACACAGGCCCCGCCCATCGCGCACACACAGGCCCCCGCCCTCGCGCGCACACAGGCCCCCCGCCCTCTGCGCGCACACAGGCCCCCGCCCTCGCGCGCACACAGGCCCCCGCGCACAGGCCCGCCTCGCGCGCACACAGGCCCCCGCCCTCGCGCGCACACAGGCCCCGCCGCCTCTCGCGCGCACACACAGGCCCCCGCCCTCGCCGCGCACACAGGCCCCCGCCCTCTCGCGCGCACACAGGCCCCCGCCCTCGCGCTCACAGGCCCCCGCCCTCGCGCGCACACAGGCCCCCGCCCTCGCGCACACACAGGCCCCCGCCCTCGCGCACACACAGGCCCTCGCACATACACTCACCTCCGTACAGATAAGCGTGGGGCTCATTAGCTCCCAGATACATGGCTTCTCCTGGCTGCAGAGTCAGCACGTTCAGGAAGTAAATCGCAAAGCAACCGACGTCCCCGGGAACTGAGAGAGTGTAATGTGAGCAGCAGCTCTCCCCTGCAAGGTGAGACGTCCTCCCCACTCTGAGCTGGGAGACACAGAACACGTGTATGCGTGTCACAGTGCGCATCAGTGCGTGTGCCTATATGTGTGAATACATGTGTATGTGTCCGTGTGTAAACACGTGTAACTGTGTGTATTCTGTACATGTGTCACTGTGTATATCAGTGCATGTGCATATATCACGGTGTGTATACATGTGTGTGTGTCCGTGTATACTGTACATGTGTATATACGTGTCACTGTGAATATTGTGCGCGTGTGTACACGTGTGTAATTGTGCACCTTGCAGTGAGATGCGCTGCACCAGCCGGTTCAGTTGCTCCGCACACGCCTCCTTGTCGCTCTGCATCATGCGTGTGAAGCAGCCCTGCAGAGCGCTCCGCACCCGCCCCTCATCCCCAGGGTCTGACGCGCTGACCTCTAACCTCCGCGCATCCTCCTGTCCAATCAGAGAGCGAAACTCGGGGACGTCTGCAGGGAGAGGGACAGACAGGCGGCACATGCATGTCACACGTGCAGAGCACACGTGGAACACATCGTTACATGGCATGTTACGGAGTGTGATTACATGTTCATGCCGGTGTGCGTGCGTATTGTGCACGCGTGTGCGTGTCCTTACCCTGCAGGTAGCCCAAGATCTCGGACACGGGTCGGAAGCCGCACATGCCCTGGAACGGGGTGAGAGCGATGGCCATTTCAGGCTTGTGGTTGGCATCGGGGTAATGCTGCGGAAACTGGGCGTGGAGCCGCTGTGCCCGGGCCTGGGGGGGGGAGTGAGAGGGGGGGGAGTGAGAGGGGGGGGGGGAGTGAGAGGGGGGGGGGAGTGAGAGGGGGGGGGGGAGTGAGAGGGGGGGGGGGAGTGAGAGAGGGGGGAGTGAGAGAGGGGGGAGTGAGAGAGTGAGGGGGTGAGGGGGGTGTGAGAGGGGGGGAGGGGAGAGTGAGGGGGGAGTGAGAGGGGGGGAGGGGGGAGTGAGAGAGGGGTTTGGGGGGAGTGAGAGGGGGGGAGGAGGGAGTGAGAGGGGGGGAGGAGGGAGTGAGAGGGAGGGGGGAGTGAGTGAGAGGGGGAGAGAGAGACACGGTGGGGAGGAAGAGGGAGAGCAAGTGAGTGAGTGAAAGTGAGGAGGGTTGATGGAGGAGGGTGAGGAGGAGAGAGTTAGGGACGAAGAGAGACAGTTAGGGAGAGGGGCAGTTTGTATAAAAGCCCCCCTCCCATCCTCCCCCTCTCACCTTGTCAGGGTGAGCCTGGATGGAGAGCGCCAGCCTAACTGACAGCACTTTGAACAGGAACGGTAGCTGACCCTGGAAGGCCTCTCTGACCTTCGACCCCAGGCACTCGGGGTGAGCCGCGATCCACTGCCCAGGGTCTTCTGGGTAATTCTCTTGTCTAGGATGAGGGCGTCTCCTTTGGGGTGAGATCCCATCCAGAGCTGTGGGAGAGAGATGGGAGGGGGGGGGGGAGAGAGAGATGGAAGGGGGGGGAGAGAGAGAGATGGAAGGGGGGGGAGAGAGAGAGATGGGAGGGGGGGGAGAGAGAGATGGGAGGGGGGGGAGAGAGAGATGGGAGGGGGGGGAGAGAGATGGGAGGGGGGGGGGAGAGATGGGAGGGGGGGGGAGAGAGATGGGAGGGGGGGGAAAGAGAGGGGAGAGAGGAAAGAGAGGGGAGAGAGAGAGGGAAAGAGAGGAAGAGAGAGAGAGAGAGAGAGAGAGAGAGGGTGGAAGAGAGAGAGAGAGAGGGGGGAAGAGAGAGAGGGGGGAAGAGAGAGAGGGGGGAAGAGAGAGAGAGAGGGAGGGAAGAGAGCGAGAGAGAGGGGGGGAAGAGAGCGAGAGAGAGAGGGAAGAGAGCGAGAGAGAGAGGGGAAGAGAGCGAGAGAGAGGGGGGGAAGAGAGCGAGAGAGGGGGGAAGAGAGCGAGAGAAAGGGGGGAAGAGAGAGAGAGAGGGGGGAAGAGAGAGAGGGGGGGAAGAGAGAGAGAGAGAGGGGGGGAGAGAGCGAGAGAGGGGGGGAAGAGAGAGAGAGGGGGGAAGAGAGAGAGAGGGGGGGAAGAGAGAGAGGGGAAGAGAGAGAGGGGAAGAGAGAGGAGGAGGGAAAGAGGTCAGAGAATAAGAGGGGGAGAAGATAGTGGAAAAGGGGGGAGCAAAAAGAGAGATGAGAGAACAATGGAAGTAGGGAGGGAGAAGGGGGAGAAATAAGAGCGTGGGAGGTGTGAGTGGGCACTCACTGAGTTACCTCTGCATATGGCTTGTCTGGCTCTATCTGCCTCTTGGGGTCACTTCTCACCCACAGACGGGCCACCTCACTGTCACTTCCCAGCTTACCCCACGCGTAGTCCTGTACTATACAGGCGAGGGGGAACACTGCGGGTGAGGGGGGGAGATAAGTGAGGGGGGAGAGAGACAGAGGGGGGGGGAGAGAGAGAGGGAGGGAGAGAGAGGGGGAGGAGAGAGGGGGAGGAGAGATCGAGGGGGAGGAGAGAGAGAGGGGGGGTTGGAGAGAGAGAGGGGGGGAGAGAGGGAGAGAGAGAGGGGGGGAGAGAGGGAGAGAGAGAGGGGGAGGAGGGAGAGAGGGGGAGAGGAGAGAGAGGGGGGGTTGGAGAGAGAGAGGGGGGGGGAGTGTGAGGAATGTCCATCGGTCCCGCCCGATGACGCACCCCATGACAGGACGGGTGGTGCACGCCGCACTATCAGGCTGATGCTAACGCCCGCGGCTCTGCCAGGCTGGGGGACCCCACACAGACCTTGCTCAGGCTCCGCCCTCGTGACGTCACGGGTGAGGCGCACCACACGCAAGCGCTGCGCTACTTTGGGCACACGAGGGGTTAATCAGCAATTACTCCAAACCTGCACATCTCCCCGCCCCTGTCTACCAGTGGCCTGAATGTCTAGGAGCGGCTCCTGTTCATCGCCCTGCAGCTGTGTGCTGCCCTACCATTGGCTGCCTGTGCTTTAAATGCTCAGCCAGCCCTGCTGCAAACTGGCTGAGCACAAACCCTGTTTGTGTGCTAGTGTTTGCCTCACACACCCTGCTGCTGCCCTGTCGCTGGCTTGTCTTGCGTATTCTGTTCCTGTTCTGACCTCGGCTTGTATCTGGACCTCCGCCTCTCTGACCCTTGACCTCGGAGTGCATTTGGACTTCTACCTTCTATACCCCTGGCTTCTCCTACCTTGACCCAGCTACATGACTACCACTCTGCACTCCGGACGTGGCTGCCCAGTTGTAGGTCGGTGGTTAGCAACATCCCCACCTCAGCCTTGCGGCCCGTTTTGTTTGTGGTGAGCATTTGTTACAGGGAGAGGGAGAGAGCGGTGGGGGGGGGGTGTGAGAGAGAGGACGGGGGTGAGAGAGAGGGGGGAGGAGTGAGAGAGGGGGGGGGGTGAGAGAGAGGGGGGGTGTAACAGGTACTTATCCCTGTGTAAATAAAGCAGCCTCAGAGCTCTGAAAATCCAGCAGAGAGAGAGTTAATTGCAGCCACTCAATTAACTAGTTTCCACCTGGACTAATGAGAGCTCTGTAAAAAGCCTCCTGTGAGACACATGAGAGAGATTCCTTAGCTCACATTTGGGCTGACAGAAGGAGAGCAGAGAAGCTTGCACACACACTGTCTTGAGCACAAAGGCTGTGCTGAGATCAAGACACCCAGAGACCTATATTTCCTGGACACAGAGGACCCAGGACCCTGCCAGAGACTGACATGGAGGGCCACCTGCTTAAGGTACTTCCTGAGACTTTGGGGTGATAGGCTGGTAATGGGAATATCCCTCCAGTCCTGCAGATAGGGTCTGGGGAAGGAAGTTAGCCCTTACAGGATAGGGGGTTGTTAATTTGTAGTTTTTGTATGTTTTGCCTGGATAAAGGAACAGGCTCAATAAAGCCAAGATATCATTTCACCCAAATCGGTCTCCATTATATGAACCTCTGCACACATCTCTTACAGGGGGAGATAGAGAGAGGGGGGGGGAGATATAGAGAGGGGTGAGGATATATAGAGAGAGATGGGGGGGATATAGAGAGGGGGGTGATAGAGAGAGAGAGAGGGATATAGAGACGGTATCTATCTTCGTATCTGTGGGGGCGTTACTGCTGGCCTATGAAATGGGACACCCTGCTGCCTGTATGTAAGAGGTTTATTTATTCTGCGACAGGGCAGGCCTGGGCATAAAAGGTTTGATACGCTTCGGTAACAGGGTAACGGTAACAGGGTAACGGTAACATGGTAACGGTGTGTGTCACCCACCGTGTAGATGTTATGGACCATGGTTACCTAATGGCACTACGTTTATCTAGGCACTTCATGGGTTAGCACTGTCATGGGAAAGGGGGTTTGGCCCGGGATTAAAGGGGTTACACCCCATTTGGCCACCCCCTGCTCTCACTTGGGAAGCAAGGTGTTAACTGGACTGCGGTTCAGTAATGTGTTTTTACCCTGCTTCCACAACCAAATGTATTTTCCCCTGTAAATGTGTATTGTTCCCATTCCAGTGTTTGCACCAACACATACACTGGGATTGATGCGGGAGGGAAAGGGTTAAGGTTAATTCAGTGTTTATAGCCCTTTGTCCGATTTTCCCGCCTTTTCAGGCTCCAGTTTGCAGCCTCACATAGGTCGCCATTGCAGCTCCATTCAATCCAATGGCGTATCTAGCGGTTTTGGCCCTGTTTCCAGCGAAGACCAGCAGGTGGCGTCCGAGAGGAGGAGCGGCGGTTTCCCATTGTAAGTCAATGAGGCCATTGACTTCAATGAGGATTCCTCGACACCGACCTCCAGGAACGGGTTGGCAGCCATCCAAACCGCAGTCCGCAAGAGCGGACACAATGTCTTTAAAAAGAGCTTTTATCACTGAGTTCAAGTTCAACTCCAATTGGCGTGGGAACCTTAGGTTCTAAGGCACTCAGAAATAAAATTATTTTTGCCCCTAGCCCCTAGGAAGCCCCACAAACGACCACCATCGGGTCCGGGAATGAGGGACCCCCGTAAAGGGTCGTACTCATGAAGAGGGTCGCGCCATTGACTCTAATGGCGGAGCGGAGGTCCCATTGAATCCAATGGCGGCGCTCGCCCATGCATTGTCTATGGCGGCGCCGGCCATTGATTCCAATGGGGAAAAGCCGCGTGGCGTTAAACCGGCTAAGTCTGAAAATGTAAAAGTGCGAGTCCATATCTCCGGTTCTGTGAGGACCAGAGGGCTGGGATTTGGGTCGCATGTAGTCACTGTTCCGGCATGACTGCATGGCCATTTCCAGCCCTCTCCGAACAACCAGACAGAGTATGGGCAAATGTAAAAATTGTGGTTTTCCTATAGACTTCAATGGCGGAGTTGCTCCAATGAAAGTCTATAGCGGCGGAGCCCATAAGCCTCAATGGCGGAGTTGCCCCATTGAAAGACTATAGCGGCGAAGCCCATTGATTTCAACGGCGGAGTTGCTCCATTGAAAGCCTATAGCGGCGGAGCCCGTTGATTTCAATGGAAAGAGTGACAAACAGAGATTTATTCTTAGGGCGGAGAATCCTGCATTAAAGTAATAAGGGTTTTAAAATTGTATTTGTGTATCTCCGGTTCTGGGGGACGCAGAGAGCTGAAACTTGGCCACCATGGAGAGTCACCTTCGGCATGAAGGACTGGCAAGTTTCAGCCCACTGGGCCCAGCAGAACGGATTATTTTAATATGTGAAGGTATTAAAGTATGAATTGTATTTTGGGTCTGGTATGAAAACTCAGAGCCCACATGCTATGTTAATGATCCGGATAGGGAGACAAATGGTCGATCATAAACTCCTGATCAAAGGCTCCCGCACCCTACTTGTGTATGCGAGCACAATGGAATGTAGGACATGGGTACTTGGTACTAAGTGTTGTAATTTGCACTTGGGAACAAAGGGTATCCTGGCAAAGCTAGACTTTAAGACGCCAGTCTTGTGGGGCTGAGGAAAGAAGCTCCCTGATTAGAATATTACCCCACCAGTGGGCAGGTATTACGGGTGAGGTGGCAAGGAGAGATTGGGTGCAGGTAATTGTTCTCCAATGGCTTGCACTCAATAATAAAGCATAGGAGTGGAATTGCATATAAACCAGTGTCCATCCTATACTCAGTTGTTCTTCGTGTCTTTTGTGTCTTCTCGTGATTGCTGCATGAATTGCTGATCGTGTTTTCCTGATTACTTCATCATTCCAACCCTAAGTAAGTGTATATTTTGCCTGTTATTTGTACTATCTGCTGTGTTCACCTTTTAAGGAATAAACCCTAATTTATTATATCTAAGTCGTGTTCCGTTCAACCCAGTTATTTTGGTGTATATTATATCCTCTCACAAGTGACCGTGACAGGCATCGCTTCAGAAATATGCCCCTATGCATCTGCTTCCTGGTGTTATACCCGGTCAACACCTTATAAGGATTAGGGGCTCTAGGATATAGGGCCTGCATAAGCCTGGGAATGAATGGGAACTGTAGGACGACAGCTCTGTCAGGTCCCTACAATGAATGGGATATATAGGATCAGGTTTGTCTGAACCCTATAAGAATTGGTATCTGCAGGATGGGGTCAATATGAGCCATCAATGCATGGCATCTGTTAGGATGTGGCGTGTCTTAACCCTATAATGAGTCTGATATATAGGACAAGATCAGCCTGATTTTCTTATTTTTATACACACACACCATCAGCTGCAAGACTACACCCCCCAGCATGCCCCAATGCCATGATGTCACCAACATCCTCAAGCTGGCAAAACCCCGTTTCCATCGCAACAGCAGTCTCCTTCCACACAGTGTTCCCCATTCCGGCGTCCCCCTGACCTCCAACAACCGAGCCTCTCCACTCACCCTCCCCCCCTCTTCCTTCCTTCCCATGCCGTTAACTCACCTCGGGGTTCCGCCATGGCAGCCTCCTTCCAACCGCGTCCGCGCGTCTCCGGGGACAGACGTTACCCGAGTCACCTGTCAATGAAATGGATTTAAATGGTCGAGATCTACTCAGAAGAGGAATAAATAATATCAGCTAGATCTAATTCTCCTGTGTCCAGCCCACAGCTTTAAAATACAAAAGTCTCGGGGGAAAGGATGGCGTTAGTCTTCCGCATTAGATAGAGCGATCGATTTCCGATGGCGGATTCCGGCGTGGGCCCGCGGGATTCAAAGATTGAATGGATGGTTTTTTGTTTTGTTTTTTTGAGTTTTGTACATATTTCCCATACCCCTTTTTTTATTACATTATTAAAGTTAGGAGATCGGGCTGTTCAAGGCAGGCAGGAGAGCCCCCAAAGTTACAGAGCCCGGAGGAAACAGAAACCATTGCGAAACGCGTAGGGGTGACGGAGGAACCATTTCGGAGGTGAACTCGGGTCCTTCCGGCTCCTATCCGGCGGGTCTTCCTCGCTGCCCCCTAAGACTGCCGATTGTGTGCCTGAGTCTGCAGACAGCTCACTACTGATCTTAGTCATTTATTCCCTTGTCCCCTGCCTCCAGCCAGACCTGTATGAACCTCCCCTTCCTGTTCCTCCATGCTTGTTTGTACTGGTGCTTTCTGGATAGACTAGCTCACTGCACGGTTGTTGTTTGCCGATACCGTTACCTGACTCCTGCTTGCCTCTTGACCACACCTTCCGCTGCCTGCCCCGGATTTGGCCTGTGACCTCGACTACGCCTCTAGCCGCCTGTTTCCGACCCCCACATCACCCTCTGCCTGTCCTGCCATTTCCAGCCACCGGGATCCACTCCACAGTTGCCGTAATACTTGACAGACGCGAAGGCCAGCTCAGCAGGACTCCCGGAGACGCTTGAAACGCCGCTAGAAGCGGAGGGACGTTTCCTGTATCTGGTGTATGCGTCACGTATTACCTCTCTGGGCGTGTACGTGTATACCGGTATTACCTCTCTGGGCGTGTACGTGTATACCGGTATTACCTCTCTGGGCGTGTACGTGTATACCGGTATTACCTCTCTGGGCGTGAACGTGTATACCGGTATTACCTCTCTGGGCGTGTACGTGTATACCGGTATTACCTCTCTGGGCGTGTACGTGTATACCGGTATTACCTCTCTGGGCGTGTACGTGTATACCGGTATTACCTCTCTGGGCGTGTACGTGTATACCGGTATTACCTCTCTGGGCGTGTACGTGTATACCGGTATTACCTCTCTGGGCGTGTACGTGTATACCGGTATTACCTCTCTGGGCGTGTACGTGTATACCGGTATTACCTCTCTGGGCGTGTACGTGTATACCGGTATTACCTCTCTGGGCGTGTACGTGTATACCGGTATTACCTCTCTGGGCGTGTACGTGTATACCGGTATTACCTCTCTGGGCGTGTACGTGTATACCGGTATTACCTCTCTGGGCGTGTACGTGTATACCGGTATTACCTCTCTGGGCGTGTACGTGTATACCGGTATTACCTCTCTGGGCGTGTACGTGTATACCGGTATTACCTCTCTGGGCGTGTACGTGTATACCGGTATTACCTCTCTGGGCGTGTACGTGTATACCGGTATTACCTCTCTGGGCGTGTACGTGTATACCGGTATTACCTCTCTGGGCGTGTACGTGTATACCGGTATTACCTCTCTGGGCGTGTACGTGTATACCGGTATTACCTCTCTGGGCGTGTACGTGTATACCGGTATTACCTCTCTGGGCGTGTACGTGTATACCGGTATTACCTCTCTGGGCGTGTACGTGTATACCGGTATTACCTCTCTGGGCGTGTACGTGTATACCGGTATTACCTCTCTGGGCGTGTACGTGTATATCGGTATTACCTCTCTGGGCGTGTACGTGTATACCGGTATTACCTTTCTGGGCGTGTACGTGTATACCGGTATTACCTCTCTGGGCGTGTACGTTTATACCGGTATTACCTCTCTGGGCGTGTACGTGTATACCGGTATTACCTCTCTTGGCGTGTACGTTTATACCGGTATTACCTCTCTGGGCGTGTACGTGTATACCGGTATTACCTCTCTGGGCGTGTACGTGTATACCGGTATTACCTATCTGGGCGGGTATGTGTATACCGGTATTACCTCTCTGGGCGGGTATGTGTATACCGGTATTACCTCTCTGGGCGGGTATGTGTATACCGGTATTATCACTCTGGGCGGGTATGTGTATACCGGTATTACCTCTCTGGGCGTGTATGTGTATACCGGTATTACCTCTTTGGGCGTGTATGTGTATACCGGTATTACCTCTCTGGGCGTGTATGTGTATACCGGTATTACCTCTCTGGGCGTGTATGTGTATACCGGTATTACCTCTCTGGGCGTGTATGTGTATACCGGTATTACCTCTCTGGGCGTGTATGTGTATACCGGTATTACCTCTCTGGGCGTGTATGTGTATACCGGTATTACCTCTCTGGGCGTGTATGTGTATACCGGTATTACCTCTTTGGGCGTGTATGTGTATACCGGTATTACCTCTCTGGGCGTGTATGTGTATACCGGTATTACCTCTCTGGGCGTGTATGTGTATACCGGTATTACCTCTCTGGGCGTGTATGTGTATACCGGTATTACCTCTCTGGGCGTGTACGTGTATACCGGTATTACCTCTCTGGGCGTGTATGTGTATACCGGTATTACCTCTCTGGGCGTGTATGTGTATACCGGTATTACCTCTCTGGGCGTGTGTATGTGTATACTGATATTACCTCTCTGGGCGTGTGTGTATACCGGTATTACCTCTCTGGGCGTGTATGTGTATACCGGTATTACCTCTCTGGGCGTGTATGTGTATACCGGTATTACCTCTCTGGGCGCGTGTACGTGTATACCGGTATTACCTCTCTGGGCGTGTACGTGTATACCGGTATTACCTCTCTGGGTGTGTATGTGTATACCGGTATCACCTCTCTGGGCGTGTATGTGTATACCGGTATTACCTCTCTGGGCGTGTATGTGTATACCGGTATTACCTCTCTGGGCGTGTACGTGTATACCGGTATTACCTCTCTGGGCGTGTATGTGTATACCGGTATTACCTCTCTGGGCGCGTGTACGTGTATACCGGTATTACCTCTCTGGGCGTGTACGTGTATACCGGTATTACCTCTCTGGGCGTGTATGTGTATACCGGTATTACCTCTATGTTCTAATATAACAAGGATACACCGACCCCCAGGGGCAGGCGCGATTCCCCGCGGTTAGCTCTGCAACCGCCGCGCGCCCCCCTCCCCCCACAAAAAAAATCCCGCGCCCCCCCAGTTTGCGCTGCCCTGCTCTATGGGGTAAGTAGGAAGAACGTGCAGAGACAGGAGGAGGGTGATCACGTGACCTTGCCATCTCTTTTACGGCGACCCATTACCAGGAAACAAAACGGCGAGTGTTGGCGTACCTTTGCGACACGTTGGCGCTTGTTTACAGAGCACAGTATCTCAGTGTTGGATCTGTTACATATTATCATTATATAGTTACAGGGAACACAGCCTAAAACAAGCTTTGGGGGGGACACTGCTGTCCCCCATATAAATCCTGAAGGGTTCATTATTCAGACGCTGTTACCTGGTACAGATCCTGGTCTCAGAGGGTTAATGGGGGAACCTCAGATGCACTGGAAGAAGCAGGAAGCAATACTGCAAGCACCGTCTGCACAGCATCATGGGAGTTGTAGTTCTGTGTACTGGGGAAATGCTTCCCTGCCAGACACTGCAGGACCACAAGTCCCAGCATCCCTGCAGCTCACAGCTGTTCATGTCAATTTAAAGCAGCAGTTCAGCAATATCCTACATGTGTGTTTTTTAAATAATTCAGTTCTGTACTGTGAGAAAATACTTGTAGCGTTAAAAATTAAAATTAAAAAAGATTTAAAGACATTTTTAATGTTTCTAATGTAGGAAGCATTTCCAAAGTGACGGCCCCTTCCCCTTCTGATCGGCTCTGGCTCTTGAGCCCCGCCCTCTCTCTAGCAGTGCACCAATTGTATCTAGTAACTGCCCAGTCACATAATATTGCTGGACTACATTGCCCACAATGCTGTGCAAGAACTGAGTTAAATAGCCCAGAGAAAGCGATTGATTACAGGAGAATGTATCGATCTGCAGCGTAGCTAATCACTTGTCAGTGTGCAGATTGTATTGATGCACATATTGAATGGGAAAATATATATATATTATTTTTTTTTAAACTGCAGCGTTAACGCCCCAGCTCCTATCCCAGCGGTTTTCAACCTTTCTTTAGTTAAGGAATCCTAGATTTAGACTGTGATATTCTAGGGAACCCCAAACCTCTCTCTCTTCTCCCCCTTTCACACTCCCAACTCTCTGTCCTCCCATTACACTTCCCCCCATTATGGTCTCCCGCCCCCTCTTATACAGTTATTATCCCACTCTCTCTAACGCACTCACCCCCTCTCTCATTACACTCTCCCCACTCTTATACAGTCACCCCCACCCCCTTTCTCTTTAGCTTCACCCACTCTTAAACAGTCACCCCCACTCTCTCCGCTTATACACTCACCCACCACTCTCCCCTCCCCTTTATACACTCACCCACTACTCCCTTCTTATACATACCCACCATTCTCCCCCACACGTTCTCCTTACATTCCCCCCCCCTTATATACTCACCCACCACTCCCCCCTTATACACTCACCCCCACTTTCTCCTTACATTCTCAAACCCCCCACTCTTCCCCCCTTATACACTCACCCCCCATTCTGTCCTTACACACTTCCCCCCCCCCTTATACACTCCCCCCCACCCCCCCCCCTTATACACTCACTCCCACTCGCTCCGTACCCACTTTCTCCCCCTCTTGTACACGTCACTCCTGCTCTCCCCCCATGGTGGCTGTGGAATCCTGCCTGAAAATCACTGTCCTATACAAAGGAGCTCACACTTCTTTCCATAGGTGCTGGAAGTAGAGATAGGGGGAGGGGGGTGCTGAGTCCCCCACTTTGGGACTAATTTAAAATAACTAAATGCAATGAATTAAATAGTACTCTGGATTTGCAAATCTAATAGTGCTGGTACTTCAACCCCCACTCCAACCCCCACTCCAACCCCCACTCCAGTAACATTACTCCAACCCCCACTCCAACCCCCACTCCAGTAACATTACTCCAACCCCCACTCCAACCCCACTCCAACCCCCACTCCAGTAACATTACTCCAACCCCCACTCAAACCCCCACCCTAACCCCCACTCCAACCCCCACTCCAACCCCACTCCAACCCCCACTCCAACCCCCACTCCAACCCCCACTCCAACCCCCACTCCAGTAACATTACTCCAACCCCCACTCCAGTAACATTACTCCAACCCCCACTCCAACCCCCACTCCAACCCCCACTCCAACCCCCACTCCAACCTGCACTCCAACCCCCACTCCAACCCCCACTCCAGTAACATTACTCCAACCCCCACTCCAGTAACATCACTCCAACCCCCACTCCAACCCCCACTCCAGTAACATTACTCCAACCCCCACTCCAACCCCCACTCCAGTAACATTACTCCAACCCCCACTCCAATAACATTACTCCAACCCCCCCTCCAGTAACATTACTCCAACCCCCACTCCAGTAACATTACTCCAACCCCCACTCCAGTAACATTACTCCAACCCCCACTCCAGTAACATTACTCCAACCCCCACTCCAACCCCCACTCCAGTAACATTACTCCAACCCCCACTCCAGTAACATTACTCTTCAGCCACTGGGAAATGAATGAATTCCCGCATCAGTGTGAGAGAAGGGGGCTCAACTCCAGTCCCCCAGCCTCCCCCCCAACAGGTCAGGTTTTCAGGATATCCCTCCTTCTCCCCTCGGCCTCCCTCTCCTCTCCTCTCCGCTGACCCTCGGCCTCCCTCTCCCCTCCGCTGACCCTCGGCCTCCCTCTCCCTCCTCCCCATTCGCCTCCCTCTCCCCTCCGCTGACCCTCGGCCTCCCTCTCCCCTCCGCTGACCCTTGGCATCCCTCTCCCTCCTCCCCATTCGCCTCCCTCTCCTCTCCACTGACCCTCGGCCATCCTCTCCCCTCCGCTGACGCTCAGCCTCCCTCTCACCTCCACTGACCCTCTGCCTCCCTCTCCCCTCTGCTGACCCTCGGCCTCCATCTCCCCTCCGGTGACCCTCTGCCTCCCTCTCCCCTCGGCCTCCCTCTCCCCTCTGGTGACCCTCGGCCTCCCTCTCCCCTCCAATGACCCTCGGCCTCCCTCTCCCCTAACCCTCGGCCTCCCTCTCCCCTCTGTTGACCCTCGGCCTCCCTCTCCCCTCCTCCCCATTCGCCTCCCTCTCCTCTCCACTGACCCTCGGCCATCCTCTCCCCTCCGCTGACGCTCAGCCTCCCTCTCACCTCCACTGACCCTCTGCCTCCCTCTCCCCTCTGCTGACCCTCAGCCTCCATCTCCCCTCCGGTGACCCTCTGCCTCCCTCTCCCCTCCAATGACCCTCGGCCTCCCTCTCCCCTCTGTTGACCCTCGGCCTCCCTCTCCCCTCCGGGGACCCTCGGCCTCCCTCTCCCCTCAGCCTCCCTCTGCTGACTCTCAGCCTCCCTCTCCCCTCCGCCTCCCTCTCCCCTCCGCCTCCCTCTCCCCTCAGCCTCCCTCTGCTGACCCTCAGCCTCCCTCTCCCCTCCGCCTCCCTCTCCCCTCCGCCTCCCTCTCCCCTCTGCACACCCTCGGCCTCCCGTGACCCTCGGCCTCCCTCTCCCCTCCGGTGATCCGCGGCCTCCCTCTCCCCTCCACCTCCCTCTCCCCTCGGCCTCCCTCTCCCCTCCGATGACCCACGGCCTCCCTCTCCCCTCCGGTGACCTTCTTCCTCCCTCTCCCCTCCACTGACCCTCCACCTCCCTCTTCCCCTGCTGTCCCTCGCCCTCCCGCTCACCCTCGGCCTCCCTCGCCCCTCTCCTGACCCTCAGCCTCCCTCTCCCCTCTGCTGACCCTCAGCCTCACTCTCCCCTCCGATGACCCTCGGCCTCCCTCTCCCCTCCGCCTCCCTCTCTCTCCCCTCCGCCTCCCACTCCCCTCCGCCTCCCCCTCCCTCTCCTCCGGTGACCCGCAGCCTCTCTGCCTCCCTCTCCCCTCCGCCTCCCACTCCCCTCCGCCTCCCACTCCACTCTGCCTCCCCCTCCCTCTCCTCCGGTGACCCGCAGCCTCTCCGCCTCCCTCTCCCCTCCGCCTCCCACTCCCCTCCGCCTCTTCCCTCCCTCTCCTCCGGTGACCCGCAGCCTCTCCCCTCCGCTGACCCGCGGCCTCCTTCTCCCCTCTGGTGACCTGTGGCCTCCCTCTTCCCTCCGCCTCCCTCTCCCCTCTGCTGACCCTCGGCCTCCCTCTCACCTCCGCCTCCCATTCCCCTCCACCGACCCACGGCCTCTCCCTCCCCTCTGCTGACCCACAGCCTCTCCCCTCCGCCTCCCTCTCCTCCGGTGACCCGCAGCCTCCCACTCCCCTCTGCTGACCCGCAGCCTCTCCCCTCCACCTCCCTCTCCCCTCCGCTGACCCGCAGCCTCTACCCTCCGCCTCCCCCTCCCCTCCGCCTCCCTCTCCTCCGGTGACCCGCAGCCTCTCCCCTCCGCCTCCCTCCCCTCTGCTGACCCTCAGCCTCCCTCTCCCCTCCGCCTCACTCTCCCCTCACCCTCCCTCTCCCCTCTGCTAACCCTCGGCCACCGATGACCCTCGGCCTCCCTCTCCCCTCCGGTGACCCTCGGCCTCCCTCTCCCCTCCGGTGACCCGCAGCTTCTCCCCTCCGCCTCCCTCCCCTCTGCTGACCCTCAGCCTCC
The DNA here is from genome assembly GCF_040206685.1 of Ascaphus truei. NCBI lineage: Eukaryota > Metazoa > Chordata > Amphibia > Anura > Ascaphidae > Ascaphus > Ascaphus truei. Next base: position 28,345,013 of record NC_134500.1, read on the forward strand.
CTCTCCCCTCCGCCCCCCTCTCCCCTCACCCTCTGCCTCCCTCTCCCCTCTGCTGACCATCGGCCTCCCTCTCCCCTCGGCCTCCCTCTCCCCTCCAGTGACCTTCTGCCTCCCTCTCCCCTCCACCTCCCTCTCCCCTCCAATGACCTTCTACCTCCCTCTCCCCTCCACCTTCCTCTCCCCTCGGCCTCCCTCTCCCCTCCAGTGACCTTCCGCCTCCCTCTTCCCCCTGCTGTCCCTCGGCCTCCCGCTCACCCTCGGCCTCCCTCGCCCCTCTCCTGACCCTCAGCCTCCCTCTCCCCTCTGCTGACCCTCGGCCTCACTCTCCCCTCCAATGACCCTCCGCCTCCCTCTCCCCTCCGCCTCCCTCTCTCTTCCCTCGGCCTCCCACTCCCCTCCAACTCCCCCTCCCTCTCCTCCGGTGACCCGCAGCCTCTCCCCTCCGCCTCCCACTTCCCTCCGCTGACCCGCGGCCTCTCCCTCTCCTCCGGTGACCCGCAGCCTCCCCCCACCGCCTCCCACTCCCCTACGCCTCCCTCTCCCCTCACCCTCTCACTCCCCTCCGCCTCTCCCCTCCCTCCCCTCCGGTGACCCGCAGCCTCTCCCCTCCGCCTCCCTCTCCCCTCCGCCTCCCTCTCCACTCCGCCTCCCTCTCCCCTCCGCCTCCCTCTCCCCTCACCCTCCCCTCTGCCTCTCCCCTCCCTCCCCTCCACTGACCCGCAGCCTCTCCCCTCCCCCTCCTCCGGTGACCCGCGGCCTCCCTCTCCCCTCCGGTGACTTGCAGCCTCCGCCTCCCTCTCCCCTCCGCCTCCCTCTCCCCTCCCCCTCCCTCTCCCCTCTGCTGACCCGCAGCCTCTCCCCTCCGCCTCCCTTTCCCCTCCGCTGACCCGCAGCCTCTCCCTCTCCTCCGGTGACCCACAGCCTCTCCCCTCCCCCTCCCTCTCCTCCGGTGACCCGCAGCCTCTCCCCTCCGCCTCCCTCTCCAGCTGTCCCCATCTTGAAGCAAACGGTAACATCAGACCCCCATTATTATTTTTTATTATTATTTTTTGTAAGTAACTTAATTAAAAGGCATCAAATAAACAATAAAGACAAATAACTTTATCTACCAACAATAAGAACATAATTTGACTCGCAAATACCTGTTTCAATAACTTTATTAAACAATTAACCGCAGTCACACAACGATATGAATTTAATTAGCATGTGTGAAATGTCAATAACTTTATTTACAACAAACAAATATGATCAGGCTTCACGGCATTTTATTATTAACAGTAATATTATGAACGATTTAAAATGGCGGCAGTATGGCCATGAGAAAATAATACGAAATCCGCGGATATTTCATATATATATATATATATAATATATATATATATATATCATGAACTCCTCCCAGTGCACCTCACTGTTTCCATGTAGTAAAGGGCAGAATACGCCACGTCACGCCATATATAAAGAATCCAATCTATAATAAGATCGCAGTATCGGACACGTTCAAACATTTCCCTGGCGAATAAAATCTTGGTGATCAGACTGTTTGTCAGTCCTCAGAACTAGGGGTGACTCGCTATCTCTGTTTGCAGAGTAATTATGAGGCTGTCGTTAGTCAGACGCATAAACAGAAGCAGCGCTGGAATTGGGAGAAATACTCGTTACCATCACAGGGTAATAATTACTAGCACAGGCCACAAGGTGGCACTGCACGCTTATTAATGTCACTTGCATATAGAGACAGACCCATGTAGGGGTTTAATGGGTTAAATGCTTAGCACACAAAGTATTTGTAGCTAATTGTTTTTCCCCAAACACTTTTATCATCTTTACCTAGTGTCTTTTGTATCCACAACGTTGTCATTGTTGGCCAAAGAGATAAAGTGGAAGAGCGACCATTTCCAGATCAGGATACAATTAAAGGGATCCCCTACTCCCCGAGTTACTTACATGGGAAGGTGATGCCGGTAGCAGCCCCTGGGACCCCTTGCTTCCCGAGATACGAGATCCCGAGCGGGGGCTTATATTGTGTGTCTGTATTTGGGTAGGGGGCTTATATTGTGTGTCTGTATTTGGTGAGGGGGCTTATATTGTGTGTGTCTGTATTTGGGTAGGGGGCTTATATTGTGTGTGTCTGTATTTGGGTAGGGGGCTTATATTGTGTGTCTGTATTTGGTGAGGGGGCTTATATTGTGTGTGTCTGTATTTGGGTAGGGGGCTTATATTGTGTGTGTCTGTATTTGGGTGGGGGGCTTATATTGTGTGTGTCTGTATTTGGGTAGGGGGCTTATATTGTGTGTGTCTGTATTTGGGTAGGGGGCTTATATTGTGTGTAACTGTATTTGGGTAGGGGGCTTATATTGTGTGTGTCTGTATTTGGGGAGGGGGGCTTATATTGTGTGTGTCTGTATTTGGGGAGGGGGGCTTATATTGTGTGTGTCTGTATTTGGGGAGGGGGGCTTATATTGTGTGTGTCTGTATTTGGGTAGGGGGCTTATATTGTGTGTCTGTATTTGGGATGGGGGGCTTATATTGTGTGTGTCTGTATTTGGGGAGGGGGGCTTATATTGTGTGTCTGTATTTGGGTAGGGGGCTTATATTGTGTGTGTCTGTATTTGGGGAGGGGGCTTATATTGTGTGTCTGTATTTGGGGAGGGGCTTATATTGTGTGTCTGTATTTGGGTAGGTGGCTTATATTGTGTGTCTGTATTTGGGTAGGGGGCTTATATTGTGTGTGTCTGTATTTGGGTAGGGGGCTTATATTGTGTGTGTCTGTATTTGGGTAGGGGGCTTTATTGTGTGTGCCTGTATTTGGGTAGGGGGCTTATATTGTGTGTGTCTGTATTTGGGTAGGGGGCTAATATTGTGTGTGCCTGTATTTGGGTAGGGTGCTTATATTGTGTGTCTGTATTTGGGTAGGGGGCTTATATTGTGTGTCTGTATTTGGGTAGAGGGCTTATATTGTGTGTGTCTGTATTTGGGTAGGGGGCTTATATTGTGTGTGTCTGTATTTGGGTAGGGGGCTTATATTGTGTGTCTGTATTTGGGTAGGGGGCTTATATTGTGTGTGTCTGTATTTGGGTAGGGGGCTTATATTGTGTGTGTCTGTATTTGGGTAGGGGGCTTATATTGTGTGTCTGTATTTGGGTAGGGGGCTTATATTGTGTGTGTCTGTATTTGGGTAGGGGGCTTATATTGTGTGTCTGTATTTGGGTAGGGGGCTTATATTGTGTGTCTGTATTTGGGTTGGGGGTCTTATATTGTGTGTCTGTATTTGAGTAGGGGGCTTATATTGTGTTTGTCTGTATTTGGGTAGGGGGCTTATATTGTGTGTGTCTGTATTTGGGTAGGGGGCTTATATTGTGTTTGGCTGTATTTGGGTAGGTGGCTTATATTGTGTGTCTGTATTTGGGTAGGGGGCTTATATTGTGTGTGTCTGTATTTGGGTAGGGGGCTTATATTGTGTGTGTCTGTATTTGGGTAGGGGTCTTATATTGTGTGTGTCTGTATTTGGGTAGGGGGCTTATATTGTGTGTGTCTGTATTTGGGTAGGGGGCTTATATTGTGTGTGTCGGTATTTGGGTTGGGGTCTTATATTGTGTGTGTCTGTATTTGGGTAGGGGGCTTATATTGTGTGTGTCTGTATTTGGGTAGGGGGCTTATATTGTGTGTGTCTGTATTTGGGTAGGGGGCTTATATTGTGTGTGTCTGTATTTGGGTTGGGGTCTTATATTGTGTGTGTCTGTATTTGGGTAGGGGGCTTATATTGTGTGTGTCTGTATTTGGGTAGGGGGCTTATATTGTGTGTGTCTGTATTTGGGTAGGGGGCTTATATTGTGTGTGTCTGTATTTGGGTAGGGGGCTTATATTGTGTGTGTCTGTATTTGGGTTGGGGTCTTATATTGTGTGTGTCTGTATTTGGGTAGGGGGCTTATATTGTGTGTGTCTGTATTTGGGTAGGGGTCTTATATTGTGTGTGTCTGTATTTGGGTAGGGGTCTTATATTGTGTGTGTCTGTATTTGGGGAGGGGGGCTTATATTGTGTGTCTGTATTTGGGTAGGGGGCTTATATTGTGTGTGTCTGTATTTGGGGAGGGGGGCTTATATTGTGTGTCTGTATTTGGGGAGGGGGCTTATATTGTGTGTCTGTATTTGGGATGGGGGGCTTATATTGTGTGTGTCTGTATTTGGGTAGGGGGCTTATATTGTGTGTGTCTGTATTTGGGCAGGGGGCTTATATTGTGTGTGTCTGTATTTGGGTAGGGGGCTTATATTGTGTGTCTGTATTTGGGTAGGGGGCTTATATTGTGTGTGTCTGTATTTGGGTAGGGGGCTTATATTGTGTGTCTGTATTTGGGTAGGGGGCTTATATTGTGTGTCTGTATTTGGGTTGGGGGTCTTATATTGTGTGTCTGTATTTGAGTAGGGGGCTTATATTGTGTTTGTCTGTATTTGGGTAGGGGGCTTATATTGTGTGTGTCTGTATTTGGGTAGGGGGCTTATATTGTGTTTGGCTGTATTTGGGTAGGTGGCTTATATTGTGTGTCTGTATTTGGGTAGGGGGCTTATATTGTGTGTGTCTGTATTTGGGTAGGGGGCTTATATTGTGTGTGTCTGTATTTGGGTAGGGGTCTTATATTGTGTGTGTCTGTATTTGGGTAGGGGGCTTATATTGTGTGTGTCTGTATTTGGGTAGGGGGCTTATATTGTGTGTGTCGGTATTTGGGTTGGGGTCTTATATTGTGTGTGTCTGTATTTGGGTAGGGGGCTTATATTGTGTGTGTCTGTATTTGGGTAGGGGGCTTATATTGTGTGTGTCTGTATTTGGGTAGGGGGCTTATATTGTGTGTGTCTGTATTTGGGTTGGGGTCTTATATTGTGTGTGTCTGTATTTGGGTAGGGGGCTTATATTGTGTGTGTCTGTATTTGGGTAGGGGGCTTATATTGTGTGTGTCTGTATTTGGGTAGGGGGCTTATATTGTGTGTGTCTGTATTTGGGTAGGGGGCTTATATTGTGTGTGTCTGTATTTGGGTTGGGGTCTTATATTGTGTGTGTCTGTATTTGGGTAGGGGGCTTATATTGTGTGTGTCTGTATTTGGGTAGGGGTCTTATATTGTGTGTGTCGGTATTTGGGTTGGGGTCTTATATTGTGTGTGTCTGTATTTGGGTAGGGGGCTTATATTGTGTGTGTCTGTATTTGGGTAGGGGGCTTATATTGTGTGTGTCTGTATTTGGGTAGGGGGCTTATATTGTGTGTGTCTGTATTTGGGTTGGGGTCTTATATTGTGTGTGTCTGTATTTGGGTAGGGGGCTTATATTGTGTGTGTCTGTATTTGGGTAGGGGGCTTATATTGTGTGTGTCTGTATTTGGGTAGGGGGCTTATATTGTGTGTGTCTGTATTTGGGTAGGGGGCTTATATTGTGTGTGTCTGTATTTGGGTTGGGGTCTTATATTGTGTGTGTCTGTATTTGGGTAGGGGGCTTATATTGTGTGTGTCTGTATTTGGGTAGGGGTCTTATATTGTGTGTGTCTGTATTTGGGTAGGGGTCTTATATTGTGTGTGTCTGTATTTGGGGAGGGGGGCTTATATTGTGTGTCTGTATTTGGGTAGGGGGCTTATATTGTGTGTGTCTGTATTTGGGGAGGGGGGCTTATATTGTGTGTCTGTATTTGGGGAGGGGGCTTATATTGTGTGTCTGTATTTGGGGAGGGGGCTTATATTGTGTGTCTGTATTTGGGGAGGGGGCTTATATTGTGTGTCTGTATTTGGGTAGGTGGCTTATATTGTGTGTCTGTATTTGGGTAGGGGGCTTATATTGTGTGTGTCTGTATTTGGGGAGGGTGGCTTATATTGTGTGTGTCTGTATTTGGGGAGGGGGGCTTATATTGTGTGTGTCTGTATTTGGGGAGGGGGCTTATATTGTGTGTCTGTATTTGGGGAGGGGGGCTTATATTGTGTGTCTGTATTTGGGTAGGGGGCTTATATTGTGTGTCTGTATTTGGGTAGGGGGCTTATATTGTGTGTCTGTATTTGGTGAGGGGGCTTATATTGTGTGTGTCTGTATTTGGGTAGGGGGCTTATATTGTGTGTGTCTGTATTTGGGTAGGGGGCTTATATTGTGTGTCTGTATTTGGTGAGGGAGCTTATATTGTGTGTGTCTGTATTTGGGTAGGGGGCTTATATTGTGTGTGTCTGTATTTGGGTGGGGGGCTTATATTGTGTGTGTCTGTATTTGGGTAGGGGGCTTATATTGTGTGTGTCTGTATTTGGGTAGGGGGCTTATATTGTGTGTAACTGTATTTGGGTAGGGGGCTTATATTGTGTGTGTCTGTATTTGGGGAGGGGGGCTTATATTGTGTGTGTCTGTATTTGGGGAGGGGGGCTTATATTGTGTGTGTCTGTATTTGGGTAGGGGGCTTATATTGTGTGTGTCTGTATTTGGGTAGGGGGCTTATATTGTGTGTCTGTATTTGGGATGGGGGGCTTATATTGTGTGTGTCTGTATTTGGGGAGGGGGGCTTATATTGTGTGTGTCTGTATTTGGGGAGGGGGGCTTATATTGTGTGTCTGTATTTGGGTAGGGGGCTTATATTGTGTGTGTCTGTATTTGGGGAGGGGGGCTTATATTGTGTGTCTGTATTTGGGGAGGGGGCTTATATTGTGTGTCTGTATTTGGGGAGGGGCTTATATTGTGTGTCTGTATTTGGGTAGGTGGCTTATATTGTGTGTCTGTATTTGGGTAGGGGGCTTATATTGTGTGTGTCTGTATTTGGGTAGGGGGCTTATATTGTGTGTGTCTGTATTTGGGTAGGGGGCTTTATTGTGTGTGCCTGTATTTGGGTAGGGGGCTTATATTGTGTGTGTCTGTATTTGGGTAGGGGGCTAATATTGTGTGTGCCTGTATTTGGGTAGGGGGCTTATATTGTGTGTCTGTATTTGGGTAGGGGGCTTATATTGTGTGTCTGTATTTGGGTAGAGGGCTTATATTGTGTGTGTCTGTATTTGGGTAGGGGGCTTATATTGTGTGTGTCTGTATTTGGGTAGGGGGCTTATATTGTGTGTCTGTATTTGGGTAGGGGGCTTATATTGTGTGTGTCTGTATTTGGGTAGGGGGCTTATATTGTGTGTGTCTGTATTTGGGTAGGGGGCTTATATTGTGTGTGTCTGTATTTGGGTAGGGGGCTTATATTGTGTGTCTGTATTTGGGTAGGGGGCTTATATTGTGTGTGTCTGTATTTGGGTAGGGGGCTTATATTGTGTGTCTGTATTTGGGTAGGGGGCTTATATTGTGTGTCTGTATTTGGGTTGGGGGTCTTATATTGTGTGTCTGTATTTGAGTAGGGGGCTTATATTGTGTTTGTCTGTATTTGGGTAGGGGGCTTATATTGTGTGTGTCTGTATTTGGGTAGGGGGCTTATATTGTGTTTGGCTGTATTTGGGTAGGTGGCTTATATTGTGTGTCTGTATTTGGGTAGGGGGCTTATATTGTGTGTGTCTGTATTTGGGTAGGGGGCTTATATTGTGTGTGTCTGTATTTGGGTAGGGGTCTTATATTGTGTGTGTCTGTATTTGGGTAGGGGGCTTATATTGTGTGTGTCTGTATTTGGGTAGGGGGCTTATATTGTGTGTGTCGGTATTTGGGTTGGGGTCTTATATTGTGTGTGTCTGTATTTGGGTAGGGGGCTTATATTGTGTGTGTCTGTATTTGGGTAGGGGGCTTATATTGTGTGTGTCTGTATTTGGGTAGGGGGCTTATATTGTGTGTGTCTGTATTTGGGTTGGGGTCTTATATTGTGTGTGTCTGTATTTGGGTAGGGGGCTTATATTGTGTGTGTCTGTATTTGGGTAGGGGGCTTATATTGTGTGTGTCTGTATTTGGGTAGGGGGCTTATATTGTGTGTGTCTGTATTTGGGTAGGGGGCTTATATTGTGTGTGTCTGTATTTGGGTTGGGGTCTTATATTGTGTGTGTCTGTATTTGGGTAGGGGTCTTATATTGTGTGTGTCTGTATTTGGGTAGGGGTCTTATATTGTGTGTGTCTGTATTTGGGGAGGGGGGCTTATATTGTGTGTGTCTGTATTTGGGTAGGGGGCTTATATTGTGTGTGTCTGTATTTGGGTAGGGGGCTTATATTGTGTGTCTGTATTTGGGATGGGGGGCTTATATTGTGTGTGTCTGTATTTGGGGAGGGGGGCTTATATTGTGTGTCTGTATTTGGGTAGGGGGCTTATATTGTGTGTGTCTGTATTTGGGGAGGGGGGCTTATATTGTGTGTCTGTATTTGGGGAGGGGGCTTATATTGTGTGTCTGTATTTGGGGAGGGGCTTATATTGTGTGTCTGTATTTGGGTAGGTGGCTTATATTGTGTGTCTGTATTTGGGTAGGGGGCTTATATTGTGTGTGTCTGTATTTGGGTAGGGGGCTTATATTGTGTGTGTCTGTATTTGGGTAGGGGGCTTTATTGTGTGTGCCTGTATTTGGGTAGGGGGCTTATATTGTGTGTGTCTGTATTTGGGTAGGGGGCTAATATTGTGTGTGCCTGTATTTGGGTAGGGTGCTTATATTGTGTGTCTGTATTTGGGTAGGGGGCTTATATTGTGTGTCTGTATTTGGGTAGAGGGCTTATATTGTGTGTGTCTGTATTTGGGTAGGGGGCTTATATTGTGTGTGTCTGTATTTGGGTAGGGGGCTTATATTGTGTGTCTGTATTTGGGTAGGGGGCTTATATTGTGTGTGTCTGTATTTGGGTAGGGGGCTTATATTGTGTGTGTCTGTATTTGGGTAGGGGGCTTATATTGTGTGTCTGTATTTGGGTAGGGGGCTTATATTGTGTGTGTCTGTATTTGGGTAGGGGGCTTATATTGTGTGTCTGTATTTGGGTAGGGGGCTTATATTGTGTGTCTGTATTTGGGTTGGGGGTCTTATATTGTGTGTCTGTATTTGAGTAGGGGGCTTCTATTGTGTTTGTCTGTATTTGGGTAGGGGGCTTATATTGTGTGTGTCTGTATTTGATTAGGGGGCTTATATTGTGTTTGGCTGTATTTGGGTAGGTGGCTTATATTGTGTGTCTGTATTTGGGTAGGGGGCTTATATTGTGTGTGTCTGTATTTGGGTAGGGGGCTTATATTGTGTGTGTCTGTATTTGGGTAGGGGTCTTATATTGTGTGTGTCTGTATTTGGGTAGGGGGCTTATATTGTGTGTGTCTGTATTTGGGAAGGGGGCTTATATTGTGTGTGTCGGTATTTGGGTTGGGGTCTTATATTGTGTGTGTCTGTATTTGGGTAGGGGGCTTATATTGTGTGTGTCTGTATTTGGGTAGGGGGCTTATATTGTGTGTGTCTGTATTTGGGTAGGGGGCTTATATTGTGTGTGTCTGTATTTGGGTTGGGGTCTTATATTGTGTGTGTCTGTATTTGGGTAGGGGGCTTATATTGTGTGTGTCTGTATTTGGGTAGGGGGCTTATATTGTGTGTGTCTGTATTTGGGTAGGGGGCTTATATTGTGTGTGTCTGTATTTGGGTAGGGGGCTTATATTGTGTGTGTCTGTATTTGGGTTGGGGTCTTATATTGTGTGTGTCTGTATTTGGGTAGGGGGCTTATATTGTGTGTGTCTGTATTTGGGTAGGGGTCTTATATTGTGTGTGTCTGTATTTGGGTAGGGGTCTTATATTGTGTGTGTCTGTATTTGGGGAGGGGGGCTTATATTGTGTGTCTGTATTTGGGTAGGGGGCTTATATTGTGTGTGTCTGTATTTGGGGAGGGGGGCTTATATTGTGTGTCTGTATTTGGGGAGGGGGCTTATATTGTGTGTCTGTATTTGGGGAGGGGGCTTATATTGTGTGTCTGTATTTGGGTAGGTGGCTTATATTGTGTGTCTGTATTTGGGTAGGGGGCTTACAGTATATTGTGTGTGTCTGTATTTGGGGAGGGTGGCTTATATTGTGTGTGTCTGTATTTGGGGAGGGGGGCTTATATTGTGTGTGTCTGTATTTGGGGAGGGGGCTTATATTGTGTGTCTGTATTTGGGGAGGGGGGCTTATATTGTGTGTGTCTGTATTTGGGGAGGGGGGCTTATATTGTGTGTCTGTATTTGGGTAGGGGGCTTATATTGTGTGTGTCTGTATTTGGGTAGGGGGCTTATATTGTGTGTGTCTGTATTTGGGGAGGGGGGCTTATATTGTGTGTCTGTATTTGGGGAGGGGGCTTATATTGTGTGTCTGTATTTGGGGAGGGGGGCTTATATTGTGTGTCTGTATTTGGGTAGGGGGCTTATATTGTGTGTGTCTGTATTTGGGTAGGGGGCTTATATTGTGTGTCTGTATTTGGGGAGGGGGGCTTATATTGTGTGTCTGTATTTGGGGAGGGGGCTTATATTGTGTGTGTCTGTATTTGGGTAGGGGGCTTATATTGTGTGTGTCTGTATTTGGGGAGGGGGGCTTATATTGTGTGTCTGTATTTGGGGAGGGGGCTTATATTGTGTGTGTCTGTATTTGGGTAGGGGGCTTATATTGTGTGTGTCTGTATTTGGGGAGGGGGATTTGACCCGGAGACTACGGTTTTGGACACGTATCTCTGGACTACGGGTTACCGTGGCGGCGCTGTCTCCTAGCATCAACCCCCCCCCCCCCCCCCCGTATAAAAGAAAGTGCGAGGGTATTTATTAGTGGCAGTCAAACAAAGTTGCACATTTATCGCCTATTTTGCCAGAGGAGTATATATATATACACACACACACACACACACACACACACATACACACACACACACACACACACACAGTTGTGTGAAAAAGAAAGTACACCCTCTTTCGATTCTATGGTTTTACATACAGTATCAGGACATAATAACAATCATCTGTTCCTTAGCAGGTCTTAAAATTAGGTAAATACAACCTCAGATGAACAGCAACACAGGACATATTACACAGTGTCATGATTAATTTAACACAAATAAAACCAAAATAAACCCAAAATGGAGAAGCCATGTGTGAAAAACTCAGTACACCCTTACTGCTTCCATAGGAATTAAGATGCTAAGTAGCAGACAGGTGCTGCTAATCAAATGCCCTTGATTAATTGATCATCAGCAAGTGTGACCACCTGTATAAAAGCCAAAGTTTTAGCAGTTTGCTGGTCTGGAGCATTCAGGTGTGTGTTAACACAATGCCAAGGAGGAAAGACATCAGCAATGATCTTAGAGAAGCAATTGTTGCTGCCCATCAATCTGGGAAGGGTTATAAGACCATTTCCAAACAATTTAAAGTCCATCATTCTACAGTGAGAAAGATTATTCAAAAGTTGAAAACATTCAAGACAATTGGCAATCTTCCCAGGAGTGGATGTCCCAGCAAATTCACCCCAAGGTCAGACCGTGCAATGCTCAGAGAAATTGCAAAATACCCAAGAGTTACATCTCAGACTCTACAGGCCTCAGTTAGCATGTTAAATATTAAAGTTCATGACAGTACAATTAGAAAAAGACTGAACAAGTATGGTTTGTTTGGAAGGGTTGCCAGGAGAAAGCCTCTTTTCTCTAAAAAGAACATGGCAGCACGGCTTAGGTTTGCAAAGTTGCATCTGAACAAACCACAAGACTTCTGGAACAATGTCCTTTGGACAGACGAGACCAAAGTGGAGATGTTTGGCCATAATGCAAAGCGCCACGTTTGGCGAAAACCAAACACAGCATGTCAGCATAACCACCATATACCAACTGTCAAGCACGGTGGTGGAGGGGTGATGATTTGGGCTTGTTTTGCAGCCACAGGACCTGGGAACCTTGCAGTCATCGAGTCGACCATGAACAACTCTGTATACCAAAGTATTCTAGAGTCAAATGTGAGGCCATCTGTCCGACAGCTAAAGCTTGGCCGAAATTGGGTCATGCAACAGGACAATGATCCCAAGCACAGCAGCAAATCTACAACAGAATGGCTGAAAAAGAAAAGAATCAAGGTGTTGCAATGGCCCAGTCAAAGTCCAGACCACAACCCGATTGAAATGCTGTGGCTGGACCTTAAGAGAGCTGTGCATAAACAAATGCCCACAAACCTCAAGAACTGAAGCAACGTTGTAAAGAAGAGTGGTCCAAAATTCCTCCACAACGATGTGAGAGACTGATAAAGTCATACAGAAAACGATTACTTCAAGTTATTGCTGCTAAAGGTGATTCTACAAACTATTGAATCATAAGGTATAATTAGTTTTTCACATATGGCTTCTCCATTTTGGCTTTATTTTTGTTAAATAAATCATGACACGGTGTAATATGTCATGTGTTGTTGTTCATCTGAGGTTGTATTTACCTAATTTTAAGACCTGCTAAGGAACAGGTGATTGTTATTATGTCCTGATACTGTATGTAAAACCATAGAATTCAAAGAGGGTGTACTTTCTTTTTCACACAAGTGTGTGTGTGTACAGTATGTATATATATATATATATATATATATATATATATATCAAATCACTCAGACAGAATGGGGCTTCTGCACCATGTGATTACATTCGGGGAAGAAGAAAAAAGTGTGTATGTGCCGAGCACGCGCATTTTAAGTGAAACTTGTTTGTCTTTTGTCACTGAAATTGCATTTGTGATGGTGATGTATTTAATTAAAAATCAAAAACACAATTTCAGTGACAAAATGCAAAGAAGTTTGCGTTAAAACGCGCGCGCGGCACCCCCCCCCCCCTGTTTTATCTATTTGTACTCCTATATGTATAGTAACTGTGAATTCCTTGTGTTCGTGTGACTCTGCGTGTGTGTGTGTGTGTCACTGTGTGTGTGTGTCTGACTCTGTAACTGTGTGTGTGACTGTTTCAGTACTGGGATCTCGGAGGATGCGGCTCAGTCCCTCCCCTCTTCCTACCACAGCCTTGTTGCAGGGTCTCCTTTTCTCTCTGCCCGGTGTTCCCCGGCTCTGCTCCTCCCCGTCGGTCAGGCCTGTCTTGCCTGGTGCGCATGCTCAGAGGCCCACGGCAGTAGCTGTTGGCCGTTAGTGGGCATGCGGACTTGAAGAGGGGGTGCGCGAGTGTACTTGTGGTCATGCGCAGTTAGCGATGCCTGTTAAAACGCATGTGGAGGTGGACAAGGGCGGTACTGCGCATGCGTGGTGGGGCCTGCAAGCTCCTGTTCTGCGCATGCCTGGAAGTGTGAGGTATGCGCATGCGCAGGCGCACGTCCATTAGTAGCGTGACATCACTTCCGTTATGGATTTTCATTACAACACAAGTCATTTTCCCTATCAAAACTCTGTAGGTGCCAGCAAAGAAATGTCATCTTTTAAGTAGGGGTCTATTTAATTATTTGTGGGTCCTTCAACCAGTTTTCAATCCAGGTGCAAATATGTTTTCCTTTATTTTTTGCACTAACCTCTTGTGTGTCACTGTATCAAAAGCCTGTGCAAAATCTAAGTAGACCAACTGCATTACCCTGGTACCCTAAATTCCTACTTGCTGTTATCTCCTCAAAGAAACTAATAAGGTCAGTTTGGCACGACCTGTCCATCATAAATCCATGCTGACTATTACTAGTTTTGTTATCCATTAGGTGTTCCTAAATACTATCTCATACTAAACCTTCCCCACTATTGAAGTCAGGCTTACAGGTCTGTAATTCCCCTGTTGTGATCTAGCTCCCTTTTTAAAGTTAGGCACCACATCTGCTTTACGCCAATCTCGTGGTACTGAGTCAGTGGAAATGGAGTCCTTGAATATTAGACTGCGGTGATGTTATTGTTGATAAAAGTAACTGAACGAGCCAGAGAACTGGATTGGTGGGATAAGAGCAGCTTTTTGAAGGGAAACTTCTTCAGCGGCACCTATCGGATGAGAAGAATTCCCTGGCAGTAAATGGACAGCATGGTGACGGAAGTGACGTCACTGCTGGCAGAAGAGGCCATCAAAGACATCAGCTTCCAACACCAGCAGTCACCGGAGAGGAGGAAGGCGGTGCGGGGGAAGGAAGAGACACACACACAACGAGTCATACACACACAAACACACAACGATTCATACAAAATCCTGCTGCCTTGTCCGCAGCTCCGCCAGGGGAGATAGTGGGGGCTTAGACAGACCACCACCCCCCGTGTCTTCGTACCTCTGCCAGGGGGGAGAGACTGGGGGCTGCTTCGGGCCGGGGGACTCAGATGTACCCCTCCCCCCTCCCCGTGTCCGCAGCTCAGCCGGTGGGGAGAGAGTGGGAGCTGCTCCGGGCCGGGGGACTCAGATGTACCCCCCCACTCCCCGTGTCCGCAGCTCAGGTGGGGGGGGGGAGAGTGGGGGCTGCTCCGGGCCGGGGGACTCAGATGTACCCCCCCCCCTCCCCGTGTCCACAGCTCAGCTGGGGGGGAGAGAGTGGGGGCTGCTCCGGGCCGAGGAACTGAGAGAAAACCCCCACCCCACCGTATCCGCAGCTCTGCTTGGGGGGAGAGACGGGGGCTGGCTCGGCACGCATGCGCAGAAGGCACCAACGCGCCAGCAGCAGGACACAGAGAATAACACATACACCACAGGGAGAGAGACACACACACTGACACACACACACACTGACATACACACACTGACTGACACACACACACTGATGGACTGACACACATACACACACTGACACACATACTGTACACTGACTGACACATGCACACACTGACTGACACACACACACACACACTGCCTGACACTCACACACTGACTAACTGACACACACACAAGAAATTCCCAGTTACTATAAATATAGAAGTGCAAATAGCTAAAACACGCGTTCTAAGTCAAACTTCATTGCGTTTTGGCACAGAAATTGTATTTTGATTTTTTATTAAAAACATCACCATCACAAATACAATTTCTATGACAAAACAGTGACAAAAGACAAAGAAGTTTCACTTAAAATGCCCGTGCTCGGCACACACACACACACTTTTTTTTTTTACAAGTTCCATCATGGATCGTTTATGTTTAATTGTGCAATAAATACAGCACACACCGGACAGTCAGGGTCTTTGTATGGTAGCAGAAAGTAGCTCTCCAGGGTCCTGTCGCATGGAAAGGGACACTTCACTGCAGCTGTTTAGCTGGCGGCTGTTAGGGGATTAGGATTAGGATTAGGATTAGGGGTATAGGTTTTTAGGGTAACGTTTTAAGGTTTACTTTTTAGGGTAAGGGATTAAGGTTTTTGGGTTAAGGTTGGGAATTTTAGGGTACTGTGGGGAGGGGGTGAAATCCTTCCCGACCCCATTACATGGCGTTGGGATTCTCCCTGGATCACAGAGCAGAGCGGTGGGTAGACTGCACCTTGGTGTCTTTAGTAAGGAAGTGGCTCTGTCATATTGCTGAGCACAGAGGTAGCTGCTGTGTTAGTTCTGAGGAAGTGCCGGCTCATTGCAGGTTGTGACTTTGCAGGTCTCACATACGGTTCTGATCTACAAACTACATCTCTGAAGAACTCGTATTGTTCCATTCAAAGGTACAGTATCACACCCAGTAATGAACCTTTCAAATCCCCAAGCCAAAGAGTAACACAGAAAATGAGATTAGTAATTAGTTTTCCGCGAGGGGAGGTACCGCCTGTCCCAGACCCTGCAATTTATGCATTCCTATACTTAGTGTCCACAGCGAGTGCAATTATTTGGGACCTTTTTCTGATCCCCTTGGGGATCATATTTGCGCATGTAATTCCTATGGGTCATGATAACTCAACCCCATTTTACCCCCAGTTCTGTGAGGATGATCATGTGACCAGGCAGGCACTGGATTCAATTGGTTCACTGCTAGAGAGGGCAGGGCTCAAAAAGGGGATGCTGTTTCAGAAGGGGAAGGGGATGTGACTTTGTATATGGTTGCTATAGGAACAAAAATGCCTGTCACATTAGAATACATTAAAAATTTCTTTTAAATTGTTTATTTTTTTAAATGCCACAAGTATTTTCTCATAGTACAGAACTGATGTATTAAAAAAAAACACACGTAGGATATTGCTTGAACTGCAGCTTTAAAAGGCAACATGGAGTTGTGTCTCACTGACCGACACACTGTAACATTGCTCCTTACCTCCTGTGTCTGTATTTCTGGGTATCCTTTGTTAGGCCGCGTTTAGGCTGTGTCCATAGAGGGTACAGCCGTGCGGAGGTGTGTCTACAGGCGGGCCAGTGACGTCACAGAGCTGGTTCGCCATAATGCCATTTCTTCTTTTGAGAAAGGCCTGTGTGGCCGAAACGTTAAGTCTATTGGCAATAAATTAGTTCATTGAGCAAATCCGTGGAGCCCTGATTTTCTTCATTTCGTCTCCACAAGGTTGCTAGGTGTCCGGTTTTGAACCGGACAGACTGTTATTTTGCCCCTGCGGCCGGTAAAACATAAGAGGTAATACCAGACATGTATGTGTCCGGTATCACCTCTCTGAACGTGGGGGGGGGGGGGGGGAGCCGGGACAAGTGGCCCAGTGGCTGCGGGGGGCCCGGCAGCCGGTCAAAGCAGTTCTCCGCCAGCTTCAGGCCTCTCTCACTCTGCCCCATGCGAGCTTCTGATGCTGGCGCGCGCCTGACCTCTCTTTCATGCGGAAGCTGAGGCCCAGCGTGCTCCGATGTCGGCTATTTTGATATGTTTTGGGGGGGTGTATTTTTATATGTATTGGGGGGTGTATTTTATATGTATTGGGGGGTGTATTTTATATGTATTGGGGGGTGTATTTTATATGTATTGGGGGGTGTATTTTATATTTATTGGGGGGTGTATTTTATATGTATTGGGGGGTGTATTTTATATGTATTGGGGGGGTGTATTTTTATATGTATTGGGGGGTGTATTTTATATGTATTGGGGGGTGTATTTTATATGTATTGGGGGGTGTATTTTATATGTATTGGGGGGTGTATTTTATATGTATTGGGGGGTGTATTTTATATGTATTGGGGGTGTATTTTATATGTATTGGGGGGTGTATTTTATATGTATTGGGGGTGTATTTTATATGTATTGGGGGGTGTATTTTATATGTATTGGGGGGTGTATTTTATATGTATTGGGGGGTGTATTTTATATGTATTGGGGGGTGTATTTTATATGTATTGGGGGGGTGTATTTTTATATGTATTGGGGGGTGTATTTTATATGTATTGGGGGGTGTATTTTATATGTATTGGGGGGGTGTATTTTTATATGTATTGGGGGGTGTATTTTATATGTATTGGGGGGTGTATTTTTATATGTATTGGGGGTGTATTTTTATATGTATTGGGGGTGGGTATATTTTTATATATATATATATATATATATATATATATATATATATATATATATATATATATATATATATATATATTTATATTGGGGGTGTATTTTTATATGTATTGGGGGTGTATTTTTATATGTATTGGGGTGTATTTTTGTATGTATAGCCTAGACTCCGGACGCTACTTATTTCCCTGGGCCCTACCAGTGTAAGTCCTGTTAGGTACAGGCAGTGGATGGGTTAATTCCTCCCGAAAGTCCTTGTTTGCTATTGCAGCCATAGATGCAGTAACTGTATCTAAGGGCGGGCCAAGCAACAGCCAGAGAGTGTCAGCCTGGGGGATGTACTGTCTGGGTCACATGCTGGATTC
The DNA here is from genome assembly GCF_040206685.1 of Ascaphus truei. Classification (NCBI taxonomy): domain Eukaryota; kingdom Metazoa; phylum Chordata; class Amphibia; order Anura; family Ascaphidae; genus Ascaphus; species Ascaphus truei. The sequence continues at coordinate 28,362,607 of NC_134500.1, forward strand.
TGATGACCTGTCAGCATCAGACCTGCCCTGTTATGGGGCAAGGTTACAAGCCCAACCCCAGGGTATATAAACTGTCTCTCTCCCAAAAGTGGGTGTGTCTCTTTCCTCCCCCTGTGGAGTGAGCAACAACTTCCCTGTGTCCCATATGGGGGCATTAGGAGGAGCACCATGCAGGAGGAAACTTGGATGGGCTTCAAGTGACCTTCTGAAGGGGAAGCAAGAAAAGAGATGTACCTGATATAAGATCTTAACCAATGCTATAAATACCATGGAACCATATGCAAGTATGATTCACTGTCTTGGGCTAAAGAAAGATGTCAGTCTGGACCTACTCTCCTACTATCCAGAGGATTCACGCTGACTGGAGGCAAAGGTACCCTGTAAACCCTGTCCTGATGATCCCCACACCAACGCGGAAGTGCTCAGCCCTCCTGTTACCTCACAGGTATGCACCATTCTACACCAAAGACATTAGTAGCAGACCGAATCTCACTTAGGGCTGTTATATAGTAGCCGTGCGCGTGCGCGGCACTTATAGATTGCTGAGGTTAGTCAGCACTTCTATACAAGGGCCGCGTGCGCACACGGCAGTGAGCGTGCATCCGGCCGACAGCAGGGAAGACGGGGCAAATAATCTTTTTGCGCCGCTAACCGGCGCTGAAATGTATGTGTGTGTGTATGTATGCATGTGTATGTATTTATGTGTGTGTGTGTGTGTGTGTGTGTGTGTGTGTGTGTGTGTGTGTGTGTGTGTGTGTGTGTGTGTGTGTGTGTGTGTGTGTGTGTGTATCTGCACGTGTCTGCACAATGTTAATAAATATTTTATTTTTACCAAAGTGTTTTTTTTTAAATAAATAATAAATTACACATATACACACACACACAAACACACAAACACACAAACACACAGTACCAGCTCACAGCTCACAGCTCAGCATACACACAAAAAGCATGCGGCATGTGCACGCGCATTCGCACTGGCACGCGCACGCGCATGGCCGCACACACTATATAACAAGCCTTAGGGTTGGAGTAAGGGGCTACAAATGGAGGCGCTGCTGAGATTATTGAGATGCATTCTCACAGGACAGGTTTAGCAGCAGAAGAAACCATAGAAAGTGCATTTTTCAGCTCCAGAACTGAAGGACGTGAGGGAGCCAAGTGTGGTGTCAAGGGGATAATCATATCTACCAAGAACTGCAGCCTGCACTGCTCTAAAGGATGTTTTGGTTGGGACAAGAATCTACATGGTCCTGTTCTAAGTCACCCTGCGGGCTGGCACATAGGGCCTCCGGGAGGGGTGTCTTGATTGCCTAGGGCTCAAGCGCACTAGAAATGGACTATGGTGTCAGGATTCAGACAGGGTGTTGTAAGAATAATGATCGGTATCATCCGAGGAAGGGGGGATCGTGATTGTAGGTCAAGGTTGCCCAGATCTTTCCGTTTGAGGAGTTACCACTTTACTAGTAGCACGAAATATGGCAGAGAACTGGACTGTTTGTCACAAGTGTAACACGGGGCTTCTCGGGGGTTTTGCCTGCCAGGGGATGCTTCCCCACAGAGAAAATACCTATAGCAGTGTGGATTACAAAATGGCGATTCCCGCCACACCCGGGAAGCCGCGCGGTTATTTGCAAAAGGTTGTCTGGAGTCGCAAGCTTTGGCTGGCATTCAGTTTGCAGAATTGGCGCGGACTGCCGAAACCGCACCCCCTTCTTCCAGGATTGGATGATCACGTTCACCAGGGGGAGGAGCTGGGTGTGCCCAAACGGAGGAAACAGCATGTGAGGAGCCAGATGCACGTGTACGTCACTAGCTACAGTCATGTATGCAGAGCTGCTTTACTTGCTCCACTATGGAAGAAATCGATCAAGTGTATGAGCTGACCGGAGGAGTCCTGGAGATCAAGGACAAAGATGGAACTCTCTAGCTAGGAGTTTGCCCTCTATGCCCTGGTTTTTCAACCATCCGGGTGGACAGCTCCAGGAGATGGGGAGTTGCCCGATCTTTCGTGTACCCTTCATGCGGCCTAAACAAGAGGAGATCTACTGGCCTAACCCCACCATGAGCACGGAAGAGCTGCGGGCGCTATACACTGTAGTGCGCAAGCTGACAGCGCTGGCTCAGGGATCCGCAGGCGATGCCACCAATCATTACCTAGCCATGGTATATGAACTGTTTTATCCTGGCCTGCAAATGGTTGTGGATTACCCACAAACGGACTTTACCATGTAGCTCCATTCGGTGCGCCACGTGGGGCGGAAAGAAGGTTCCTTTCTGGGCCCTACTGCCTGGGTGAGTGCCTTCTGGAACATGCCCAATGCCACCCCGCCGCCGGAGCTGTGCTCTACCGTCTCCGTCGCAACGCCAGTGCCAAGCAGTATACCGTCAGAGCCCCACTGAGAAGCACCACCTGCGGACTGCAAGGTGCTTTCTGCTGCCACTCCGGTAAGCTGCTCCAAAAGGGACAATCCTACGGAAGTGACCGCCGTCGGTGAATCGGAAGACGAGGCCAATGATGTAACGGGTGCTCACCACAAACAGGACAGGACCGCGAGGCTGAGGTGGGGATGTTGGTAACCAGCGACCTGCAACCGAGCAACCAAGCCCGGAGTGCAGAGTGAAGGTCGTGTAGCCGGGTCAGGGTAGGAGATGTCAGAGTGGTCGTGGCACAAGCCGTGGTCTAGGATAGGAGAGATCGACTTCTCAGATTTCTAAGAGCAGTGCGGGGCCTGCGTGTAGCTTGGGTGCGATGCGCATCACCCATGACGTCACGGGGTTGAGCCTAAGCGTGGTGCATGCGGTGTCTCCTGTCTTGGTAGTGCAGCGTGCGTCATGCGTCTCGTCATGGGGCGTGCCACTGGGGCGGAGCCTGGATACGGTGCGTGCGGTGTCCCCCGACCTGGCAGCGCGACATGCGTTACCCGTCTTGTCACAGGATGCGTCACGGGAGCGGGGCCGAAGCCCAATCCTCACAGTACCACCCCCCCCCTTCAGGGGCGACCTCCGGGCATCCCAGGGATGGCTTGGAGGGAAATTTCGGTGAAAAGCCCGAACAAGTCTTGGGGCATGTATGTCACGGTAGCTTATGACAAGATATAATGAACACCAAATATCTGGGTTGAACTGAACGAGGCTTAGATATAATAAAATATAATTTATTCCTTAAATAAGGTGAACACAGCAATATAGTACAATTAACAGGCAAGAAGATAACACTTACTTAGGGTTGGGGAATGGAGAAGTATCCAATAGCAATTCTCCAGCAGTCCAGTGACCTTCAAGATGGAATCAGAAGCACAACTCCAGCAATCCAGCACAACTAAAAACTGTAGGGTTGACACAGTTTATATACCTGTGCAACCCTATTCTTAACATTGAATACAGCCTATTGGTGAACAATTATCTGTATCCACTCCCTAACGTGGAGACTAACAGACTAACACACTAACCCATGCCCCCAGGTAACAATTAGACTGGCAGAGTTTGTTGATTGACTAATACTTAATCCCTAGACATTGGGTAACCATCAAGGCAGTTACTTTTTGATCACCGTGCTAAGGCTACTCAGCCGTCTGCCCTTCATGACTTATTAGCCTAGCAAATGGCGTCTGCATTTTCAGAACAGATCCAAAATAAAATACATATACACTTTAATATCTACACATATTAATAAGTTCCATTCTGGTGGGCTCAGTGGGTCGACTTTTGCCAGTTTTTAATGCCTACAGTGACTCCACATATTGGCCAAATATGAACTCTGCGACCTCCAGAACTGGAGATACAGAAATGCACTTTAAAACATTAAAATACATGCTTATAATGAAAACATGGGAACAGGGGAACATACATTTTCAAGGTATAACAAGGTGCAAACCTCATCCCTGGACCGCAGTCCAGTTAACCCCTTGTCTCTCTGGTGAGGTCAGCGGATGGCCATATGGGGTGCAACCTCTTTAATACCGGGCCACCCCCTTTCTCCCTCTACACCTCCCCTTCTTAATGGGTGACCTGTGGCCCACTGGCCCTAACAGGGAGTGGGGCACTGCTTGCACCCTTAACGAACTCAGTCTCAGAGGGATAGTCCTGACGTGAAAGTCCATCAGCATTGCTGTTTTCACTACCCTTTTTGTGCTGAATCAAACTCAAACTCTTGCAAGGCCAAGCTCCACCTTAGCAACTTGGCATTCTCCCCTGATGCCCTCTGCAGCCAACTCAGGGGGTTGTGGTCTGTGAGGACCGTGAAAGCCCTTCCATACACATAGGGCTGGAGTTTTTTGAGTGCCCACACAATGGCCAAGCACTCTTTCTCAATGGTGGCATAGGCCACCTCTCTGGGAAGTAGTTTTCGGCTGAGGTACACCACAGGGTGCTCTCTACCGTCGTCCCCCACTTGGCTCAACACAGCCCCAATGCCATAGTCTGAGGCATCAGTCTGTATGAGGAAATGTTTGGTATAGTCTGGGGCAGCCAGTATGGGGGCCCCAGCAAGCGCAGTTTTCAGTGCCTGGAAAGCAGTTTCACAGGCAGGAGTCCAGGTGATAAGCACAGGCAGTTGCTCCTTAGTCAAATCAGTCAGGGGTTTGGCCACGGCGCTGTACTGTGGGACAAACTTCCTATAGTACCCTGCGGTGCCCAAAAATGCCATGACCTGTTTCTTGGTTTTTGGAACAGGCCACTGAACTATGGCTTCTACCTTGGCTGTCTCTGGTTTGAGGTGCCCTCCACCCAACCTGTGCCCTAAGTACAGGACCTCTGCCATCCCTACCATACACTTAGTGGGTTTCAAGGTAAGCCCAGCCTCCCTGATCCTATCTAGCACCGTAGCTACATGTCCTAAATGGGAGTCCCAGGAATTACTAAAGACAGCAATGTCACCTAAGTAAGCCCTGGCATAGCTCTGCATCCCTTCCAGTAACCTATTGACCAGGCGTTGGAAGGTAGCCGGGGCATTCTTCATCCCAAATGGCATCAATAAAAACTCATAGAGGCCACTTGGAGTGTTGAATGCTGACTTCTCCCTAGCCTCCAGGGTCAGTGGGATTTGCCAATAGCCTTTGCTCAAATCCATAGTGGTCAGATACTTTGCCCCCGCGAGTTCATCTAGTAACTCATCCATGCGGGGCATGGGGTACGCATCTGACACCGTCCCAGCGTTGAGCAAGCGGTAGTCCACACAAAACCAGGTGATCTTGTCCTTCTTTGGAACTAGGACTACCGGGCTTGCCCAAGGGCTCTGGGACGGGGTAATAACCCCTAGGGTCAGCATCTCCTCTATCTCCCTCTCCATACTGGTCTTGACCTCTGCTGACACTCTATAAGCGTGCTTATGCAGAGGCTGCAGGTCCCCTGTGAGCACTGGGTGTTTTGTGAGATGTGTGGTCCCTGGCATGTCAGTGAAGAGGGCCCCATGCTTAGCTAGCATGTCCCTGGCTTCTCCCTTCTGCCTAGCACTCAACTGTGCCCCTATCTCCACCTGCTCCACAGTGTTTCCTTGCTTTGCCTCCCCTAGGAGATCAGGCAGAGCATTGCTCGCCGCATCCTCCAGCAGTGGGCTACAAATGGCCATTACTGCTCCAATACTCTGTGCTCTGTATTCCTTTAACATATTAATGTGATATGTCTTATGCCTCTCAGGCGCTACCTGTACAACATAGTTGCACTCATTCATCTTTCGGATAACCGAGTACGGTCCCGACCAGGCAGCCATCAGCTTGTTCTCCCGAGTGGGTTTGAGAACAAGCACCTGCTGTCCTGGGATGAATTCTCTGCTACGGGCCTGCTGGTCATACCATCGCTTTTGCTTGGTCTGAGCGGTCCTGAGGTGGTCCTGGGCACCCCCATGAGCATCTCTAAACGGTCTCGGAGATCTACTACATACTGGATCACTTAAGCATCAGTAGCAGTAGTCTCCCCTTCCCATCCCTCACGGAATAGGTCCAGAGGTCCACGTACCCTGCGGCCATATAATAGCTCGAAGGGGGAGAAGCCTGTAGATTCCTGCGGTACCTCTCGGTATGCAAACAGCAAGTGCTGCTGGTGAATCTCCCAGTCTTTCCCCTCCGCCTCTATAAAGGTCCGAAGCATCTGCTTCAGGGTCCCGTTAAACCTCTCACATAATCCGTTTGTCTGGGGATGGTAAGGGGTAGTGCGCCGGTGCTGTACACCGCATGCATCCCAGAGACAATGTAACAGTTCACTCATGAACTGCGACCCCTGATCGGTTAGGATCTCACTAGGGAAACCTACCCTAGAAAAAATGTTCAGCAAAGCTGCTGCCACTGTCTTGGCATCTATGTTGCCAAGCGCTACCGCCTCAGGGTACCGGGTGGCAAAATCCACCACCGTGAGGATGTAGCGCTTCCCTGACCTGCTAGGAATCATAAGGGGTCCTATAAGATCCATCGCTACTTTCTGGAAGGGTTCCCCTATTATCGGTAGGGGTTTCAAGGGTGCCTTCACACGGTCGCCCGCCTTACCCACTCGCTGGCAGGCATCACAAGAGCGGCAGAAATTGCCCACATCTCGAGATGCCCCCGGCCAGTAGTAACGCTGCATTAACCGGGCTCGCGTCCTAGTGACCCCCTGATGTCCCGCTAACGGAATAGAGTGAGCTACCCGTAACAGTTGCTGTCGGTACCCCTGGGGCACTACTAGCTGTCACTTACTGGTCAATCCCTCCTCTATCCCGGGGTTCCCTTCTTCTCTATACAGGAGTCCCTTATACCATAGGCAGCGCTCAGTGCCCTCCCCTGCCTGAGATTCGGATGCCCGAAGTCTCACGCCGGCCAGGGTAGGGTCTGCCTTCACTGCCTCCCTAAACTGGGCTCCTAATTCTGGCCACCCCCCAGTCATGTCATTGTCAGGTGAATGGGGAAGGGTGAGAGGGAACAGTAAGTCAGTCTGTGGTTGCAACTGATCCTGGCTTACCTCCCCGGGCTCCTCTGCGCCCTCCGCTAACGTTGGTCCCAAAGGCTGGGGGACTGGCGCTGCCGCCATTGCCGCTGTCTGGCTCCGGGTAACCGCCGCCACTGCAGCGGGCTTGGGCACTCGGTCATAGGTGCAGGTCATCGGTCCCAGATCATTGCCAAGAAGAACATCGGCATCCAAACCGGGTAAAAAACCCACCTCCCGCACACCCTGGCCCTCCCCCCAATCCAAAAAGATTCTGGCCACTTGCAGGAAACGTGGCTCTCCGTCGGCCACAGTGATCTGTATCCCATGGCCTGGGATCAATTCCTCTGGCCGGACCATATCAGGTCGGACCAGGGTCACTGCAGCTCCTGAATCCAGCAAGCCGACTGCTTGCCGGTCAACGACTGTGACCGGGGTGAGATGTCTGCTCCGGCCGTTCTTCTGCTGCAGGTCCGCGCTGAGATGTCCTCCGCTCCTGGCTGTAGGCACCGATGAAACCGGGACAGGTGTGGCATGGGACGTCTCGCTGGGAGTTGTCTCCAGGACCGGTCCGGAGTCTGTGGTGGAAGCCACCCACACGCGGGCTACCGGCTTCGCAGCTGGGGTGCGTTGCCCCTGATGGGGTCCGCCGGAACGCAGGGGTTCCGGGCAATCTGGTCTGATGTGACCAGGGCGGTTGCAGTTGTAGCACCGGCGCTCGTGCCGGAGCTCCCCTGCCTTCGGTGGACTGCTGCCCGCAGGCGGCCTCTGAGTCCATTGGGGGGTATTGGCAGACTTTCTGACCGGTGCCGCCGCCTTGGCTACTGGTTTGGTGGTCATCAGGGCTCGGCTGGCCACATAGTCGTCTGCAAGCCTTGCCGCCTCCTGGTAAGTCTTGGGCTTCTTGTCGTACACCCAAGCCCTCACCGCCGGCGGGCACTGCTGCATGAGCTGCTCCTGAAAGATGAGGTCCAGCAGGCGTTGGTAAGTCCGTGCCTCATAGCCCTCCACCCAGCGTATCCCGTACAAAGCCATGCGGGTCACGTAGGTAACATAGGACTCCTGGGGCTGCCTCTCTTCCTGCCAGAATTTACCCCGGTAGGCTTCAGGGGTAAAACCATACTGAAACAATAACAGTTCTTTCAGGTGTTCGTAGTCATCAGCATACTCATCTTGAAGCGCCATCATTGTCTGCTTAGCCAATCCGGACAGTAAGGGGTCCAAACGTGCAACCCTATGCTGGGGAAGCACTTTGTACCGCTGGCACTGCGTTTCAAAGTTCTTTAAGAAACTGTCAATCTGGTCAGTGCCTTCCACGAACTTGGTGAGACTGTGCTGGTCCAGTTTGAGTTCATCTGTGTTGGGTTGGACAGGGGGGCAATAAGCGTGTCTGTTCACTGCCATAGTGATAAACTGCAGCCGTTCCTCCGGTGTCCCTCTGTCTCCCCACGCAGTAATCAGTGTCAACATTTCAGGGGTGAACGGACTGGTAGCCGCAGCAACCAGTACCCCTCCTGTTGCACTGCTCCCGGGAGGTGCACTCGTTCCCTCCCCGAGATTCCGCCGCCCCGGCACTGGGTTCCTTCCCTGATCTCCGGGTGGCTGTAAAAGGGCAAGCTGAGCCGTATCCTGAGGCTCTGCAAGCCGGGCTTCATAGTCACGATTGCATCAACCATGTCTGCGACCTCTTGGTTCTCATAGGGCAGTCCATATTCACGGCACTTGTCCTTCAGCTGAGCTCGGGTCCACATGTTGGATGAGCCTTCAGCCTCGCTCATGGTTCAGTCGCAGCAGTGAGGTGGTGTTACAACTTGTGTTAACTGTTGCACTACTGTGTGTTCAATATCTTTAGTCCCAGGAACTCGCAATTCCCTTCAAGTTCCCACTATATTACAGGGTAATTACCGTACACTGTAATACAGGTTCAGTTCAGATCCCACCGCTTGCCACCAGTTAATTATAGAGCTTGTCACGGTAGCTTATGACAAGATATAATGAACACCAAATATCTGGGTTGAACTGAACGAGGCTTAGATATAATAAAATATAATTTATTCCTTAAATAAGGTGAACACAGCAATATAGTACAATTAACAGGCAAGAAGATAACACTTACTTAGGGTTGGGGAATGGAGAAGTATCCAATAGCAATTCTCCCGCAGTCCAGTGACCTTCAAGATGGAATCAGAAGCACAACTCCAGCAATCCAGCACAACTAAAAACTGTAGGGTTGACACAGTTTATATACCTGTGCAACCCTATTCTTAACATTGAATACAGCCTATTGGTGAACAATTATCTGTATCCACTCCCTAACGTGGAGACTAACAGACTAACACACTAACCCATGCCCCCAGGTAACAATTAGACTGGCAGAGTTTGTTGATTGACTAATACTTAATCCCTAGACATTGGGTAACAATCAAGGCAGTTACTTTTTGATCACCGTGCTTAGGCTACTCAGCCGTCTGCCCTTCATGACTTATTAGCCTAGCAAATGGCGTCTGCATTTTCAGAACAGATCCAAAATAAAATACATATACACTTTAATATCTACACATATTAATAAGTTCCATTCTGGTGGGCTCAGTGGGTCGACTTTTGCCAGTTTTTAATGCCTACAGTGACTCCACATATTGGCCAAATATGAACTCTCTGCGACCTCCAGAACTGGAGATACAGAAATGCACTTTAAAACATTAAAATACATGCTTATAATGAAAACATGGGAACAGGGGAAAATACATTTTCAAGGTATAACAAGGTGCAAACCTCATCCCTGGACCGCAGTCCAGTTAAACCCTTGTCTCTCTGGTGAGGTCAGCGGATGGCCATATGCGGTGCAACCCCTTTAATACCGGGCCACCCCCTTTCTCCCTCTACAATGTAGTTGATCCTTTGGGATCCATGAACGTTCCTCGGGTGAGCCTGGAGTCCAAGATGGTTTGAACTTCAAATTCCTGTTGTCCCTCAGCCAAGAGGGGACACCGAAGCCAGAGACTGAGGGTCCTGTATGAAGGGCTTGAGTAGTGACGTATGGAACACTGAGGGGATTTTCATAGATGCTGGCAACCATAGCCGGTAGGCCACCGGATTGATTTTCTCGACAACGGGAAATGGGCCAATATACATCGGTGCCAACTTTGCTGTGGGGACCTTCAATCGGATGTTTTTTGTGGACAACCATACCTTTTGTCTTGGTTGTACGTAGGTGTTTCGCGACGTTGTCGGTCAGTCTGTTTTTTCTGCATAGAGACTGCCTTATGGAGATTCTTCTGAATTTTTGCCCAGGACTCTTGAAGATGCTGAATCCTGTTATCTGCTGCTGGTACCTCGGACCTGGGTCCTGCAGTAGGGAGAGCTGAGGGGTGAAAACCGAAGTTGGTAAAGAACGGGGAGTCTTGGGTTGACTCGTTGCGAACATTATTATGGGAAACCTCGGCCCAGGGCAAAAGGTCCGTTCAGTTGTCTTGGGTTTCTGAAATGAAGTAACGGATGAACTGTTCAAGTGATTGATTCGTTCTTTCCCTCTGACCATTAGTCTGAGGGTGATAACCAGAGGAAAAGTGCAGAGAGATCCCGTGTTGCTTGCAGAAGTCCCTCCAAAACTTCGAGATAAATTGGAAGCCTTGATCTGACACAATGACCTGGGGAACTCCATGGAGATGGAACACCTCCTTAATAAATATTTATGATAGTTTGAGGAGTATGAAGTGGGCCTGTTTTTAAAATCGACCGACCACTACCAGAATGGTGTTCCTACCTTTGGACACCGGTAGTTCCGTGATGAAATCCATGGAGCGGTGAGTCCATGGGCGATCCGGAATCCGGAGTGGTTGCAGAAAGTCAGGAGGCCTGTTGCAGCACCTCTTGTTCTGGGCACAGGTGGGTCATGTGGAAACAAATCCTTTTATGTCTTTACGCATGCTTGGCCACCAAAAGGTCAGTTCCAGAAGATCAATGGTTCTCTTAATGCCCGGATGTCTGGAGCTTTTAGAAGAGTGGCCCCATTCCAGAACCTTTCTACGATGTGCTGGTGTGGTGAAGAGACGTTCCTCTGGAACATGGAGACCTTCTGGAACATTAGACTGGCCTTGCGCGATGTCTTCCAACGAGTCAAAAGTATTGGCAGAGATTATACATGGTGGAGGGAGTATGGTTTCCTGTCGATCTTTGGCTTTGTCTTCTACAAGAAATTGATGGGAGAGGGCGTCTGCCTTCACGTTTTTAGAACCGGGTATATAAGAAATATTGAAATTAAAGCGGGAGAAGAAAAGGGACCACCGTGCTTGTCGTGATCGAAGCGGCGGGCGCCTTCAATGTAGAGGAGATTCTTGCGATCTGTAAGAATAGTAACCGGATTTTCGATGCCCTCGAGTAAATGTCGCCATCCTTACAACGCCATTTTGATGGCCAACAGTTCCCGATTGCTTATGTCGTAGTTCTGTTCGGCAGATGAGATTTTTTGGAAAAGAAGGCACAAGGGTGCAATTTGGCTCGCAGAGACTTCCTTTGGGTTAATACAGCTCCAGCCCCGACATCTGAAGCGTCCACCTCAAGGGTAAAGCGTAATCCTGGATCGGGGTGCACGAGCACCGGAGCTGCGACGAAGAAATTTTTTAACTTCTCAAAAGCGTGGATGGCCGCCGGAGGCCCCAGCGCCGAGACGGCTCCTTTCTGCGTCACTGCCATAATGGGCGCCACTATGGAAGAGAAGTTCTGTATGAACCTACGATAATAGTTGGCAAAGCCCAGGAACCGTTGTACGGCTTTCAGGGTTGTGGGCCGAGGCCAATCTAATAGCACTTTTACCTTGGCTGGATCCATTGCTAGGCCGGTGTCGGAGATGATGTAGCCTAGGAAGGACATTGTGGTTTGGTGAAACTGACATTTCTTCAATTTTGCGAAAAGGTGATTCTGTCGGAGACGTTGAAGTACCTGTTTGACATGGCCAGGATGATCACGTATGGTTTTAGAGAAGATAAGTATGTCATCCAAATATACAATGACTAATTGGTCGAGAAGATCCCTAAAAACTTTGTTGACAAAATCCTGGAATACTGCGGGAGCGTTACACAGTCCAAACGACATGATCAGATATTCATAATGACTGTCCCGAGTATTAAAGGATGTTTTCCACTAATCCCCTTGTCGGATTCTTACCAGGTTGTAAGCTCCCCGTAAGTCTAACTTGGTAAAAATGGTGGAACCCTGCAGCCTGTCAAAAGTTCGGTATTTAGGGGTAAAGGATACTGTTTTTTAATAGTGATTTTATTAAGACCCCAATAGTCAATACACGGTCTGAGATATCCATCCTTCTTTTTAACAAAGAAAAACCCTGCACCTGCCGGAGACGAGGATTTCTGGATAAAACCTCTCTGTAGAGTCTCCTGGATGTACTCCTTCATGGCTTTGGTCTCTGGAGGTGATAATGGGTAGGAGCATCCTCGTGGAGGAACAGAACCAGGTAATAGGTTGATGGGACAATCGAATGGATGGTGAGGTGGCAACCCCTCGAATTGAGCTTTGTTGAAAACATCCTGAGATTCGGAATAAACCTTGGGTAGAAGAGAGGTTGGAGAACGAAAACCCGGGCGCTACCTAGGAAGATGGTAGGTATAGTGAAAGGGGGATATAACAACCTTGGTAGTAGGCAAGGTGTCCCTCTGCTTCTTTTCCACCTGTGACTCAAAAAACCCCAATAAAGGATCTACCCAGGATCCTTCAACAAATGAGACAAGAAAAAAAGGGGGGGATGGGGGAGCACTGGTGAAAATCTGATAAATAACCTAAAAAGGTTGTAAAATGCTCTATGTCAATCTCAAGGGTTTTGAGGGTGTATAATAAATTTTAACACTCACACGGCCTTGTGCGAATGCTGTCGCATAAAGGTATCTTTTGGGCTCACTTTTCCTTCTTCTCTTTTTCTTCTTGCGTCTCCTTTCTGTCTTCTGGATACTTTCGCCGCCTTGCGTCTGTAATTTCTTTCTCCTACTTCTTTGATGTTCGTCACACCCTCGGAATAAAAATACACACAAAATGTATGAGCAAACTGTGATTTTATCCGGAAGATACCAGGATGTAGAGCAAAAATATAAATAAAACACTCACATGGGCATGTGTGCGTGCGCTCTAGGGGATAGTCTCTTAGTCTTTATGGGGCAGTCCCGCTTCTTAATGGGAAGTAAACGCTCTAAAAACAGAAGGTTAAAAGGCCACACCTCAGTTTAAAGGCAGAAATAAAATAAAATGTTACTACTCACACGGCCAAGTGTGAGTGCACACTTGGAAATGGTATCTTTTAGTTCTCCTTCTGGGTCCCAGCTAGGAGAGGTCCACTGGTGCTTAACGTGGGTCCTCACCCCCCCCCTGATAGGGTCAAAAAGGTCTGAGCCCGATGAATACAAGGCTAAAGTCTTTATTGAATGGACAGTACAACAACAGAACACAGCTAACTCAATCCGTGAGTCACTCTGTGGGAAAGTAAAAAAGCCAGTCTTTGGGAAATCGAGCAGGGCTTGTGGTGCTGCAGCTGAACTGCCTCCGCGTCCGGATGTAGCGCTGCACGTCCGCGTGTCCTGCTCCCGACGGTGGCTTGATAGGACCAAAAATGTTGGGGTATTTTGAGCTACGCGTTTCGCCTTTTGGGCTTCCTCAGGCTCGAATTACGGACGTGCAGCGCTACATCCGGACGCGGAGGCAGTTCAGCTGCAGCACCACAAGCCCTGCTCGATTTCCCAAAGACTGGCTTTTTTACTTTCCCACAGAGTGACTCACGGATTGAGTTAGCTGTGTTCTGTTGTTGTACTGTCCATTCAATAAAGACTTTAGCCTTGTATTCATCGGGCTCAGACCTTTTTGACCCTATCAGGGGGGGGGGGTGAGGACCCACGTTAAGCACCAGTGGACCTCTCCTAGCTGGGACCCAGAAGGAGAACTAAAAGATACCATTTCCAAGTGTGCACTCACACTTGGCCGTGTGAGTAGTAACATTTTATTTTATTTCTGCCTTTAAACTGAGGTGTGGCCTTTTAACCTTCTGTTTTTAGAGCGTTTACTTCCCATTAAGAAGCGGGACTGCCCCATAAAGACTAAGAGACTATCCCCTAGAGCGCACGCACACATGCCCGTGTGAGTGTTTTATTTATATTTTTGCTCTACATCCTGGTATCTTCCGGATAAAATCACAGTTTGCTCATACATTTTGTGTGTATTTTTATTCCGAGGGTGTGACGAACATCAAAGAAGTAGGAGAAAGAAATTACAGACGCAAGGCGGCGAAAGTATCCAGAAGACAGAAAGGAGACGCAAGAAGAAAAAGAGAAGAAGGAAAAGTGAGCCCAAAAGATACCTTTATGCGACAGCATTCGCACAAGGCCGTGTGAGTGTTAAAATTTATTATACACCCTCAAAACCCTTGAGATTGACATAGAGCATTTTACAACCTTTTTAGGTTATTTATCAGATTTTCACCAGTGCTCCCCCATCCCCCCCTTTTTTTCTTGTAGAAGAGAGGTTACCTGTTCAGGTATGGAGGCCCCGCATAGGGCTTTGGATGGTAAGGAGCAATTCTGGGAGCAGTAGGAATTCCATTTAAATGATTGTGCCTCTGTCCAGTCGTTCCGAGGGTTGTGCCGTTGAATGACGTCTACAGTAGTTGGATCGACACGTTGTGGTCCTCTCCGGTCTGCAATTGAAAGGGGACAGTTTGGAAAGAAATAAAGGCGGGATGTAAAGGTCGGCCATCAATAGCCTTCAGGTCAATTGGGTGACTTTTGCGCGCCAAAGGAATTGTATTATTTTCCGCAAATCCCTGGTCGATAAAATTCCCACCTGACCCAGAGTCCAGAAAGGCCGAGCGGTGGCCTTGAAGGTGTCACCTGGTTGGTGTTTGGGGAGGAAAGGCAGACAATGTTCAAAGTGAGGTCATCTTACTAGGATTTTGGCGATTCCCGACACTGACTGGCGCACACACACTGACTGACGTGCGCGCACCCACGCACACACACACTGACGCGCACACACACACACTGACGCACACACAAACTGACTGACGTGCGCATACACACACTGACTGACGTGCGCGCACACACACACTGACTGACGTGCGCACACACACAGTGACTGACGTGCGCACACACACACACTGACTGACGTGCGCGCACACACACACTGACTGACGTGCGCACACACACATTGACTGACGTGCGCACACACACACACACACACACACTGACTGTTGTGCGCACACACTGACTGACGTGCGCACACACACACTGACTGATGTGCGCACACACACACACTGACTGACGTGCGCACACACACACTGACTGACGTGCACGCACCCACACACACACACTGACGCGCACACACACTGACTGACGTGCGCACACACACACTGACGCACACCCACACACAGACACACACACTGACTGACGCCCACAAACACTGACTGATGTGCGCACACACACTGACTGACGTGCGCAGACACACATACACTGACCGATGTGCGCACACACACACTGACTGACGCGCACACACACACTGACTGTTGTGCGAACACACACACTGACTGACGTGCGCGCAGACACATACTGACTGATGCACACACACACACTGACTGATGTGCACACAAACACTGACTGACGCGCACACACACACTGACTGACGTGCGCACACACACACACTGACTGACGTGCACACACACACACACACTGACATGTGCACACACACACTGACTGACGTGCGCACACACACACTGACTGACGTGCGCACACACACACTGACTGACGTGCGCACACACACACACTGACTGACGTGCGCACACACACACACTGACGAAGCCGTGCTGACCAACGGCGAGTGTTTCAGCAAGGGATCTGTGAGAGAGAGAGCACCAAGAGCGCATCTACACCACCGAGTCCGGAGGTTCCAGCCGCACCGGAAGTGACGTGTGACCCCCGGCGTGGATGCGGAAGCATTTCGGAGAGCAGTGCGGTACACAGGGGAGATCGCGACCCGCTGCGCACCTGCTACATGTTATACACTGCGCTTGAAAATCTTCTTAAGTGTAAGCCTTCCATTGTATTTCCCCGTGTGGTAATAGATTTTTCGTTCTACACATTGGTTTGTTCTTTTCCACTTGAGACTGGCTGCTGAATGTGCTGCACACCTCCGGGAACATCCACCCCTTCAGTTGGATGACTGCCTGATATCTCTACTCTATTGTGAGCAGCCATTTGCGAGACCATTTATTGCTTATATATTTTTGTTAACATTACTACACTATGTGATGTTTCTTTATTTTTACGGTACTTGCGACGCTCCCCTGGTTACGGTACTTGCGACGCTCCCCTGGTTACGGTACTTGCGACGCTCCCCTGGTTACGGTACTTGCGACGCTCCCCTGGTTACGGTACTTGCGACGCTCCCCTGGTTACGGTACTTGCGACGCTCCCCTGGTTACGGTACTTGCGACGCTCCCCTGGTTACGGTACTTGCGACGCTCCCCTGGTTACGGTACTTGCGACGCTCCCCTGGTTACGGTACTTGCGACGCTCCCCTGGTTACGATACTTGCGACGCTCCCCTGGTTACGGTACTTGCGACGCTCCCCTGGTTACGGTACTTGCGACGCTCCCCTGGTTACGATACTTGCGACGCTCCCCTGGTTACGGTACTTGCGACGCTCCCCTGGTTACGGTACTTGCGACGCTCCCCTGGTTACGGTACTTGCGACGCTCCCCTGGTTACGATACTTGCGACGCTCCCCTGGTTACGGTACTTGCGACGCTCCCCTGGTTACGGTACTTGCGACGCTCCCCTGGTTACGTTACTTGCGACGCTCCCCTGGTTACGGTACTTGCGACGCTCCCCTGGTTACGGTACTTGCGACGCTCCCCTGGTTACGATACTTGCGACGCTCCCCTGGTTACGGTACTTGCGACGCTCCCCTGGTTACGATACTTGCGACGCTCCCCTGGTTACGGTACTTGCGACGCTCCCCTGGTTACGGTACTTGCGACGCTCCCCTGGTTACGGTACTTGCGACGCTCCCCTGGTTACGTTACTTGCGACGCTCCCCTGGTTACGTTACTTGCGACGCTCCCCTGGTTACGATACTTGCGACGCTCCCCTGGTCCTTGTGGAAGAAGTTTGTGCAGAAGACTTTTGAAACTGTCTTCACTAAGGGTTGAGTGGGTTTTGTTCCTCTAAATCACCTATAGTTCACCATTAAGAGCTTAGTTTGTCACATTTGTGCACCATATATATTATTTATGCACTATTTATATATTTTTAATGTACTATTAATTTTTATGTATTATTTTGTGCACTATTGTATGCATCATTATCATTTTGGGTTTGTGAGAGCGCTATTCAGCAATCGTGTGTTATATCGCACACACACACACACACTGACTGACTTGCGCACACACACACACTGACTGACGTGCACACGCACACTGACTGACGTGCACACACACGCTGACTGACGTGCACACACACTCTGACTGACGTGCACACACAAACTGACTGACGCGCACACACACACTGGCTGACGTGCGCACACACACTTACACTGACTGACGCACACACTGGCTGACGTGCGCACACACACACTGGCTGACGTGCGCACACACACTTACACTGACTGACGCGCGCACACTTTTTTTTGCAGAAATCCGTTGTGCCCTGCTTCTTATAGGATTGTTAAAACATTATCAAGACACACACACACACACACACACACACACACACACACACACACACACACACACACACACACACACACACACACACACACACACACACACACACACACACACACACACACACACACACACACACACACACACACACACACACACACACACACACTGCGTGCAGTTCCCCTCCAGGCCTCTAGTGGCCGCCAGTGGCGCTGGTCCCTCTTCTGTCACTTACTACTCTTTATAGCTGCACTCCCAGCATCCTTTGCTCTCTTCTACCAGCCTGGTCCAACATGGTGGGTCCGCGATCTGTTTATGTCTCTGTCGCCATCCGTTGCCATCCTTCCCCAGCACCGTCGTTCTTGGCCCGCTGATCGCCGCAGGGTGTGCCTGGAAGCCCTACCGACCCGCGGGAGGCAGTATGGGCGGCACAGGCCGCTCCGGGCCCCTCATATTGTTCGGTGACGGAGCCGGCGGAGGGTGAACAGGGTGTCATGGAGGCCTGCGGCCGCGGCTCAAGGGGGAGGGTTTTCCGTGGGGTTCCCGGTCTCGGGTGGATTGGTGAGCTCGTGGTGGCGTGTACGGAGTTGGCCGGTGAGGCAGGCCCTTGGCTGGGCAGGGCGCTCAGGAGAGTCTGGGGATTGCGGCCTAGCCCTGATAATCTCCGTTGTGTGCTGCGGGTCCCCCCCTGTGTGGGGCGGTGTGTGCTGCGGGTCCCCCCCACCCCCTCTGTGGGGCGGTGTGTGCTGCGGGTCCCCCCCTGTGTGGGGTGGTGTGTGTTGCGATGGTAATTGTCATGTTTGTGTTGGGTTGTCACTGAGCTGTGTACGTTATTGGCACCCTGAGTGATATTAGGAGGATATATATCTATATACACAACTCTGCTGGTTTATATGGTGCTGTTCTCCGTGTGTGTGTGTGTGTGTATATATTACACATACGTCCACTCTAGTGTGTATATACTATGTTTTATATGTATACTATGTACTATATAGTGTGTGATCTATTGCTCTATCTCAGTCCTCGTTTATATGATTTTGTTTATATGCTATAGACAAATGCCCACTGTGTGTACTCTGGATTTTATGGTGTGTTTATACCTGTTAGATGCAGCTGCATTATATCAGTGATAATGTATCTGCATTATAAAGTACAGCTGTGTATATCGGCGTTGCATGGACAGGCGTATATATCTTATAGTGTGTGTGTGTGTGTGTGTGTGTATACAAGCTGATGTATGCCTATTATAATTGCAGGCAGATGGGGGGTTAGGCCCCAGCAGAATGCTTAATCCCGGGATTCCGCATAGGCCTGACTTGGCATTGGTGACCCTTGGAGCAAATACATGGTTAATGTACAGTATATCATCTCTGCGTGATTAGTGTCCTCCTTGCTGTAAAAGCGGTTTTGGCCTCTGCATTACCCACCCATTCTCGGTTCTGGAGCAGTTGTTTCGGGTTCGCTCTGACTTGTGTTCTGTTGTTGTGGAAACCTGCATCGAAAGTGATTGTGGTTCTGCCAGTGGCCCGGTCATTGATAATGCAGGGAGATCATGTGAAGGCTTTTCCCGTGTTTGGGGGGGGTCTGTACCTACCAAACCCTGTAACCTTCGCACAGCGTCTCAAGGGGCTCAGATTGGCCAGGTCATGAGTTCTGTACTCGTCTTTCCGTTTTAATGGGTCAGTCCATCCTAGGGCCAAAGTGTACTAATGGCAGTGAGGGGGTTAAGGCATTACATCTGGGTAGTGCCACCAATAATGATTTTTAAAGTTCGCTTGTAAACATGGGGAGGTGCGAATTGGGTTGATTTTCCCCCTTTTTATCTTTATCGATCTAGTCCCACAGTGTGGGGATAAGGGTAAAGATAACACTTGGTTGACATACTCCCCTGAAGAAATTAAACTTGTAATTCATTCCCATAGAAACCAAAGCATCATCTTTGCTTTTGGCACAATTATATTAGTTTGGGTTTACAGAAGGTTGTTTGCTTTCTTTTGACTTGCTATGTGGGTTGCACCTTTTTTTGACTTGCCATGGTGGTCTCGTGACCATAATCGCAGCGCTTACCGCGTGAAGGCCTGCCCTATGGCTTCTTGTGAAGCGCCCCTCTGAAATTCGCTGTGCTTACCTTGTCCTGCGTTCGTGTCATTGTCCGAACTGTGTCCCCCTTAATACTTGCTTGTTGCCGCCTTCCACCGCTAAACTCCATCGTTTCTCTCCCCCAGGGACGTGTCAGGACAAAGACCGTGAAAAAGGCCGCCCGGGTCATCATTGAGAAGTACTACACCCGGCTGGGCAATGACTTCCACACCAACAAGCGCGTGTGCGAGGAGATCGCCATCATCCCCAGCAAAAAGCTGCGCAACAAGATCGCTGGGTAAGAGCTGGGGGGTGTCACACGGAGTGAGGGGGGGGGGGTGGCACTGAGTTGTGCTTGGGAAGTGAGGGGTTTCTGCGCTTTGGGGGGACGCAGGAGCGCTTGGCTTTGGGGGGAGGCGGGAGTGAGTGGTGGAGGTGCCCAGGGTTTGGGGAGCGAGTGGAGGTGGTGATCTGGGGAGGGGGGGTTGCAGATATAATGGGTCAGCTAACTATTGTAAGATTTTCACCAGGTGCCTTTGGGATAAACTAACTTATTAATGAGCTTTCTCTTGGCTATTATGCCACACCTGCCGTCTGATGTGATTGCAGAATCATGAGCTCACATTTTCATCGCATTCTCTCCTCACCTCCTAACATCACTTCCTTTGCCCTGTCTGGGTTCATCTTATACCAAGCCCCCTGGATCTCAACCTGCACCCCCACGTTTTCTGGGTTGTGGGTTTTGGCCTCTGGTTTACCCACCCATTCTCGCTTCTGTTTTGCTGTCCTGGAGCAGTTGTGATGGGTCGGCTCTGACTTGTGTTCTGTTGTTGTGGAAACCTGCATCGAAAGTGATTGTGGTTCTGCCAGTGGCCCGGTCATTGATACTGCAGGGAGAGCACCATGTGAAGGCTTTTCCGTGTTTGGGGGGTATGACCTAGTACCTACCAAATCCTGTGACCTTCACACACCTTCCCACCAGGAGATCACAAGCTCGGTGGGCCATGTCCGAGGCGCTGATGTATCTTCTCTGAATGTCCCCTGATTGCAGATACGTCACACATCTGATGAAGCGTATCCAGAGAGGCCCCGTCAGAGGCATCTCCATTAAACTGCAGGAGGAGGAGAGAGAGAGGAGGGATAACTATGTCCCAGAGGTGAGGGGGCACTGCTGCTTTTTATCCTCCAGACTTGACCCGTGCCATTTTCGGCCATGGTGACCCCCGGGCTCCTGAGATACTTGCTGCTCAAGTTACTGCTATCACTTCCTGGGGATTGCAATGAACATCCAATAGGAAGCCACACCCGATGGTGAAGCTTTCCTATTGGCCCAAGATTTGGTGGCCATTTTGTCTTAGCTGGAGGACGATTTAACCCTGGTAACTTCACTGGAAAGTATTTCTGGCCCCCGGGGCAGCTGGAAATAACGCAGTTCAGCTTGGGGGGCGGGCCGCCCTCCTGTTTCCGGTTAAGGAGACTTCCTCGTCCCGTTCTCTGTAATAAGTACATGAAACGGTTGCTGACCGGACATCAGCCGGCGGGTGTACACCTGTCCGAACAGGACCAGTGGGTTATTTGGGAAAATGGACACATGGCGCACGCCCATGGCTATCACAGCCCGTGTATCCTACATATCCCTGTTATAACGTTCTGCGGTGGTTCCTCGTGTTGGTCTCTCGGGATGAATTAAAGGGGCCATAACTAGCCACGTTTTCGGATGTGCCATATGAAGGAAGACGGTAGCCGGTCCTGGTTGCACGCCGCCGGTCTGAACACGGGTATTTTAGGGCTGTTTTTTTTCTGTGAATCGGGTCTGGTTTGAAGATCTGTTATTGACTCGGATCCTATGCGATGAAATAATCCTCGTGGTTAGAATTGGCCTTCACACTAAATGTTTCCTCTTGTGGCTCTCTTACAGGTGTCTGCCCTGGACCAAGAGATCATTGAGGTTGACCCAGACACCAAGGAAATGCTGAAGTTGCTGGTACGTTTCCCATAGGGGTCTGCACAGGGTTACAGGCCTGCCCGGGTCTCTGTTACATGGGAAAATTGGCTCATTAGATCAGGCAATATATAAACCGCCACATGTTACCCTATCACACGCCACCTTCCCAGCATGCAAAGTGCTCTGTACACACACCTTTTGTAATGCCTAAATCTGTGGTGTGCTGCACTCTATGGAAGAAGGGTTAGCGGAGAAGTTATTCACAAGGTGTTAAGGGAGGTTAGTGGGGCAGCAAGGGAGAGCTGCTCACGTGGACTCGGGGAGAGCTGCTCACGTGGACTCGGGAAGAGCAGTTTGTCAGGGCTGGAAAAATCCACTCGTCCATGAGACGTGGACCATAGAAGGGATGGACTGTAACTTCTGCAGAGCAGTCAATCACCGCTGCTCTTCCCAATGTCGCTCCCCATAATGCTTGGCTCTACACACGGCATTGTGGGGTGCAAGTTCGGGGAGCCGAGATCGACAGCTCTGCTTCCGACGACTTTCTCTTGCATATCCCCCTGTGGAGGACGCGTAGCTTTCTGCGCTTAACCAGCGGGGGTGTGAAACCTCGTTCCTCAGCCCTACAAGTTATCGTCATGTGTCTGAGCACAGAGCGGGCGTGCATGGGGTTAACGTGGCGGTTGCCGCCCGCGACCTGCATCGAAAGTGATTGTGGTTCTGCCAGTGGCCCGGTCATTGATACTGCAGGCAGAGCACCATGTGGAGGCTTGTCGGTGTTTGGGGGTGTGTGACTTTGTCCCTACCAAACCCCGTGACCTTCGCACAGCGTCTCGTGGGCAGTTCCGCCGACGTTTGTCATGTCCAGCAGCTCCTCGGTCTATCGGCAAAAGCCGCACTTTATAATGCTCTTGTTACCGCGAATGTGACTTGTGTGAGGAAAGGGTTAATTCTTCCAGCTATCCCGCTGACCCCTTAACCTAACAGCGGGAACCCCAAAATGAGCAATATCTCCCCTCAAACGCCCTGCAGCTGCCACCAGTAAGAATACTTTCACGCCTCGCTTCCTGGGTGTCCTGGAAAAACATGTCGTTAATACAAAAACCCACTAGCAAAATGCCAGAAAATGCCCTTAATCTCATCTAAAATTGTGCTGGGGTCACTCGGGTCGTGCCCACTACGTCTCTTCTTTAATATAGGAGAAAGTGGTTGGTTACAGGAAAGAATGTTACAGACACAGTGTTCTAATGCAGATAGTTTCAGAACATAACGGATAAAAACAGAAAATGGGAGTGTGTTATCACAACAATATCAGATCAATCAGAGCGGCGTGGTGTTCAAATGAGATAATCCATGTGTTTATTGGTATTATGTTGAATTCCAATTTCATATCCCAAATGCGTGGTTATCATCCTCAAACTTTGCCTTTGTCATAAAGATGAGCCCCACCTTTTTGTGTGTGACCTCCCCTCCGTCCCCCTGCGGCTTTTGCTCCCATGCGTCCATCCCCCTGCGGCCTTTGCTCCCATGCGTCCGTCCCCCTGCGGCCTTTGCTCCCATGCGTCCGTCCCCCTGCGGCCTTTGCTCCCATGCGTCCGTCCCCCTGCGGCCTTTGCTCCCATGCGTCCGTCCCGCTGCGGCCTCGGCTCCCATGCGTCTGTCCCCCTGCGGCCTCTGCTCCCATGCGTCCGTCCCCCTGCGGCCTTTGCTCCCATGCGTCCGTCCCCCTGCGGCCTTTGCTCCCATGCGTCCGTCCCCCTGCGGCCTTTGCTCCCATGCGTCCGTCCCCCTGCGGCCTTTGCTCCCATGCGTCCGTCCCCCTGCGGCCTTTGCTCCCATGCGTCCGTCCCCCTGCGGCCTTTGCTCCCATGCGTCCGTCCCCCTGCGGCCTTTGCTCCCATGCGTCCGTCCCCCTGCGGCCTTTGCTCCCATGCGTCCGTCCCCCTGCGGCCTTGGCTCCCATGCGTCCGTCCCCCTGCGGCCTTGGCTCCCATGCGTCCGTCCCCCTGCGGCCTTTGCTCCCATGCGTCCGTCCCCCTGCGGCCTTTGCTCCCATGCGTCCGTCCCCCTGCGGCCTTTGCTCCCATGCGTCCGTCCCCCTGCGGCCTCTGCTCCCATGCGTCCGTCCCGCTGCGGCCTTTTCTCCCATGCGTCCGTCCCCCTGCGGCCTCTGCTCCCATGTGTCCGTCCCCCCTGCGGCCTTTGCTCCCATGCGTCCGTCCCCCCTGCGGCCTTTGCTCCCATGCGTCCGTCCCCCCTGCGGCCTTTGCTCCCATGAGTCCGTCCCCCCTGCGGCCTTTGCTCCCATGCGTCCGCTCCCCTGCGGCCTCTGCTCCCATGCGTCCGTCCCCCCTGCGGCCTTTGCTCCCATGCGGCCTTTGCTCCCATGCGTCCGTCCTCCTGCGGCCTTTGCTCCCATGCGTCTGTCCCCTGCGGCCTTTGCTCCCATGCGTCTGTCCCCTGCGGCCTTTGCTCCCATGCGTCCGTCCCCCCTGCGGCCTTTGCTCCCATGCGTCTGTCCCCCTGTGGCCTTTGCTCCCATGCGTCTGTCCCCTGCGGCCTTTGCTCCCATGCGTCTGTCCCCTGCGGCCTTTGCTCCCATGCGTCTGTCCTCCTGCGGCCTTTGCTCCCATGCGTCCGTCCCCCCTGTGGCCTTTGCTCCCATGCGTCTGTCCCCTGCGGCCTTTGCTCCCATGCGTCTGTCCCCCCTGCGGCCTTTGCTGCCATGCGTCTGTCCCCCCTGCGGCCTTTGCTCCCATGCGTCCGTCCCCCCTGCGGCCTTTGCTCCCATGCGTCTGTCCCCCCTGCGGCCTTTGCTCCCATGCGTCTGTCCCCCTGCGGCCTTTGCTCCCATGCGTCCATATCCTGTGATATTCACAACTAGGGTATTTAAAAAAAATATTCGTCCCCAGAGTATATAAATACCCCATAACTCTCTTCACGTGGCTCCTAGAATAATGTGACCAGCATCATTGCGTTCGGATGATCGATATACACTATTGCAGCAAAAAGTCTTGAATGGTGTTTTCACTTCTCCATTGAGGAATATCTATGTTTTAAAAAAGGTTCAACAGTGACATGTTCCCTTACCCTGGTCTTCCTGTTCCCATGTACCTAACCCCGGTCTTCCTGTTCCCATGTACCCTAACCCCGGTCTTCCTGTTCCCATGTACCCTAACCCCGGTCTTCCTGTTCCCATGTTCCCTTACCCCGGTCTTCCTGTTCCCATGTACCCTATGCCCGGTCTTCCTGTTCCCATGTACCCTAACCCCGGTCTTCCTGTTCCCATGTACCCTAACCCCGGTCTTCCTGATCCCATGTACCCTAACCCTGGTCTTTCTGTTCCCATGTACCCTAACCCCGGTCTTCCTGTTCCCATGTTCCCTTACCCTGGTCTTCCTGTTCCCATGTACCCTAACCCCGGTCTTCCTGTTCCCATGTACCCTAACCCTGGTCTTCCTGATCCCATGTACCCTAACCCCGGTCTTCCTGTTCCCGTGTACCCTAACCCCGGTCTTCCTGTTCTAGTGTACCCTAACCCCGGTCTTCCTGTTCCCGTGTACCCTAACCCCGGTCTTCCTGTTCCCGTGTTCCCTTACCCCGGTCTTCCCGTTCCCGTGTACCCTAACCCCGGTCTTCCCGTGTACCCTAACCCCGGTCTTCCCGTTCCCATGTTCCCTTACCCCGGTCTTCCTGTTCCCGTGTTCCCTTACCCCGGTCTTCCTGTTCCTGTGTACCCTAACCCCGGTCTTTCTGATTCCGTGTACCCTAACCCCGGTCTTCCTGTTCCCGTGTACGCTAACCCCGGTCTTTCTGTTCCAGGACTTCGGCGGTCTTTCCAACCTGCAGGTCACCCAGCCCACCGTGGGGATGAACTTCAAAACACCCCGCGGAGCTGTATAAATATTCTTTGTACCATATACCGTTTCCAATAAACTTGGAGAAAACCAAACCTTGGCGTTTCTGTAAATGGTTCAAATGCAACCTACGTGCAGGGGAGGGGGCTAAGGTACGGGGGAGGGGAGGGCAGGGTATTAATTAGAGGGTAACATCAGCTGAAGGGTTCGGAGTTTGTCCAGTTACAATCTGAGAAACCAAATCATTCCCAGCATGCCTTGGCTGATCACTGTGTCACATGTTCAACAAACAATCAATTGAGTTCTCCTCAAACTTCTAGTTAGCGGAGCGGTCCTTACTAGGCGCAGAGTGTACTAATGGCAGTGACCGGGCTAAGTGGACAGTCCCTCCTAGGGGCAAAGGGTACTAATGGCAGTGACAGGGTTAAGGGGACAGTCCCTCCTAGGGGCACAGTGTACTAATGGCAGTGACCGGGCTAAGGGGACAGTCCCTCCTAGGGGCAAAGGGTACTAATGGCAGTGACGGGGTTAAGGGGTCAGTCCCTCCTAGGGGCAAAGTGTACTAATGGCTGTGACCGGGATATGGGGACAGTCCCTCCTAGGGGCAAAGTGTACTAATGGCAGTGACCGGGCTAAGGGGACAGTCCCTCCTAGGGGCAAAGTGTACTAATGGCAGTGACCGGGTTAAGGGGACAGTCCCTCCTAGGGGCAAAGTGTACTAATGGCAGTGACCGGGCTAAGGGGACAGTGCCTCCTAGGGGCAAAGTGTACTAATGGCTGTGACCGGGATAAGGGGACAGTCCCTCCTAGGACGGCAACTGGGTGACTTGCTAGTGTCTCCGTTACTTGGTTGCTCTTGCTAGCTATATAGAGGACTGGACGGTGTTGGTTATTTTGCCGCCGGCTGTTAAATGGTGACAGGCGGAGCGGTGGAACGTCCTGACTGATCACGTTCAGAAGAGGACGTACCAGCAGTGGCTCACTGTCTTCATCGTGGGGAGACCTGTGGTCAGCGGAGGCGTCTTCTGGAACAGCTGCTGGAGGGGGCATGGGTCAAAATGTCATCCCAAGTCTAGGTGCCCAGTGGGCCTGTACATAATACCCATTCCCCTGCTCAGATACCTTCGTCTGGGCATGAAGACCCCTCACAGTCCTCTAACGCAAGAGCCGCTCCAGTTTTTCAGCTTCTATTCCACGGTGTGTGAGGACACCTGCCTGTGTGCCGGTCTGACCTCTGCCCCACTGCCTGTGTGCGGGTCTGACCTCTGCCCCTCTGCCTGTGTGCGGGTCTGACCTCTGCCCCACTGCCTGTGTGCCGGTCTGACCTCTGCCCCACTGCCTGTGTGCGGGTCTGACCTCTGCTCCACTGCCTGTGTGCGGGTCTGACCTCTGCCCCACTGCCTGTGTGCCGGTCTGACCTCTGCCCCACTGCCTGTGTGCCGGTCTGACCTCTGCCCCACTGCCTGTGTGCCGGTCTGACCTCTGCCCCACTGCCTGTGTGCCGGTCTGACCTCTGCCCCACTGCCTGTGTGCCGGTCTGACCTCTGCCCCACTGCCTGTGTGCCGGTCTGACCTCTGCCCCACTGCATGGGTGCCGGTCTGACCTCTGCCCCACTGCCTGTGTGCCGTCTGACCTGCCCCACTGCCTGTGTGCCGGTCTGACCTCTGCCCCACTGCCTGTGTGCGGGTCTGACCTCTGCCCCACTGCCTGTGTGCCGGTCTGACCTCTGCCCCACTGCCTGTGTGCCGGTCTGACCTCTGCCCCACTGCCTGTGTGCCGGTCTGACCTCTGCCCCACTGCCTATGTGCCGGTCTGACCTCTGCCCACTGCCTGTGTGCCGGTCTGACCTCTGCCCCACTGCCTGTGTGCAGGTCTGACCTCTGCCCCCCTGCCTGTGTGCCGGTCTGACCTCTGCCCCCCTACCTGTGTGCTGGTCTGACCTCTGCCCCCCAGGGTAAAAGATGGGATGGATTCAAATACCATCAAGTCATTCCCTAATTTACAATCGTTATTCTCAATACCAAATGTTGCATTATACAATTACTTACAAATTGGGCATCTCATTCAAATATAAGCAGGATATGCCTTTTAGTGCTGAATCTGTTTGAATCCTGGTGTAAGTCCCAATTCCTAACCAAGGGCGTCACCTCCGAACTGTCCCACACAATACTACCCATCACAAGAGAACCAAAAAACCAGATAAATCCATGTTGGCGCAGGAAATAGACAAACACCCCAATAGAAATAGATATTTGGGAGGCAGCAGCCACAAACGACACATTTACAAGATCCTATACCACTGGTATTTCTTCTCCCCATGTCAAGTTACACTCAATCTGTCGCCTTGGCTGTCGGGAGTGTGGTAGCCCGGGCTCCATCTTGTATATCTGGTGGGAATGTCCCAAGAATAAAACCCTCCATTTGATAGATTTACTTGGTCTTCAAATTCCTAAAGACCCTCCATTCTTTTGGCCTTGGGCTCTCTAATCCCCCAACTCAAGTAACCGCAAATCTAAACTAAGCATCATTTTAATGCCATTCGTTGCTCCATCTATCGCCTGTCTCTGGAAGCGTAGAATCCCTACTGCCAATGTGTTTGTAACAGAATATGGGATACAGTCTGTCTCTCCCCCTCTCCCGATAGGTTTATTGATACCTGGGACCCCCCCCCCCCCCCCCCCCTGGTTTTCACATTTCAACAGACACGGTTCTTGGTGGTATGAGGGCCGATTGCCTCTTTGCTGGGAGACAGGAAGGGAGTTTCAGGCCGATCTGAGTCTGTAACTGTTTAATTGCTGCATGAATCTCCACAAATGTGATGTGTTCCTTGTACTAATCTCGGGATCTCTCCCCCCCTTTTTTTGTACATGTCCCTGAGGGCCCCATGTGCCCCGGTTTCTCCCTCGAGGTCACTATTCCGACGGCAATATCCACGTTTCACTTTCCTGCCCACCGAGTGTTCCAGTGGCTCAGCCTGCAGTGGTTCCCGGGCCTTACTTCCATGATGGTTCCTGTAGGGAGAGTTTCACAGACATGTTCTGAGCCATGCTGAGAGACCAGAGAGCTCCCATGTCTGCCAGATAACACTTTCACCCCTCCCTCAGCATCAGGTCTGCTTTCTTTATAGCAGGAGTTATCAACTTCAGCCCTCAACACACACCCCACAGGTCTGGCTTTAAGGATATCCCTACTTCAGCACAAGTGGCTCAATTAGTGGCTGAGTCTTTGACCTAGGCTGAAGCTAGGATATCCTTAAAAGCTGACCTGTCGGGGGGCCTTGAGGACTGAAGTAGAGAACACGCTGCTATAAAGAGACATTCCATCCGTAACCCTTTTCTTCCCACACTATAATCCCCTCTAGTAGTGCGATCCACTCATGCTCTCTCACACCCGCTCTTACCCAGTACCGTTCTCTGTATGCTCTTATCTCGTTCTGTTATACTGTAGCACGTTCTTATCTGCACTAATCCCCACTATCAAACTCAGAGCTCAAGTTGCAGCATCCCAACATCATCATTAGAGCACTTGAGCTGCATCGTTGTAAAACTCGTTGCAATAGCTGTTCTAGTATTGCTCTCCATCTCTCTTCTCTCGTTCCCCAATACCTCCCCCACACCACCAAGGAACACCCACGCCCTCTTCCTGCCTGATCCACCTCCATGACTCGGTTCCTGGGACCTCTATTGGTACGCCACAACAAAATGAAAGGTGTTGCCGATGCCAGAAAATCCCAAACAAAAACCGAAAACGTGGTCATACGAGTCAGATAATGAGCACAATACTAACGTGTGTGTGTGTGTGTGTGCACAAATGTAATAAGAGTACCGCTGTCCCGGTACGAAGGATTAATGTGGCGGGGGGTTCTATTCAGAAGCATGGACCCTCCCCCCCCCCGCAGGTCCATCATGGCAGACACTGTCCCCGGAACCGCAGACTTCTGCTTGTTCATCCACAGAACGCCCTCCCGCCCTCTGCCCGCCACCCTCCCGCCCTCTGCCTGTCACCCGCCCTCCCGCCTCTGCCTGTCACCTACCCGCCGCCCTCCCGCCTCTGCCTGTCACCCACCCGCCGCCCTCCCGCCTCTGCCTGTCACCCACCCGCCGCCCTCCCGCCTCTGCCTGTCACCCACCCGCCGCCCTCCCGCCTCTGCCTGTCACCCACCCGCCGCCCTCCCGCCTCTGCCTGTGACCCACCCGCCCCCCTCCCGCCTCTGCCTGTCACCCACCCGCCGCCCTCCCGCCTCTGCCTGTCACCCACCCGCCGCCCTCCCGCCTCTGCCTGTCACCCACCCGCCGCCCTCCCGCCTCTGCCTGTCACCCACCCGCCCCCCTCCCGCCTCTGCCTGTCACCCACCCGCCCCCCTCCCGCCTCTGCCTGTCACCCACCCGCCGCCCTCCCGCCTCTGCCTGTCACCCACCCGCCGCCCTCCCGCCTCTGCCTGTCACCCACCCGCCGCCCTCCCGCCTCTGCCTGTCACCCACCCGCCGCCCTCCCGCCTCTGCCTGTCACCCACCCGCCGCCCTCCCGCCTCTGCCTGTCACCCACCTGCTGCCCTCCCGCCTCTGCCTGTCACCCACCCGCCTCTGCCTGTCACCCACCCGCCCCCCTCCCACCTCTGCTTGTCACCCACCCGCCGCCCTCCCGCCTCTGCTTGTCACCCACCCGCCGCCCTCCCGCCTCTGCCTGTCACCCACCCGCCGCCCTCCCCGCCTCTGCCTGTCACCCACCCGCCGCCCTCCCGCCTCTGCCTGTCACCCACCCGCCGCCCTCCCGCCTCTGCCTGTCACCCACCCGCCGCCCTCCCGCCTCTGCCTGTCACCCACCCGCCGCCCTCCCGCCTCTGCCTGTCACCCACCCGCCGCCCTCCCGCCTCTGCCTGTCACCCACCCGCCGCCCTCCCGCCTCTGCCTTTCACCCACCCGCCTCTGCCTGTCACCCACCCGCCCCCCTCCCACCTCTGCCTTTCACCCACCCGCCGCCCTCCCGCCTCTGCCTTTCACCCACCCGCCTCTGCCTTTCACCCACCCGCCGCCCTCCCGCCTCTGCCTTTCACCCACCCGCCGCCCTCCCGCCTCTGCCTTTCACCCACCCGCCGCCCTCCCGCCTCTGCCTTTCACCCACCCGCCGCCCTCCAGCCTC
Source organism: Ascaphus truei (assembly GCF_040206685.1). Classification (NCBI taxonomy): domain Eukaryota; kingdom Metazoa; phylum Chordata; class Amphibia; order Anura; family Ascaphidae; genus Ascaphus; species Ascaphus truei. The sequence continues at coordinate 28,393,230 of NC_134500.1, forward strand.
TGCCTGTCACCCACCCGCCGCCCTCCCGCCTCTGCCTGTCACCCACCCGCCGCCCTCCCGCCTCTGCCTGTCACCCACCCGCCGCCCTCCCGCCTCTGCCTGTCACCCACCCGCCGCCCTCCCGCCTCTGCCTTTCACCCACCCGCCTCTGCCTGTCACCCACCCGCCCCCCTCCCACCTCTGCCTTTCACCCACCCGCCGCCCTCCCGCCTCTGCCTTTCACCCACCCGCCTCTGCCTTTCACCCACCCGCCGCCCTCCCGCCTCTGCCTTTCACCCACCCGCCGCCCTCCCGCCTCTGCCTTTCACCCACCCGCCGCCCTCCCGCCTCTGCCTGTCACCCACCCGCTGCCCTCCCGCCTCTGCCTGTCACCCACCCGCCGCCCTCCCGCCTCTGCCTGTCACCCACCCGCCGCCCTCCCGCCTCTGCCTGTCACCCACCCGCCGCCCTTCCGCCTCTGCCTTTCACCCATATATGAAAACTCCCAAGCAGGAAAGAACCGGTGCCCAGCGTCAGTCGTGGGATAAGTGAATCAATAGAATTTATTTATATTAAAAACATGGACGGAAAAAGTACTGATACGGTCACTCTAACGCGTTTCACACGCAGGGTGCTTTTCAAAGAGCTTATGCTATGAAACGCGTAGGATTGTTGACTCACGAGTGACTCCCTAATAACCTACGGGTATCTCTAGTCATTCTACCTATCGAGACATTACGGGTGCTTATTGCCAATTCCAGCGACGCCGTAATTCATCCGACGGCCGTCATCGCTTGGCGGCTGGTCGTAAAATCGCGCGGAGCAACTGAACTGTAAGCTCGACTCCGGCTCGTACTGTTCCTGCATCGTAACCATCGACCTTACAAGCCAGTCACCAGCCGGACGTCCTGCACACGCCAGAGGGAAGTCCTATACACGCCAGAGGGAAGTCCTATACACGCCAGACGGATGTCCTGCACACGCCAGAGGGACGTCCTATACACGCCAGAGGGAAGTTCCCTGATGTGAGCATGAGAACAGCCACCTAAGCTCAGGAATCTACCCTGAGGATCCAGCTGAGCATCTCCTGAGGGGCCGTGTGAGGAAGTGCTCCTGCTGTCCGCGGCGAGCGGTGCCTGGTAACCTATGCCCTATTGCATGACGTGTCTGATATGATCTAACCTGATGTACGCAGATATCTTACCTTATACTTTTATAATATAATGTGAATTTACTTCACTATATGCGTTTGGCTGGTTTTTTTCTTGTTTCACTGTCTGCTGAAAAACGCGGTGTAATGCGGCAGGTATAAGCTGATAGGGTCCCATGTTACAATAGGTTAGAAGCAAAAGGTGACACACTGTGAGCGCTCATTTGCATGTTATTACCCAGAATCCCTGGTTGCAGTGGAAGCCGTGTATGCTAAGAGATAATGGGGAAGGGCAGCATTGCAGACCTGTCAGAGACGTGGGAATGAGCTCAGACGTGGGACTCTGATTTGCTGGACACTGTATGGGGGAGGGTGTCTGTCACTTTCTTACTCACTGTAACTTGCTTTGTGTCTGGTTAATATTAGTAATAATGGAAGGCCTGGTGAAGTTCCATATACCCGCCGCTAGAGGCGCTGTTACGTTATAGGTCTGGCTCTGCTGTATGTCCCCCTAGAGGCGCTGTTATGTTATAGTTCTGGCTCTGCTGTATGTCCCCGCACCCGCCGCTAGAGGCGCTGTTATGTTATAGTTCTGGCTCTGCTGTATGTCCCCGCTAGAGGCGCTGTTATGTTATAGTTCAGGCTCTGCTGTACGTCCCCGCGCCCGCCGATAGAGGCGCTGTTACGTTATAGTTCTAGCTCTGCTGTATGTCCCCGCGCCCGCCGCTAGAGGCGCTGTCGGGCTTATTTTCGGAGGGCGCTGTTCGTTTGCTTTGTGCTGTGACATCATCCAGCCCCGCCCCTCTCCCAGTCTCGCGCCTTCCCCCGCCCCGTCACGCGCCAGCTACCAGCCCCACTTTTCCTCCGCCCCCTCTCCCTGGCTCGTGCCAGTCCCCGCCCCCTCGCTGTCGCGTGCCTCACTTGCACCGCCCTCTCCCGCCAGTTCCGGTCCCGAGACTCACGTTTCCGGCTGGTTGGGTGATGGCGGATGACAGCGGCGAACCTCAGCGGGTCCCCCCTCCCCTCCCACCGGAGGAGGACGAAGAGGAGGCCCCAGGACCCGAGCTGGAGGAGGGGGACAGTGACACCGAGGGGGAGGACATCTTTACCGGGGCCGTGAGTGACAGGGGGGGAGCACCGGGTATAACGCGGGGTGTGACGGGGGGGAGCACCGGGTATAACGCGGGGTGTGACGGGGGGAGCACCGGGTACACCGCGGGGTGTGACAGGAGGAGCACCGGGTATACGGGGGGAGCAACGGGTATACCGTGGGGTGTGATGGGAGGGGGGGAGAGCACCGGGTATACCGCAGGATCTGACGGGGGGGGGGGGGCAGCACCGGGTATACCGCGGGATCTGATGGGGGGCAGCACCGGTTATACAGCGGGATCTGACGTGGGGGCAGCACCGGGTATACCGGGGAGTCTGACGAGGGCAGCACCGGGTATACCGTGGGGTCTGACGGGGGGGGGGGCAGCACCGGGTATACCGCGGGATCTGATGGGGGGGGCAGCACCGGGTATACCGCGGGATCTGATGGGGGGCAGCACCGGGTATACAGCGGGATCTGACGTGGGGGCAGCACCGAGTATACCGGGGAGTCTGACGGGGGCAGCACCGGGTATACCGCGGGATCTGACGGGGGGGGGGAGCAGCGGCTATACCGCGGGGGACTGCCGGGGGAGCACCGGGTATACGTGGGGTGTGATGGGAGGGGGGGAGAGCACTGGGTATACGTGGGGTCTGACATGGGGGAGAGCGAGCACCGGCTATATCGCGAGGTCTGATGTGGGGGAGCATGGGCTATACCAGGGGGAATCAGCTATACCGGGAGCATCGGTCTGGTTCAGCCTGATCAACTCTTAACAAAACAAACGTCTGCCTGTCACGTTCCCTGTATGTTATGAGGGTATGTCATTAGGGCAGTGCGAGTGTTAAAAAAAACACATTGTGAGCCATATCTGAATATAAAGACGCTGCGCTCTCCCTGTGCCAGTGAGAAATACACAGAGTATTAGTGCAGGAGCAAAGGGATTTCTAATTCAGCGCTTTCAATATCTCATTCCATTAAATCATTCTATTATTTATCGTGACGCGGACATTATCTACATGTGCTAAAAACATGACAAACGTGTAGCTCCCATCTCTCCATTTATTATTTGCAATTAATGGTGTTTAAACTCTAAATTAATGATATCAGACACATTTGCAAATAACAGACCCCCTTAACCCTGTCACTGCCATTAATACACTTTGCTCCTAGGAGGGACTGACCCCTTAACCCTGTCACTGCCATTAGTACACTTTGCTCCTGGGAGGGACTATTCCTCAAACCTTATTTTTATTGCCACAACTACACAACCCAACACGCTTTGTACAGGGCAGAACCAGACATTCACCATCTAAAAACAACACAAAGCTTTCTGCTGACCTCAGCGCTTTAAGGCTCCCATGACTTGTTGTGCAGAATATATGACGCATGATATAGAAATTGATGTATGAGAAACGAAGGGGAGAATTTCAATGGTTTCTGTCTGAGGAGGAGTAAAAAAAAAAATCTCTCCAAATGCGGGAAGAGATTGCTGTGTGAGCATTTACTGACCAAGTAAGGTCTTAGTAACTCATGTTTTGTAGTGGGGAGTTTAGAAAGCTTAATATTATTACCCTGATTTAAACTAGTCCTCTTTTTGTGGAAACACACAGTGACACTTATATTGGTGTTTTTGTGCCGGGGATATCTGTGCACAGTGATTATCTCTGACTTTAGGAAAGTGAGAGATGCCTGTGTGACTGGAAGTGTTTCCCTCCAAGTAAATCCACGTAATTTATCAGTTCCCGTTCCGCGCCTCCATCAGTTCCCGTTCCGTGCCTCCATCCGTTCCCGTTCCGCGCCTCCATCCGTTCCCGTTCCGCGCCTCCATCCGTTCCTGTTCCGCGCCTCCATCAGTTCCCGTTCCGCGCCTCCATCCGTTCCCGTTCCGCGCCTCCATCCGTTCCCGTTCCGCGCCTCCATCCGTTCCCGTTCCGCGCCTCCATCAGTTCCCGTTCCGCGCCTCCATCAGTTCACGTTCCGCGCCTCCATCCGTTCCCGTTCCGCGCCTCCATCAGTTCCCGTTCCGCGCCTCCATCAGTTCCCGTTCCGCGCCTCCATCAGTTCCCGTTCCGCGCCTCCATCAGTTTCTGTTCCGCGCCTCCATCAGTTCCCGTTCCGCGCCTCCATCAGTTCCCGTTCCGCGCCTCCATCAGTTTCCGTTCCGCGCCTCCATCAGTTTCCGTTCCGCGCCTCCATCAGTTCCCGTTCCGCGCCTCCATCCGTTCCCGTTCCGCGCCTCCATCAGTTCCCGTTCCGCGCCTCCATCAGTTCCCGTTCCGCGCCTCCATCAGTTCCCGTTCCGCGCCTCCATCCGTTCCCGTTCCGCGCCTCCATCCGTTCCCGTTCCGCGCCTCCATCCGTTCCCGTTCCGCGCCTCCATCCGTTCCCGTTCCGCGCCTCCATCCGTTCCCGTTCCGCGCCTCCATCCGTTCCCGTTCCGCGCCTCCATCAGTTCCCGTTCCGCGCCTCCATCAGTTCCCGTTCCGCGCCTCCATCCGATCTGATGAGATCACCTGTCACACAAGCCACCTGCACAGGGACAGCACAGACATGTTCTCTTCCGTATCGTACGCTACAGCGCTTCAGCGCACAAACTCACCAGCGGCTTAGCGAAAACTAAACACCCACCCTGCTCTCCGACTCCTGGAAACAGTGCGTTACACAGGGCACAGTGACCGGGGCTTGTTGAGCCACCAATCGCTTGACGTTCACAGGAAGACCCACAGCTCTCTGTGCTGCAGGCGGGCAGTAATGAGCCCAAACGCTGGCACTTTCATGCAAGTGGGCAAGCAGAATTAACCATACAAATACTGGTAATCACACCCGTGGTAATTACAGGTGTTTAAGGACAAAAGTCGCGGCCGAAACCCCCATACCTATTATTCTCCAGAGAGCAGAGTACTGCCCGGCCAGTCTATGTGCCAGCCACCTCCATCAGTTCCCGTTCCGCGCCTCCATCAGTT
>NC_134500.1:28398614-28411114 GCF_040206685.1 Ascaphus truei
GTCAAGCGATTGGTGGCTCAACAAGCCCCGGTCACTGTGCCCTGTGTAACGCACTGTTTCCAGGAGTCGGAGAGCAGGGTGGTGTTTAGTTTTCGCTAAGCCGCTGGTGAGTTTGTGCGCTGAAGCGCTGTAGCGTACGATACGGAAGAGAACATGTCTGTGCTGTCCCTGTGCAGGTGGCTTGTGTGACAGGTGATCTCATCGTGTTGCCATTACAGTCCATGTTTACCTAGCTGTCTTTCGCACATACACACACAACACTTTCCGACACTGGAAGACACACTCGCTGCTTAGTATATATGGCCCTATATCTTTGTGCTGCTGAGGACATAACCCTCTGGCTTGTTTGGCAAATAGTATTTGTGTTCATCTGTTCGGGGAGTCATGGGCTTGTTAAATAACATTTTATGCCTGGGTTTAAGTTAAACTCTCGTGCTCCTTGTTGACTGATTGTCGGCGGTGCCTGCAGTCGGAGACAGTGTTGTGTGTCAGACTGTGTCTGTGCATGTTTGTGAGATCTGCTAGTGAGGATTTACACTTGTGAGACCCCTGACCACATTTGTACAGTTGTGAAACCCTTTGCTATATAATTCCTCTTTGCCGCCTCAGTCTGTGGATACTTCGCGTCTCTGCCAGAGGGATGTCACGGTTATTGCATGTTCCTCCCAAGTCCCAAACATTGCCTTGTTTAGCTCGCGTTGGAGAGCAGCGGTGAGTAATGTGCAAACACGCAGTGCACGCTGGTGAAATCACAGCCGATGTACGGGCCTCTCTCACCGCTGTGCGATGAACGCGGATAATCCCCAAAGTGTGTCTTATAACACGCCACATTGTGAAGTACAAATCCCACTTTTCGGGTACCACACACTTATCATCTTACCCCTGGGTGGGGTTGTACACGCTGCCGGATATGGAGTGACCCGTAAAATATCCGGCCTCCGAATTCCCACCGGGGATACAAAATGGAATCGTGCGTGTGTGTATCTATATCCCAGAGGGGCAGTGAGGGGGGGGGAGGGGTGGATGTAGGAATACTGTGGGGTTGGGGGGGAGGCAGTGATGGCAGAGAAAAGTGGGGGGGTGGGGGGGAGGCAGTGGCTGCAGAACCAGAACCAGAAAGGGGGGGGCGGCAGTGGTGGCAGAGCCATAAAGGGGGGGGGGGGGGGCGGCAGTGGTGGCAGAGCCAGAAAGTGGGGGGGGGGGGGGGGCGCAGTGGTTGCAGAGCCAGAAAGGGGGGGGGCAGTGGTTGCAGAGCCAGAAAGTGGGGGGGGGGGGGGCAGTGGTGGCAGAGCCAGAAAGTGACGCCTGAGTATCCCACTCCCGTTTCAGAGCAGTGAGGTTTCTGCCCCGCAGCCCAAGGAGGAGACCCCCCCGGTAACAAGGAACAGCTCCCAAGAGAACGGTCTTGGTTTTGAAGATGACGATCAGGACCTGTTTGCAGGTGTGTGTTCGGATCGCAGGGGGGAGGGGGAAGAGCAGGACCTGTTTGCAGGTGTGTGTTCGGATCGCAGGTGGGAGGGGGAAGAGCAGGACCTGTTTGCAGGTGTGTGTTCGGATCGCAGGGGGGAGGGCAGGACCTGTTTGCAGGTGTGTGTTCGGATCGCAGGGGGGAGGGGGAAGGGCAGGACCTGTTTGCAGGTGTGTTCGGATCGCAGGGGGGAGGGGGGAAGAGCAGGACCTGTTTGCAGGTGTGTTCGGATCGCAGGGGGGAGGGGGGAAGAGCAGGACCTGTTTGCAGGTGTGTTCGGATTGCTGGGGGAGGGGAGAATAGCAGGACTGGATGCGTATATTTGGGGCTTCTGAGGTCTGGGAGGGGGCGGAGGAGACCAGGACAGAGGACGAGTAATATGGGGTCTGTACTTCCGGTGTGTGAATGTTAGGAGTTTGGGGGGGGGGGGGGTGCAGAGATTAGGATGGGTTTGTACTGAGTGCATTGCTGATCCTGAGTTCTTTGTGCAATGGCAGAGACTCACGCCAGCGCCCCCCCCCTAGTGACCTGGCCCTGGCGCGCCGCGCCCCCCTAGTGACCTGGCCCTGGCGCGCCCCCCCCCCTAGTGACCTGGCCCTGGCGCGCCCCCCCCCCCCAACCCCTAGTGACCTGGCCGTGGCGCGCCCCCCCCCCAACCCCTAGTGACCTGGCCCTGGCGCGCCCCCCCCCCCAATCCCTAGTGACCTGGCCCTGGCATGCCCCCCCCCCAAGTGACCTGGCGCGCGCCCACACCTAGTGACCTGTCCCTGGCGTGCGCCCACACCTAGTGACCTGTCCCTGGCGTGCGCCCACACCTAGTGACCTGTCCCTGGCGTGCGCCCACACCTAGTGACCTGTCCCTGGCGCCCCCCCCCCCATTAACCTGGCCCAGCGCGCGCCCCCCCCTAGTAACCTGGCCCAGCGCGCGTCCCCCCCTCAGTGACCTGGCCCTGGCGCCCCCCCCCCCCTCAGTGACCTGGCCCTAGCGCCCCCCCCCTCAGTGACCTGGCCCTAGCGCCCCCCCCCCTCAGTGACCTGGTCCTAGCGCCCCCCCCTCAGTGACCTGGCCCTAGCGTGCCCCCCCCCTAGTGACCTGGCCCCGGTGTCTGTGTGTCCCCCCTCTAGTGACCTTGCCCCGGCGCCCCCCTGGTGACCTTGCCCCGGCGCCCCCCTGGTGACCTTGCCCCGGCGCCCCCCTGGTGACCTGGCCCCGGCGCCCCCCTGGTGACCTGGCCCCGGCGCCCCCCTACTGACCTGGCACTTTCTTGCAGAGTCCTCGGTGAAGCTGACCGTAGAAAGTACTCGTGGTGACCAGAAGGAGGAGCCAGCAAAAGTGCCGCTATCCGCCCCGGTGCCCGCCCCGATGTCCACCCCGATGCTCATTGCTACGGCCAGCGCTTCAGCTAACCCCGACACAAGAGCTATGAGGAGGTAATTCAGGGGCACCTGGGTACAGATACCAGTCTCTTATAGCAGGGCATGATCAGGGGCACCTGGGCAGAGAAGGTACCCGCCTCTTATAGCAGGGCATGATCAGGGGCACCTGGGCAGAGAAGGTACCTGCCTCTTATAGCAGGGCATGATCAGGGGCACCTGGGCAGAGAAGGTACCCGCCTCTTATAGCAGGGCATGGGCTAAAAATGTATAGAGAAACTGTACATCAATATACAGTGCAACGTGTTCATTATTAGTGGCAGGAAGTGTACAGAGATACTCAACACAATTATACATTGTGTGCATTATTAGGAGGCTAGATGTACAGAGTTACTCGGCATCATTATACAGTACAGCATGTTCCCTTTTGTTGATGTGGGCGGCACATTTCTCTTCTCAGCTGGAAGAGGAGGAGGAGCAGGACGAGCTGAACATCAGCGTCACAGAGCCAGAAAAGATTGGTGAGTGGTCAGACCATCAGCTGCTGCGCTGAAGGATGGTGAAGTGGCCTCTGCTGCGATGTGAGATGTGGGGGGTGACCTCTGTGGTGAGGGGGATTGGCCTCTCTGTGGTGGTTTGGGGGGTGACCTGTGGGGTGGGGTTGGCCTCTTTGGGGTGGGGGGTTGGCCTCTTTGGGGTGGGGGGTTGGCCTCTTTGGGGTGGGGGGTTGGCCTCTTTGGGGTGGGGGGTTGGCCTCTTTGGGGTGGGGTGTTGGCCTCTTTGGGGTGGGGGGGTGGCCTCTTTGGGGTGGGGGAGTGGCCTCCCTGCGGTGGGGGAGTGGGCTCCCTGCGGTGGGGTGGGGGAGTGGGCTCCCTGCGGTGGGGTGGGGGAGTGGGCTCCCTGCGGTGGGGTGGGGGAGTGGGCTCCCTGCGGTGGGGTGGGGGAGTGGGCTCCCTGCGGTGGGGTGGGGGAGTGGGCTCCCTGCGGTGGGGTGGGGGAGTGGGCTCCCTGCGGTGGGGTGGGGGAGTGGGCTCCCTGCGGTGGGGTGGGGGAGTGGGCTCCCTGCGGTGGGGTGGGGGAGTGGGCTCCCTGCGGTGGGGTGGGGGAGTGGGCTCCCTGCGGTGGGGTGGGGGAGTGGGCTCCCTGCGGTGGGGTGGGGGAGTGGGCTCCCTGCGGTGGGGTGGGGGAGTGGGCTCCCTGCGGTGGGGTGGGGGAGTGGGCTCCCTGCGGTGGGGTGGGGGAGTGGGCTCCCTGCGGTGGGGTGGGGGAGTGGGCTCCCTGCGGTGGGGTGGGGGAGTGGGCTCCCTGCGGTGGGGTGGGGGAGTGGGCTCCCTGCGGTGGGGTGGGGTGGGGGAGTGGGCTCCCTGCGGTGGGGTGGGGTGGGGGAGTGGGCTCCCTGCGGTGGGGTGGGGTGGGGGAGTGGGCTCCCTGCGGTGGGGTGGGGTGGGGGAGTGGGCTCCCTGCGGTGGGGTGGGGTGGGGGAGTGGGCTCCCTGCGGTGGGGTGGGGTGGGGGAGTGGGCTCCCTGCGGTGGGGTGGGGTGGGGGAGTGGGCTCCCTGCGGTGGGGTGGGGTGGGGGAGTGGGCTCCCTGCGGTGGGGTGGGGTGGGGGAGTGGGCTCCCTGCGGTGGGGTGGGGTGGGGGAGTGGGCTCCCTGCGGTGGGTTGGGGTGGGGGAGTGGGCTCCCTGCGGTGGGGTGGGGTGGGGGAGTGGGCTCCCTGCGGTGGGGTGGGGTGGGGGAGTGGGCTCCCTGCGGTGGGGTGGGGTGGGGGAGTGGGCTCCCTGCGGTGGGGTGGGGTGGGGGAGTGGGCTCCCTGCGGTGGGGTGGGGGAGTGGGCTCCCTGCGGTGGGGTGGGGGAGTGGGCTCCCTGCGGTGGGGTGGGGTGGGGTGGGGGAGTGGGCTCCCTGCGGTGGGGTGGGGTGGGGGAGTGGGCTCCCTGCGGTGGGGTGGGGTGGGGGAGTGGGCTCCCTGCGGTGGGGTGGGGGAGTGGGCTCCCTGCGGTGGGGTGGGGGAGTGGGCTCCCTGCGGTGGGGTGGGGGAGTGGGCTCCCTGCGGTGGGGTGGGGGAGTGGGCTCCCTGGGGTGGGGTGGGGGAGTGGGCTCCGTGGGGTGGGGGAGTGGGCACCCTGCGGTGGGGTGGGGGAGTGGGCTCCCTGCGGTGGGGTGGGGGAGTGGGCTCCCTGCGGTGGGGTGGGGCAGTGGGCTCCCTGCGGTGGAAATATGGCCCTGTGCTCGGCTACAGTTGAATTCATGAGCAGAAGATGCTCGTTATTCAGTCTGGGATTTGAGCCTGTGAACCTCGAGCGTGCGAATGGGCAGCGGTGGGTGTAGTAAGACTCCCGTGTAGCAGTATCCCGTAGCTGCTTACTTCTAAAATGGTGCCGTGTATGTTGTAGTCCTTAGCTGAGCTTTAATGTTTGTAAAGGGATTAAGAGCCTAACCCCCCCTAATGCTCCTCTTGCCTTCTCACAGGGGACGGTATGAATGCGTACGTAGCTTACCAAGTATACACCCAGGTAAGAAGCCATGGGATGACACAAACCTGCTATAAATCCTTCCTGTTCTGCACATTACTCACAAACGTTAACTTCATGGGGGCGATCATCCTGAACTGGGGGGTCCCCCTTGGAGCTGCCCCGCTGTACCTCAATCCTCGTGGAATCCGTTCCGGGAACCCGCTGGTTCCCGAGATCTGTCGTTTCTGTCGGCCTAATAGACGCCTTTGCAACCTTATACATTTTCATAGCACCACGCAGTTACGCCGTGTTTTTACAGCAGGGAATATAATGTATAGATGAGGTAAGTGCATCAAGACATATATGTAACATTGAACGTCCCTGCCCTGAAGAGCTTACAATCTAATCAGCATGGGAGGACACTAACAGAAACAGTAGACGTAAACTTGAGTCCATTGGTTAGTGTGAAAAATAAAAAATGGCTATTTATGGAGCCGGTCTCCAGCAGTGGGAATCCAGCCCCGTGTCCCGTATTCAGACGGTGCATGTTTGCGGTCTGGAGCCGGTCTCCAGCAGTGGGAATCCAGCCCCGTGTCCCGTATTTAGACGATGTATGTTTGTGTTCTGGAGCCGGTCTCCAGCAGTGGGAATCCAGCCCGTGTCCCGTATTCAGACGGTGCATGTTTGCGGTCTGGAGCCGGTCTCCAGCAGTGGGAATCCAGCCCCGTGTCCCGTATTTAGACAATGTATGTTTGTGTTCTGGAGCCGGTCTCCAGCAGTGGGAATCCAGCCCCGTGTCCCGTATTCAGACGGTGTATGTTTGTGTTCTGGAGCCGGTCTCTAGCAGTGGGAATCCAGCCCCGATCCTGTATTCAGACGGTGTATGTTTGCGGTCTGGAGCCGGTCTCCAGCAGTGGGAATCCAGCCCCGTGTCCCGTATTCAGACGGTGTATGTTTGTGTTCTGGAGCCGGTCTCTAGCAGTGGGAATCCAGCCCCGTGTCCCGTATTCAGACGATGTATGTTTGTGTTCTGGAGCCGGTCTCCAGCAGTGGGAATCCAGCCCTGTGTCCTGTATTCAGACGGTGTATGTTTGTGTTCTGGAGCCGGTCTCTAGCAGTGGGAATCCAGCCCCGTGTCCCGTATTCAGACGGTGTATGTTTGTGTTCTGGAGCCGGTCTCTAGCAGTGGGAATCCAGCCCCGTGTCCCGTATTCAGACGGTGTATGTTTGCGGTCTGGAGCCGGTCTCTAGCAGTGGGAATCCAGCCCCGTGTCCCGTATTCAGACGGTGTATGTTTGTGTTCTGGAGCCGGTCTCTAGCAGTGGGAATCCAGCCCCGTGTCCCGTATTCAGACGGTGTATGTTTCCAGTCTGGAGCCGGTCTCTAGCAGTGGGAATCCAGCCCCGTGTCCTGTATTCAGACGGTGTATGTTTGTGTTCTGGAGCCGGTCTCTAGCAGTGGGAATCCAGCCCGTGTCCCGTATTCAGACGGTGCATGTTTGTGTTCTGGAGCCGGTCTCCAGCAGTGGGAATCCAGCCCCGTGTCCCGTATTCAGACGATGTATGTTTGTGTTCTGGAGCCGGTCTCTAGCAGTGGGAATCCAGCCCAGTGTCCCGTATTCAGACGATGTATGTTTGTGTTCTGGAGCCGGTCTCTAGCAGTGGGAATCCAGCCCCGTGTCCTGTATTCAGACGGTGCATGTTTGTGTTCTGGAGCCGTCTCTAGCAGTGGGAATCCAGCCCCGTGTCCTGTATTCAGACGGTGCATGTTTGTGTTCTGGAGCCGTCTCTAGCAGTGGGAATCCAGCCCCGTGTCCTGTATTCAGACGGTGCATGTTTGTGTTCTGGATCCGGTCTCTAGCAGTGGGAATCCAGGCCCGTGTCCTGTATTCAGACGGTGTATGTTTGTGTTCTGGAGCCGGTCTCTAGCAGTGGGAATCCAGCCCGTGTCCTGTATTCAGACGGTGTATGTTTGTGTTCTGGAGCCGGTCTCTAGCAGTGGGAATCCAGCCCGTGTCCTGTATTCAGACGGTGTATGTTTGTGTTCTGGAGCCGGTCTCTAGCAGTGGGAATCCAGCCCCGTGTCCTGTATTCAGACGGTGCATGTTTGTGTTCTGGAGCCGGTCTCTAGCAGTGGGAATCCAGCCCCGTGTCCTGTATTCAGACGGTGTATGTTTTGTGTTCTGGAGCCGGTCTCTAGCAGTGGGAATCCAGCCCATGTCCCGTATTCAGACGGTGTATGTTTGTGTTCTGGAGCCGGTCTCTAGCAGTGGGAATCCAGCCCCGTGTCCTGTATTCAGACGGTGTATGTTTGTGTTCTGGAGCCGGTCTCTATAGCAGTGGGAATCCAGCCCGTGTCCTGTATTCAGACGGTGTATGTTTGTGTTCTGGAGCCGGTCTCTAGCAGTGGGAATCCAGCCCGTGTCCTGTATTCAGACGGTGTATGTTTGTGTTCTGGAGCCGGTCTCTAGCAGTGGGAATCCAGCCCCGTGTCCTGTATTCAGACGGTGTATGATTTGTGTTCTGGAGCCGGTCTCTAGCAGTGGGAATCCAGCCCGTGTTCTGTATTCAGACGGTGCATGTTTGTGTTCTGGAGCCGGTCTCTAGCAGTGGGAATCCAGCCCGTGTCCTGTATTCAGACGGTGTATGTTTGTGTTCTGGAGCCGGTTTCTAGCAGTGGGAATCCAGCCCCGATCCTGTATTCAGACGGTGCTTGTTTGTGTTCTGGAGCCGGTCTCTAGCAGTGGGAATCCAGCCCGTGTCCCGTATTCAGATGGTGTATGTTTGTGTTCTGGAGCCAGTTTCTAGCAGTGCGAATCCAGCCAGTGTCCCGTATTCAGACGGTGTATGTTTGCGGTCTGGAGCCGGTCTCCGTGTTTACTTTAGCACCTTCTATTCCAGACCAGTTTGGCGATGTTCCGGAGCAAGCGTTTCACGGTGAGGAGGCGGTTCAGCGACTTCCTGGGCCTGTATGAGAAGCTGTCGGAGAAGCACTCGCTGAATGGGTTTATCGTACCTCCCCCTCCAGAGAAGAGCCTCATAGGTAGAGTGCCGTATGTGGGCCAGCATTGGGCCAGAACCTGAGAAGCAGGTTTGAATCTGTAGCGATGTGCAGGGATTACTCTAATCCTATGTCAGAAATCCTAGTTAAATGTACGTGATGATGTTGGCACTTTAGATGTAGGGGCAAACGGCCTACTTTGCCCCCCTGTATCAGTCGGTTTAATGAGGTTTAGTTTTGGGATTCTGCGTTCCCCTGGTTAGGATAAGGCTCTCTGTCATCGTAACGTGATTTCTTTTCTCCCCCCAAAAAATTCAAGAAGTCCCAGCACACCAATATTTCAAAAATATATCAAAATGGATTAAACATCATTAAAATACATCGTGGTGCTCTCTACGCAATAACTATATACCTCCAACATACAACATTTATGGACAAAGAGAGCGGTCCAACTGAAGGGCGTAGAGCAGCTATTTTTATTTATACTTCACTTTAAAAACACTTTTTTTCACTTATTGTGGTGATGGTTTATTTGTGCACTGAATAATTGGAGGTATTATTGTCATATTATACACTGTTTTGGGTGATACACATTGGTTATATCATAGTTCATATATAGAAGCGGCCGGTCCAATTTCTTTTCTCTACTATATACCTCCGCCTGATTGTACACACCTCATTGAGACCCTGGACTTGCGCCTTGGACCTCGCGGCTATCTGCACGCCATTCTGATGTCACATACTGGAACGCGCAGTGAGGCGAAAGCAAATGCTTTAAGCCTGTATGTACCAGCGCAATCCCAGAGCATCGCCTGGTTACCCCCAACCGGGGGTGCCCAACTCCACTTCTCAGATCCCCCAACAGGTCAAATTTTTTTAAGGATGTCCCTGCTTCAGCACAGGTGGCTCAATCACCGATTAAGCCACGTGCTGAAGCAATCACTGATTAAGCCACCTGTGCTGAAGCTGAGATATTCCTACTACCTGACCTGTTTGTGGCCCCTGAGGATTGGAGCTGAGCCCCCCTGCCCTGAACCAATCGGTTCACCGTTTGTTATTCTCTTATCAGTCACCTGTATCTAGTCACTAGTATCCCAGAAACTCAGTCTCTCTATGAGAGAGAAACCATGTCCTAACCGTGTCACGCTGTGAAACACGAGCGTGTCCTAACCGCGTGACCCTGTGAAACGCGAGCGTGTCCTAACCGGGTGACCCTGTGAAACGCGAGCGTGTCCTAACCGCGTGACCCTGTGAAACGTGAGCGTGTCCCTGTGAAACGTGAGCGTGTCCTAACCGCGTCGCCCTGTGAAACGCGAGCGTGTTTTAACTGCGCCGCCCTGTGAAGCGCCGCCCTGTGAAACGCGAGCATGTCCTAGCTGCGCCGCCCTGTGAAACCCGTGCCTGTCTTAACCACGTCGCCCTGTGAAACGCGAACCTGTCCTAACTGTGTTGCCCCGCTAAACGCGAGCCTGTCCTAACCGCGTCGCCCTGCGAAACGCGAGCCTGTCCTAACCGCGTCGCCCTGCGAAATGCGAGCCTGTCCTAACCGCGTCGCCCTGCGAAACGCGAGCCTGTCCTAACCGCGTCGCCCTGCGAAACGCGAGCCTGTCTTAACCGCGTCGCCCTGCAAGCGTCTCCTAACCGCCTCACCCTGTGAAACGCGAGCGTGTCCTAACCGCCTCACCCTGTGAAACGCGAGCGTGTCCTAACCGCCTCACCCTGTGAAACGCGAGCGTGTCCTAACCGCCTCACCCTGTGAAACGCGAGCGTGTCCTAACCGCCTCACCCTGTGAAACGCGAGCGTGTCCTAACCGCCTCACCCTGTGAAACGCGAGCGTGTCCTAACCGCCTCACCCTGTGAAACGCGAGCGTGTCCTCACCGCCTCACCCTGTGAAACGCGAGCGTGTCCTCACCGCCTCACCCTGTGAAACGCGAGCGTGTCCTAACCGCCTCACCCTGTGAAACGCGAGCGTGTCCTAACCGCAAACGCGAGCGTGTCCTAACCGCCTCACCCTGTGAAACGCGAGCGTGTCCTAACCGCCTCACCCTGTGAAACGCGAGCGTGTCCTAACCGCCTCACCCTGTGAAACGCGAGCATGTTCTCTCTCCGGCTCAGGAATGACCAAAGTAAAAGTGGGGAAAGAAGACTCGTCCTCGGTGGACTTTCTGGAGAGGAGACGGGCAGCTCTGGACAGGTAATACGACACTGAAGGGTCACTGAGGTCAGAGACGTGATGCCACGCGCGGGAGATGTGACATTGTGTCTGTCCTGCAGGTATCTCCAGAGGATTGTCAGCCACCCCACGTTGTTACAAGACCCCGACGTCCGGGAGTTTCTGGAGAAGGAGGAGGTAGGGACGGATTATTGTGTTGCTTGTCCGTGTGTTACATACAGGACAAAGTGCACAACTTCTTATAAAACCTACAAAGTTACAGCTTTAGCACAATGGCTTTTAGACAGAGAGCGATTTGTTTTAGTGACTCACTAAGTATCCACATTAAACCTGGGGCCCCCAAAAGACCGATGTGATGTGGCTCTTGCCTTTGGTCTCCGTGTCTGGATACATGGTGATTCCACTCACAGGTCACCCCAAGTCTTTGTTATTAATTGTAGCTTTTATCCTTGGTTACTTAGTGCGACCCTCCAAGATGCAGAACACTTCTGAGCGCTACCAGGTCTCAGACAGGCCCTGCCTTAACCATAACTATACAGCATACCGTGCTACTGCAGCAAAGGATTCTGGGTAACGACATGCAGGGCAGCTTTGTCACTTGTTGCTTCTTTAACGTGGATCCCTATGAGCTGTTTCAGTTTAGTGAAACCATGCGAGACACCTGCAGCTTCGCTCCCTACGTCACGGTCTGCCCTCCCACCCTTTTACTTCCCCCTGTGTGTGCGAGCCGGAAGGAATATCCCGATCTCACTCAGGAGGGGCTGCTTAGGCTGTAATGTCCCCCGTCACTGACCGGCCACCTCTCTCTCGCAGCTCCCACGTGCGGTCAGCACCCAAGCTCTGAGCGGAGCTGGACTCCTCAAGATGTTTAACAGAGCCACGGACGCCGTGAACAAAATGACCATCAAGATGAACGAGTCGGACATTGTGAGTGTTGGTGGAGGAGGACAGAGCATTGGAATTAAAGGCTTTGGGCCTTTGTAGAGACTACAGGATGGGGTGTCCTATTCAGTCCGCTTAAAAGGTGCAGTCCCTGCGTGGCCCCTTGTATAGGTGGGAATCAGGCCTCCCCGAAGCTGAGCCATGTTCATTTACCCTGTGGGGATCCCCTGCTCCCCACAGTATTAGCCACAGTGCTACTTATATGCTTCTTTAAGCAGGTGTGTCTTAAGGTGGGTCTTAAGGTGGATAGAGAGGGTGCTAGTCGGGTACTGAGGGGAAGGGCATTCCAGAGGTGTGGGGCAGTCAGTGAGCAGGGTTTAAGGTGGGAGAGGGCTTTAGATACAAAGGGGGTAGAAAGAAGACATCCTTGAGCAGAACGCAAGAGTTTCGATGGGGCATAGCGAGAAATTAAGGCTGAGATGTAAGGAGGGGCAGAAGAGTGTAAAGCTTTAAAAGTGAGGAGGAGAATTGCATGTGTGATGCGGGATTTGATAGGATGCCAGGAAAGGGATTTCAGCAGGGGAGACGCGCAGACAGATTTACAAAATAGTAGAGTGATTCTGGCAGCAGCAGTGGAGTGAGCAGTGCGGAAGCCAGATTGTAGAGGGTCTAGAAGAGAATAGGTGGGGAGAAAGTGGAGCAGGTGAGAGAATACAAGACATTCAACTAGTTTAGAGGCAAAAGGCAGGAGGGAGACAGGTCGATAGTTAAAAAGACAGGTAGGGTTAAGATTGCTGTTTTTGAGTAATGGTATGACTGTTGCATGTTTGTAGGAGGAGGGAACGGTAACAGAGTAGAGGGAGGAGTTAAAAATCTGTGAGTGTAGGGATTATAGTATATAGTTATCTGACGGTCTTGGCCTTTTATGCGTTCTTGTTTTTAATTTTGTCTCTAAAAACATAACATCTAAATTATACACACAAGGATTTTCCTGATCACATTGGGCGTTCCTGAACCTCCTGTTAGTAGATCGAAAGCTCTTCGGGGCAGGAACACCATTTCCCTAATGCTACTTTAATGTCTGAAGGGCTTCTTCCCATTACGTGTTATATTGTTGTTATTATTAGGTTTTGTGTGTTACTTCTGG
>NC_134500.1:28416114-28710647 GCF_040206685.1 Ascaphus truei
TATCTTGCATTAAATGGGCATTGGATGGAAGGGAAGTAAACATAATTATGCCCCTTTACGAAGCATTAGTAAGACCACACCTTGAATATGGAGTACAATTTTGGGCGCCAAACCTAAGAAAAGACATCATGGAACTAGAGAGAGTGCAGAGAAGAGCCACCAAATTAATAAATAGGATGGACAATCTAACTTATGAGGAGAGGCTAGCTAAATTAGATTTATTTACATTAGAAAAGAGGCGTCTAAGAGGGGATGTGATAACTATATACAAATATATTCGGGGACAGTACATGGAGCTTTCAAAAGAACTATTCATCCCAAGGGCAGTACAAAGGACTCGGGGCCATCCCTTAAGGTTGGAGGAAATGAGATCTCTCCAGCAACAAAGGAAAGGGTTCTTTACAGTAAGGGCAGTTACAGTGGGATTCATTACCCATGGAGACTGATGGCAGATACAATGGATTTGTTAAAGATCGGACATCTTTTTAGAAAGGAAAGGTATACAGGGATATATCAAATAAGTATACATGGGAAGGATGTTGATCCGGGGATTAATCCGATTGCCGATATTTGGAGTCAGGAAGGAATTTATTTTTTCCCTTATGAGATATCATTGGATGATATGACACTGGGGTTTTATGTTTGCCTTCCTCTGGATCAATAAGTAAGTATAGATATCGGATAAAGTATCTGTTGTCTAAATTTAGCATAGGTTGAACATGATGGACGTACGTCACGTACGTCTTTTTTCAACCTCATCTACTATGTAACTAGTTTTAAATATCTGGTCCTATGGTTTGACTCCCATTTAACATTTGGGTTGCGCATTGATGCCCTGACATCCTAAACCTATGCCAAATGAGGTGTACTTTATATTAGGGGTGCGCAAACTGGGGTGTGCAGCGGTTACAGAGGCCCCGGGCTCTTCCTCGAGGCAATTAAATGAAATGGCGGGGGGATCGGGCGAGGCCTCTGCAGCATCAATTTATCGGGGTTCAGTCGGTTTCTAGACGCGTCACCATGGCAACGTGCCGGCAAATGACGCTGCGGGGCCATGTGAAGCGTCGCCATGGTAACACGCGGCAAATGCTGCTGCGGGGTGACGTCACATGACCCCGCTGCGTCATTTGACGCTGGTTCACAGGAAAGGGAGGGCGCGGGTCTGGCAGGCAGACACTTTGCGCACCCCTGCTTTATAGGAACAACGCCACTTTCTACGCCCGCTGGTCACACGCGCATCGCACAACAGATGCTGGGGAGGAGGCTGATAGTTCCAGACTGGACCCTGCGGCCGGTTCTGGGGAGGAGGCTGATAGTTCCAGACTGGACCCTGCGGCCGGTTCTGGGGAGGAGGCTGATAGTTCCAGACTGGACCCTGCGGCCGGTTCTGGGGAGGAGGCTGATAGTTCCAGACTGGACCCTGCGGCCGGTTCTGGGGAGGAGGCTGATAGTTCCAGACTGGACCCTGCGGCCGGTTCTGGGGAGGGAGGCTGATAGTTCCAGACTGGACCCTGCAGCCGGTTCTGGGGAGGAGGCTGATAGTTCCAGACTGGACCCTGCAGCCGGTTCTGGGGAGGATGCTGATAGTTCCAGACTGGACCCTGCAGCCGGTTCTGGGGAGGAGGCTGATAGTTCCAGACTGGACCCTGCAGCCGGTTCTGGGGAGGATGCTGATAGTTCCAGACTGGACCCTGCGGCCGGTTCTGGGGAGGAGGCTGATAGTTCCAGACTGGACCCTGCGGCCGGTTCTGGGGAGGAGGCTGATAGTTCCAGACTGGACCCTGCGGCCGGTTCTGTTGATGCTGATCCTCTGCTTTGTTTCTCCTCAGTGGGAGTCCCGTGTGACACAATACGAGAGGGACTTTGAGCGGATTTCTGTTACAGTGCGGAAGGAAGTGACGCGGTTCGAGGTAATTAGAGTGACTGTGAGCCGTCCTCCTGAGGGTGAAGTAATTATGAAGTGTTTCCTGGGATATTCTACAAAATCAGACAACCCTGGCTGTGCTCAAAGCTGTGACCATGCAGCAAGCTTAAGCCTATAGGGAACCATGTTAAAAATGGTTTTTGAAGCAAAAAGTGACATTGAGTGCTCATTTGCATGTCATTCCCCAGAATTCCTTGCTGCAGTGGAAGTGCTGTATGCTGGGTGATAATGGTGAAAGGTGGGGTTGCAGACCTGCCTAAGACATGCAGATGAGCATGCAGTTGTATTTGCATATTTGCTTTCCTGTGGAGGGTTTTTGTCACTTTTTTTACTCACCGTAACTTAACTCAGTATTATTACACACACACACACACACACACACACACACACACACACACACACACACACACACACACACTATATACACTAACGTCCTATTACTCTGTGTTTTTTTTCCTTTTCCAGAAAGAGAAATGCAAGGATTTTAAAAGTCACATCGTTAAATACCTGGAAACTCTCTTGAATTCACAGCACAAAGTAAGTGAGAAATAGTGTGTGTGTATATATATTGTGTAGTTATTTTAGATTCTGTTCATCCCTATATTTTGGTTTTGTCTGTTTTTTTAGTCAATGTAAATATTTCCTTTTTATTTTTTGTAACAGTTACATTTAAATGTGTGAAGAGCTGAGCCCTGGCGGGAGAAAGTGCTATATAAATAGTTATTAGTGTGTGTCTCTGTCTCTCTCCCCCCCGTCTCCCTCTCTCTCTCTCTTCCCCTCTCGCTAGCTCGCTCTCGCTCGCTCGCATGTCCCCCACCCCCCCACGGGGCAGACTGTTGAATCTTGTTGTTCTTTGTCGTTACAGCTAGTAAAATATTGGGAAGCGTTTCTACCGGAAGCAAAAGTGATCTCCTAAGCGGTGAGGGGGGATTACAGGCCGGCGGGGACCTTTCTGCCTTTTTTATTCATTATACCTCTTGCCTTTTACTGAACACTATTCAGAAACACGTTTTCCTTTGTGCAGAGCCGGGAAACCTCCAGGACACGTGCCACCTTTCTCTCCAGCACGCAACGGGTTAACACCGCCACACCGCACACGTCTGTTCTATTCTGTGTGTATTTTTCCATTTAACTTCCATATATATTTTCTTATTAAAAAATAATAAAAAAAATCATAATTTAGGGCTATCAGCAAGAAAAGACAAAAAACACGACTTTCAAGTAGTTAAGTGGGAATTTCTGTGAGGGTTTTATTAATATAAATATCTATATAATGTATATTTTTGGGCGGGCAGTGACAGAGAGAATGGAGTATTTCTATTCTAACAGAACCACAAGTTATTCAATAAAATAGTGAAAATAATGTTTGTTTTCCAGTTTCTGTGAATTAAAGGCGGTTTTTCTTTCCTGCTTACCAAAGGTATATTGCTGTGGAAGAGGGGGGCGCAAACGGGGGGCGCAACGTTTTCTGGCTGAGGCCCCACGCTCTTCCTCAAAGCATTTAAATTAAATGCCGGGGGAGCGTGCGCCAGACCTCAGTCCCTTACCCGGCTCCGGCAGCATTTGGTGACGCGGCGTCAAATGGTGCCAAGGGGTCACATGACGTCGCATTGACGTCAGAAGCCTCCGCATGCTTCCCTTTGTCATGATCCGTGATTAACCCCGTCACAGCCAGGCATTGCCAGCAGCGGCACGGCCTTACATGCCTCTTGCTGCGACACACACAAAGCTGTGTCTTCTTCGGGAAATGGCTTCATTGGGTGGGATTGCGGAGTGGACGACGTGTGTGAATCCCGGGTATTGGCGTATCTCGGTATATCGGGTGTGCAGCTGTAGGTGCACAAGGCACATTGAACTTGCAACCAGGAAGGGTTCTGCTTGTAAGGGACGGCCGGAGCGTGGCCAGGAGGAGGGTTAGCTGTGACAGGGAGCAATCCAGCAGCTGCTTTCCTGCACTGCTAGAGCTGCTGCCCAGAATAGCAGGCATGGGTTCTGACCCTGTTGGGCCCGACACCAGTACTCCCTTCCTCACAAGGGGCCTTAGGCTTGTCCATATAGGTCTAATGGCAATCTTTGAGGATGAATGGGGTTGAATCATTTAAATATAACGTTTTTGACTGATTAGAAGGCAACGTTTTCGCAAAGTGTTAAGTTGAAATTATAATCGGGCCCGCCCACTCTGAGAGCCAATCAGCAGTCGGCTGTATGAGGTAAGAGTGTAAAACGGAGGAAGCTCCACTTGGGGGGGGGGTCTCTAGCCACTACTGAAATTAGGTGGTCCTCTTATATTCAGGGTCTTTGGATATCTCCCAGGTATCCAAGCTGTGCTCCTTTCCATACACTATCACACCCGCCAACGTTTTGTGGCTATAAATAGGTCCCACTGTTCCTCTCTGTACTGGTGCCAGACAGAGGTGTGTCCCAGGGAAATCCCATAACCTGAAGCGTATCACGCACTAAAACCTGTGTATTAGGTACAGCTGCGCTCACAGGAGCCAGAACGTGAGAACGTGTACTGTGCCCGCTAAATCGGGACCGTTATAGGATACGCGATTTGTTTATTCACAATACAATCTTGATATGGATTTGTGTGATTTATTCTTGACATTTTATTCTGTGAAGTTCTATATAAATGTGATTGTACATCAGAATACGCGTTGCGTGGGATCTGCGGTGCGTGGGATCTGCGGTGCGTGGGATCTGCGGTGCGTGGGATCTGCGGTGCGTGGGATCTGCGTTGCGTTTCCCCGGTTGGAAAAGCAAAACAAGTGTGATGGGTTTTAAAAATAGAAAAATTAGCCTTTCAGGTCTGGCTCACTCAAACATTTCCCAGTATGTGGAACGGACACGTTTTTCTGTACTGGTAAAGCGGGATTTCCAGTTTGACAGCAAAATGTTGCGGGACAGTCGGCGGGTGAGTTGGGTTGCGGGACAGTCTGCGGGTGAGTTGGGTTGCGGGACTGTCGGCGGGTGAGTTGGGTTGCGGGACAGTCGGCGGGTGAGTTGGGTTGCGGGACAGTCGGCGGGTGAGTTGGGTTGCGGGACAGTCGGCGGGTGAGTTGGGTTGCGGGACAGTCGGCGGGTGAGTTGGGTTGCGGGACAGTCGGCGGGTGAGTTGGGTTGCGGGACAGTCGGCGGGTGAGTTGGGTTGCGGGACAGTCGGCGGGTGAGTTGGGTTGCGGGACAGTCGGCGGGTGAGTTGGGTTGCGGGACAGTCGGCGGGTGAGTTGGGTTGCGGGACAGTCGGCGGGTGAGTTGGGTTGCGGGACAGACGACAGTCGGCGGGACAGTTGGGATTTGGGACAGTCGGCGGGTGCTGTGGGGATTTGGGACAGTCGGGGGGTGCTGTGGGGATTTGGGACAGTCGGGGGTGCTGTGGGGATTTGGGACAGTCGGCGGGTGCTGTGGAGATTTGGGACAGTCGGCGGGTGCTGTGGGGATTTGGGACAGTCGGCGGGTGCTGTGGAGATTTGGGACAGTCGGCTGGTGCTGTGGGGATTTGGGACAGTCGGCGGGTGCTGTGGGGATTTGGGACAGTCGGCGGGTGCTGTGGGGATTTGGGACAGTCGGCGGGTGAGTTGGGTTGCGGGACAGTCGGCGGGTGAGTTGGGATTTGGGACAGTCGGGTGAGTTGGCTTTTTGGGACAGTCGGCGGGTGAGTTGGGTTGCGGGACAGTCGGCGGGTGAGTTGGGATTTGGGACAGTCGGGTGAGTTGGCTTTTTGGGACAGTCGGCGGGTGAGTTGGGATTTGGGACAGTCAGCGGGTGCTGGGGGGATTTGGGACAGTCGGCGGGTGCTGTGGGGATTTGGGACAGTCGGGGGGTGCTGTGGGGATTTGGGACAGTCGGGGGGTGCTGTGGGGATTTGGGACAGTCGGGGGGTGCTGTGGGGATTTGGGACAGTCGGCGGGTGCTGTGGGGATTTGGGACAGTCGGCGGGTGCTGTGGGGATTTGGGACAGTCGGCGGGTGAGTTGGGTTACGGGACAGACGACAGTCGGCGGGTGAGTTGGGTTGCGGGACAGTCGGCGGGTGAGTTGGGTTGCGGGACAGTCGGCGGGTGAGTTGGGTTGCGGGACAGTCGGCGGGTGAGTTGGGTTGCGGGACAGTCGGCGGGTGAGTTGGGTTGCGGGACTGTCGGCGGGTGAGTTGGGTTACGGGACAGACGACAGTCGGCGGGACAGTTGGGATTTGGGACAGTCGGCGGGTGCTGTGGGGATTTGGGACAGTCGGCGGGTGCTGTGGGGATTTGGGACAGTCGGCGGGTGCTGTGGGGATTTGGGACAGTCGGCTGGTGCTGTGGGGATTTGGGACAGTCAGCGGGTGCTGTGGGGATTTGGGACAGTCGGCGGGTGAGTTGGGTTGCGGGACAGTCGGCGGGTGAGTTGGGATTTGGGACAGTCGGGTGAGTTGGCTTTTTGGGACAGTCGGCGGGTGAGTTGGGATTTGGGACAATCGGCGGGTGCTGGGGGGATTTGGGACAGTCGGCGGGTGCTGGGGGGATTTGGGACAGTCGGCGGGTGCTGTGAGGATTTGGGACAGTCGGCGGGTGCTGGGGGGATTTGGGACAGTCGGCGGGTGCTGTGAGGATTTGGGACAGTCGGCGGGTGCTGTGAGGATTTGGGACAGTCGGCGGGTGCTGTGAGGATTTGGGACAGTCGGCGGGTGCTGGGGGGATTTGGGACAGTCGGCGGGTGCTGGGGGGATTTGGGACAGTCGGCGGGTGCTGGGGGGATTTGGGACAGTCGGCGGGTGCTGGGGGGATTTGGGACAGTCGGCGGGTGCTGGGGGGATTTGGGACAGTCGGCGGGTGCTGGGGGGATTTGGGACAGTCGGGGGGTGCTGGGGGGATTTGGGACAGTCGGGGGGTGCTGGGGGGATTTGGGACAGTCGGCGGGTGCTGGGGGGATTTGGGACAGTCGGCGGGTGCTGGGGGGATTTGGGACAGTCGGCGGGTGCTGGGGGGATTTGGGACAGTCGGCGGGTGCTGGGGGGATTTGGGACAGTCGGCGGGTGCTGGGGGGATTTGGGACAGTCGGCGGGTGCTGGGGGGATTTGGGACAGTCGGCGGGTGCTGGGGGGATTTGGGACAGTCGGCGGGTGCTGGGGGGATTTGGGACAGTCGGCGGGTGCTGGGGGGATTTGGGACAGTCGGCGGGTGCTGGGGGGATTTGGGAGTCGGGGGGTGCTGGGGGGATTTGGGACAGTCGGGGGGTGCTGGGGGGATTTGGGACAGTCGGGGGGTGCTGGGGGGATTTGGGACAGTCGGCGGGTGCTGGGGGGATTTGGGACAGTCGGGGGGTGCTGGGGGGATTTGGGACAGTCGGCGGGTGCTGGGGGGATTTGGGACAGTCGGCGGGTGCTGGGGGGATTTGGGACAGTCGGCGGGTGCTGGGGGGATTTGGGACAGTCGGCGGGTGCTGGGGGGATTTGGGACAGTCGGCGGGTGCTGGGGGGATTTGGGACAGTCGGCGGGTGCTGGGGGGATTTGGGACAGTCGGCGGGTGCTGGGGGGATTTGGGACAGTCGGCGGGTGCTGGGGGGATTTGGGACAGTCGGCGGGTGAGTCATAAGCGGAGAACTCCTGACGTTACTGAGGCCGAGGAAGGAAGTGGAACCATATTTTGTTCCTTTTTTTTAAATGAGAAAATGCCGTTTCCTCCTGGGGATAGTGGTCACGCGAGGTGCTTCCCTGTCTGTGCGGCTGTGCTCCTGTAAGGGGTGGGGTGGGGGCAGGGCTGCTGTATTTGTATTGCTTAAAACGACCTGGTTTGAATAAAGTGCAGGCATGTGAAAGGTAATTTATCTTCTATCCCGCGCGGCACCCAGTCTCCTGCCAAAATACCGGATAATGCCGACGTTACTCCTTGGCCTTGCAGGAACCTTTGCAACCCTAGGCGGCCGCTGCTTAAATAATACAAACTGTGACCTGGGCACCTGTCATCATAACTTATATCGGCGTCTCTAGGACAAGCTCATAAAATCCCTAGGCAGGGGTCCTCAACTCCAGTCCTCAAGACCCCTTCAACAGGTAAGGTAGTCAGGATATCCCTGCTTCAGCATAGTCAGTCTTTGATTGAGCTACCTGTGCTGAGGCAGGGATATCCTTAACCTGACCTTTTGGAGGGGGGGCCTTGGGGACTGGAGTTGCGGACTCTGCCCTAGTGGCCGCGCGGAGTTCATGCATCGGTGAGAGAGAAGCCGGTTGGATTTCATTTTATGCTGACACGAGTGTGCGCTCTTTAGGCGAGAGATTATCCCCCTAATGTTGGTGCATCACAGCCGCCTGCTGCCCACGTTCTCCTGCCCGACACTTCCCATTTCAGAACCTTCTCTCTCCGGAACGGAGAATAAATAAAGCCAGCGTTGGAAAGGGCGAGACGTGATTTATTACAGAACCCCTGGGTCCCTGGGCACATATCAGAGCCATGTTGTACATTTGATCGTTATTTTTTTCCCACCGGGGGGGGGTTGTATTTTGGGGCGGTTTAGCCAGATAATGTGACATTAACCCCACGTTGGCCACAATTTCTCCAGCACAGCGGGGACAAGCCAGTGGTCACAGCACGCAATTAGGGGTTCTCCCATCTATAATACAGGGAGTTCCTTGTGCACCTCCCAAATAATCTGCCAACCTTCCTTTTACTTCACCCCACACCCTATGCCACGTGAGCTCATTTACCCGAGGAGAGGTTGTTCACATGGGCACATCCTCACGTTACCCCCAGTCACATTTCTTCTCAGTGACACGTCTGAGCGGCACCGAGCAGAAACGGGCCGGCCCGGGGCGCTGTCTAGGTCACAAAGGTTTAGAAAAGATTTCATGGTTGGACTTGTAATTGAAGCCCTCTTGTCGACCAATTCACAAAGAGACCGCCCTGACGCCCCGCTGGGAATTCTGGGATACGTGCCAGGGTGTCACTAGCGATTTTACATCTCGCTGAGTCCCAGAGTTTACAAGAATGCTCTAACACTGTTTCCTGGGGTCACTGACCCTACATTTCGGGTGTATCCGCGGGTGCTAGCAGGGCTGTAAGGTTTGCTACGATGTCCACCCGCCTATACACAGGAGGAGATGCCACGAAACGATCTGACCTATAATATTTAAGTAGCGATGGGATCTTCCACCCGCAGATCCCTCGGTTCTGTATAGAATGTCCCTTTGGATCTTTTCCATTCCACACCAATGCTATCATTTTCTTTTGTAATGGAGCTAAGTGGGTCGCCTGTGGGGGACGCGTTTTGCGGGCTCTGTGTGCGACGCACGCCTGTGAGCGCTGCGTGTCGCCTGTCCGAAACGTAAGGCTACGCTTAAAGTGACGGCGACCGGCATGCGACCGCGTGACGTCACACGTCGCTATAGCGATAGTTGCACTTCGGTGAAGGAGACCTCTGGAGGGTGACGGGGCGTGGTCCGTGACGTCACGCGGCGGCCGCACACCAACACACAATCCACTGACCAGCGATTTTGGTCGCCATGTCGCTGCGCAGCCCTGTCGCGATCGCGCCCACTATGGGCACCCGCGACGGACTTCATGCCTTTGTTGTCGCGCCGCGTGCCGTTTATAAAGTGTGATATATGTGGCGATATGCATAAGTAACTCCTCCCCTAACGCCTCCCAATCGCTCCATCAATCTCATCGCGTCAGATTTCCCTGAATATGGTGCAACTGAAATTAACAGAGTTACCCCAAGTAACAACTCTGCCCCCTTGTGGAAGTGGTATAAAAGGCCATGTAACTGCCCCTATATACAGCCTGCCCCTATATACAGCCTGCCCACAGTATTAGGGGAAAGTCCCAGATATTAGTTCTTCTCGTTTTGTTATGAAAGGGACAGTGTCAGCGGGTGTAACTTTCAGCGCCTTTCAAATCATTATTTCTAACCCGGAAAAACATCTAAAAGAAAAATACATTGAGTTAATTAAACTTCTATAGGATTGTGGGGGAATTACTGCTTTAAGGTGCATTATAGGGGGGGGAGATTTGTGTATACTGAGACCGGACCCCACCACGCAGTGTGGCCCCCTGACCCCCGCAGGTAGTGTGACACCCTGACACCCGCAGGCAGTGTGACACCCTGACACCCGCAGGCAGTGTGACACCCTGACACCCGCAGGCAGTGTGAACCTGCAGGCCGTGTGACCCCCTGACCCCTGCAGGCCGTGTGACCCCCTGACCCCTGCAGGCCGTGTGACCCCCTGACCCCTGCAGGCAGTGTGAATCTACAGGCCGTGTGACCCCCCCCCAGGCAGTGTGACACCCTGACACCCGCAGGCAGTGTGAACCTGCAGGCCGTGTGACCCCCTGACCCCTGCAGGCCGTGTGACCCCCTGACCCCCACTGGCCGTGTGACCCCCTGACCCCTGCAGGCAGTGTGAACCTACAGGCCACGTGTGACCCCCCCCAGGCAGTGTGACACCCTGACACCCGCAGGCAGTGTGAACCTGCAGGCCGTGTGACCCCCTGACCCCCACTGGCCATGTGACCCCCTGACCCCTGCAGACAGTGTGAACCTACAGGCCGTGTGACCCCCCCCCCCCAGGCAGTGTGACACCCTGACACCCGCAGGCAGTGTGAACCTGCAGGCCGTGTGACCCCCTGACCCCCACTGGCCATGTGACACCCTGAGCCCTGCAGGCCGTGTGACCCCCTGAACCCTGCAGGTCGTGTGACCCCCTGACCCCCCACTGGCTGTGTGACCCCCTGACCCCTGCAGGCAGTGTGAACCTACATGCCGTGTGACCCCCCCAGGCAGTGTGACCCCGCAGGCTGTGCTACCATTACTGCTGACGCTGCACAGAAACAACTCGTGTCCCGAGTCAGCAGACCTGACCCACCAGACCCTGTGACAGTAGCAGTCAGTGAGCGGTCAGCAGCCTGAGTCAGCCTCTGTCTGCTGGAGCAGGGAGCAGGACCACCTCAGCGCAGGCCTGCAGAGCATTACACAGAAACACCACACCGGCCTGCAGAGCATTGCACAGAAACACCACACAGGCCTGCAGAGCATTACACAAACACCACACAGGCCTGCAGAGCATTACACAGAAACACCACACAGGCCTGCAGAGCATTACACAGAAACGCCACACAGGCCTGCAGAGCATTACACAGAAACACCACACAGGCCTGCAGAGCATTACACAGAAACACACAGGCCTGCAGAGCATTACACAAACACCACACAGGCCTGCAGAGCATTGCACAGAACCACCAAACAGGCCTGCAGAGCATTACACAGAAACACCACACAGGCCTGCAGAGCATTACACAGAAACACCACACAGGCCTGCAGAGCATTGCACAGAAACACCACACAGGCCTGCAGAGCATTACACAAACACCACACAGGCCTGCAGAGCATTACACAGAAACACCACACCGGCCTGCAGAGCATTACACAGAAACACCACACAGGCCTGCAGAGCATTACACAGAAACACCACACCGGCCTGCAGAGCATTGCACAGAAACACCACACAGGCCTGCAGAGCATTACACAAACACCACACAGGCCTGCAGAGCATTACACAGAAACACCACACAGGCCTGCAGAGCATTACACAGAAACGCCACACAGGCCTGCAGAGCATTACACAGAAACACCACACAGGCCTGCAGAGCATTACACAGAAACACACAGGCCTGCAGAGCATTACACAAACACCACACAGGCCTGCAGAGCATTGCACAGAAACACCACACAGGCCTGCAGAGCATTACACAGAAACACCACACAGGCCTGCAGAGCATTACACAGAAACACCACACAGGCCTGCAGAGCATTGCACAGAAACACCACACAGGCCTGCAGAGCATTACACAGAAACACCACACAGGCCTGCAGAGCATTACACAGAAACACCACACAGGCCTGCAGAGCATTACACAGAAACACCACAGAGGCCTGCAGAGCATTACACAGAAACACCACACAGGCCTGCAGAGCATTACACAGAAACACCACACAGGCCTGCAGAGCATTGCACAGAAACACCACACAGGCCTGCAGAGCATTGCACAGAAACACCACACAGGCCTGCAGAGCATTACACAGAAACACACAGGCCTGCAGAGCATTACACAAACACCACACAGGCCTGCAGAGCATTACACGTAAACACACAGGCCTGCAGAGCATTACACAGAAACACACAGACCTGCAGAGCATTACACAGAAACACCACACAGGCCTGCAGAGCATTACACAGAAACACACAGGCCTGCAGAGCATTACACAGAAACACACAGACCTGCAGAGCATTACACAGAAACACCACACAGGCCTGCAGAGCATTACACAGAAACACACAGACCTGCAGAGCATTACACAGAAACACACAGGCCTGCAGAGCATTACACGTAAACACACAGGCCTGCAGAGCATTACACAGAAACACACAGGCCTGCAGAGCATTACACAGAAACACACAGGCCTGCAGAGCATTACACAGAAACACACAGGCCTGCAGAGCATTACACAGAAACACACAGACCTGCAGAGCATTACACAAACACCACACAGGCCTGCAGAGCATTACACGTAAACACACAGGCCTGCAGAGCATTACACAGAAACACCACACCGGCCTGCAGAGCATTACACAGAAACACACAGGCCTGCAGAGCATTACACAGAAACACACAGACCTGCAGAGCATTACACAAACACCACACAGGCCTGCAGAGCATTACACAGAAACACACAGGCCTGCAGAGCATTACACAGAAACACACAGGCCTGCAGAGCATTACACAGAAACACACAGACCTGCAGAGCATTACACAGAAACACACAGACCTGCAGAGCATTACACGTAAACACACAGGCCTGCAGAGCATTGCACAGAAATGTTATAGGGAGGGGTTATATGGGGCAATAGGAGGAGTTATAGGAAGCAGTAATATGGGGTAATAGGAGTTATAGGGAGGGGTTATAAAGAGGTATTCTTTCTTATTTTTATACTGCTTTAAATATAATTCAAATGTTCCAGACAGATACCAGCCAGGCAAACATTAGAGCAATTTGCACATGTTCTGCTTGTCCCGGGGATGTATGAATAA
Organism: Ascaphus truei; assembly: GCF_040206685.1. Classification (NCBI taxonomy): domain Eukaryota; kingdom Metazoa; phylum Chordata; class Amphibia; order Anura; family Ascaphidae; genus Ascaphus; species Ascaphus truei. The sequence goes on from NC_134500.1 coordinate 28,429,101, forward strand.
GAGATCTGTGGGATTCTTCCTTTCCCTCTGCCCCACACGCCAGGCTTCATCCTGCCGCCCCGTATAATATTATCATACTGCATAGTTTAAATGCTTGGGGTAAGTGGTCACCTTGTATTATGCTAACATCCCTAATTTCATATCAGGCGCCCTGCCTGCCGGCCGGACACAATGCGTGGGGCGGTATTTATAATACTGTAATAACAGGGATGTCGTGTTTAGGCGCGCTGCTTTATTCCCTCTAAACAGTTATTGAGATTGTAAAAGAAAAATACAAATGCAAAGTTGGGAATTAAATATATTACCGCTTCACGTCGGAGGCCCCAAATAAATGCTATTAATATGCAGAGAAGTAAAACAAAGAAGAGACCTGTGAGGTTTGGGAAGCGCTGTACATGTGAAGAAGAGACCTGTGAGGTTTGGGAAGCTCTGTACATGTGATGAAGAGACCTGTGAGGTTTGGGAAGCTCTGTACATGTGAAGAAGAGACCTGTGAGGTTTTTACACTATGAGCGTTTTGCGCTGTGTCTTTTCTGTTTTTCTCTGTTAGTTCCAGGGGGTCCCTGAGCCCCCCCTCCATCGCAGCTGCATACGCTCAATTCAAGGTCACGTCATTTAATTTTATTCATCACGTCACTTAATATAACTTTAGTTGCGCACTTTTTCTTTTTCACTCACCATGTGAAGAAGAGACCTGTGAGGTTTGGGAAGCTCTGTACATGTGAAGAAGAGACCTGTGAGGTTTGGGAAGCGCTGTACATGTGAAGAAGAGACCTGTGAGGTTTGGGAAGCGCTGTACATGTGAAGAAGAGACCTGTGAGGTTTGGGAAGCGCTGTACATGTGAAGAAGAGACCTGTGAGGTTTGGGAAGCTCTGTACATGTGAAGAAGAGACCTGTGAGGTTTGGGAAGCTCTGTACATGTGAAGAAGAGACCTGTGAGGTTTGGGAAGCGCTGTACATGTGAAGAAGAGACCTGTGAGGTTTGGGAAGCGCTGTACATGTGAAGAAGAGACCTGTGAGGTTTGGGAAGCGCTGTACATGTGAAGAAGAGACCTGTGAGGTTTGGGAAGCTCTGTACATGTGAAGAAGAGACCTGTGAGGTTTGGGAAGCTCTGTACATGTGAAGAAGAGACCTGTGAGGTTTGGGAAGCGCTGTACATGTGAAGAAGAGACCTGTGAGGTTTGGGAAGCTCTGTACATGTGAAGAAGAGACCTGTGCGGTTTGGGAAGCTCTGTACATGTGAAGAAGAGACCTGTGAGGTTTGGGAAGCTCTGTACATGTGAAGAAGAGACCTGTGAGGTTTGGGAAGCTCTGTACATGTGAAGAAGAGACCTGTGAGGTTTGGGAAGCTCTGTACATGTGAAGAAGAGACCTGTGAGGTTTGGGAAGCTCTGTTCACCTAAAATAAATGACCTGTAAGGTCTCTGCTTATAATTTCCTATACAAAGAGCGTTCTTGATGAGAAGAAATAATTATGTAGAACTATTCTGGCATTAAAGTTAAATGACAATGCACCTGCAATCCCATTCACAGCGCAGCGCAGCACCGCACAGCGCAGCACAGCACCGCGCAGCACCGCACAGCACCGCGCAGCACCGCACAGCACAGCGCAGCACCGCACAGCGCAGCACCGCACAGCGCAGCACCGCACAGCGCAGCACCGCACAGCACTGCACAGCGCAGCACCGCACAGCGCAGCACCGCACAGCGCAGCACCGCACAGCACCGCGCAGCACCGCGCAGCACAGCACAGCGCAGCACTGCACAGCGCAGCACCGCACAGCGCAGCACCGCACAGCGCAGCACCGCACAGCACCGCACTGCACAGCGCAGCACCGCACAGCGCAGCACCGCACAGCGCAGCACCGCGCAGCACCGCACAGCACCGCACAGCACTGCACAGCGCAGCACCGCACCGCAGAGCACCGCACAGCGCCGCACCGCACAGCACAGCACCGCGCAGCACCGCACTGCACCGCACAGCACCACACAGCGCCGCACCGCACAGCACAGCACCGCGCAGCACCGCACTGCACCGCAGAGCACCGCACAGCACCGCACAGCACCGCACAGCGCTGCACCGCACAGCGCCGCACAGCACCGCACAGCACCGCACAGCGCCGCACCGCACAGCACCGCACAGCGCAGCACCGCACAGCACAGCACCGCGCCGCACAGCACCGCGCAGCACCGCACAGCGCCGCACCGCACAGCACAGCACTGCACCGCACAGCACCGCGCAGCACCGCACAGCGCAGCACCGCACAGCGCCGCACCGCACAGCACCGCACAGCACAGCGCAGCACCGCACAGCGCCGCACCGCACAGCACCGCGCCGCACCGCACAGCACCGCGCAGCACCGCACAGCGCCGCACCGCACAGCACAGCACTGCACCGCACAGCACCGCGCAGCACCGCACAGCACCGCACAGCGCCGCACAGCACAGCACCGCGCAGCACCGCACAGCGCCGCACCGCACAGCACCGCGCAGCACCGCACCGCGCAGCACCGCACAGCGCCGCACCGCACAGCACTGCACCGCACAGCACCGCGCAGCACCGCACAGCACCGCACAGCGCAGCACAGCGCCGCACCGCACAGCACCGCGCCGCACCGCACAGCACCGCACAGCACCGCACCGCACAGCGCCGCACCGCACAGCACAGCACTGCACCGCACAGCACCGCGCAGCACCGCACAGCGCAGCGCCGCACAGCGCCGCACCGCACAGCACAGCACCGCACAGCGCCGCACCGCGCAGCACCGCACAGCACCGCACCGCACAGCACCGCGCAGCACCGCACAGCACCGCGCAGCACCGCACAGCACCGCACAGCACCGCGCAGCGCAGCACAGCACCGCACAGCACCGCACAGCGCCGCACTGCGCAGCACCGCACCGCGCAGCACCGCACTGCACAGCACCGCACAGCACCGCACAGCACCGCACAGCACCGCACAGCGCCGCACCGCGCAGCACCGCACCGCACAGCACCGCACAGCACCGCACCGCACAGCAGAGCACAGCACAGCACCGCACCGCACAGCAGAGCACAGCACCGGGACCCTCTGCAAGTGAGGGGGGGGGGGGGGGACTATTACTACTGGTGCAATGTTAATAGCATGACGGGTGCGAGACTGCGGTGTTATCTGGCTGCACAGGGACACCGCACCCACAGCTTGTACCTGATAGGACAGTATTCAGTGTCTGCGTGTAATGTGGGGGGGGGGGGAGGGGGGGTGTAATGTGGGGGGGAGGGGGGGTGTAATGTGGGGGAGGGGGGGTGTAATGTGGGGGGGGGGGGGAGGGGGGGTGTAATGTGGGGGGGGGGAGGGGGGGTGTAATGTGGGGGGGGGGGAGGGGGGGGCTGCAGGCAGAAGTGGAGATGAATGGAGAAGGGAGGGAACAGCAGCAGTGAGAGTGTCTGTGACCGTCCCCGGGGGGGGGGGGGGGGACGCTGTTATAGAGAGAGCAGTGTAGTAGTGAGAGTGTCTGTGACCGTCCCCAGGGGGGGGGCACGCTGTTATAGAGAGAGCGGTGTAGTAGTGAGAGTGTCTGTGACCGTCCCCAGGGGGGGGGGGGGGGGACGCTGTTATAGAGAGAGCGGTGTAGTAGTGAGAGTGTCTGTGACCGTCCCCAGGGGAGGGACGCTGTTATAGAGAGAGCGGTGTAGTAGTGAGAGTGTCTGTGACCGTCCCCAGGGGGGGGCACGCTGTTATAGAGAGAGCAGTGTAGTAGTGAGAGTGTCTGTGACCGTCCCCAGGGGGGGGCACGCTGTTATAGAGAGAGCGGTGTAGTAGTGAGAGTGTCTGTGACCGTCCCCAGGGGAGGGACGCTGTTATAGAGAGAGCGGTGTAGTAGTGAGAGTGTCTGTGACCGTCCCCAGGGGGGGGCACGCTGTTATAGAGAGAGCAGTGTAGTAGTGAGAGTGTCTGTGACCGTCCCCAGGGGGGGGCACGCTGTTATAGAGAGAGCGGTGTAGTAGTGAGAGTGTCTGTGACCGTCCCCAGGGGAGGGACGCTGTTATAGAGAGAGCGGTGTAGTGTTACTAAGTATCAAAGCTCCCTAACAGGTGCAGCGGGCGGGGAGGGGGCACGGGGGCGGGCGGGGAGGGGGCACGGGGGCGGGCGGGGAGGGGGCACGGGGGCAATAAGCAGATGCTGCAGCCCCAGGCACTCATTACCTAACCGGTCACCCGATCTGTGGGGCGGGCGGCAGTAGGGATCTGCACCCAGCGCTGCTCTCCTGGGATCTCCTGCTGGGTGATCTGTGGGAAGGATCCCTGAGGATGGTGTGAGCCAGTGGATCCCTGGAGCGGGGAGAATGATCGAGGTGTACGTTCCCTCCGTGGGACATCAGATCCAGCCCCCGGCCAAAGCCCGCACGGTGAGTATACCCGGCGGTGTGCGCGGCACTGTATACCCGGCGGTGTGCGCGGCACTGTATACCCGGCGGTGTGCGCGGCGCTGTATACCCGGCGGTGTGCGCGGCACTGTATACCCGGCGGTGTGCGCGGCACTGTATACCCGGCGGTGTGCGCGGTGCTGTGCATGCAGGCACTGTCCTGTGATATTGGACCAGCCGCACACACAGGCACTGTCCTGTGATATTGGACCAGCCGCACACACAGGCACTGTCCTGTGATATTGGACCAGCCGCGCACACAGGCACTGTCCTGTGATATTGGACCAGCCGCACACACAGGCACTGTCCTGTGATATTGGACCAGCCGCACACACAGTCACTGTCCTGTGATATTGGACCAGCCGCACACACAGGCACTGTCCCAGCGTGCTGCGATCCGAGGCACAGGGACTGCGCTATTCCTACTGCTCAGTTTGCTCTAGGTGCACAGTGTACATAGTGTGGCTATATTCCTCTATAGGGGGATGGCCTTCCTTAGTTTGCTATAGGTGCCCAGGGGACAGTGTGACTATATTACTATGTAGGTGAATGGCCGTGCTTAGTTTGCTATACGTACATAGTGTGACTATATTACTATGTAGGTGAATGGCCGTGCTCAGTTTGCTATAGGTGCCCAGTGTATATAGTGTGACTATATTGCTATGTAGGGGATTGGCCGTGCCTCTGGACTGTGAACACTGTGTGGGATTGTTTTCTGTTGTGTATCTGGGCCAAACACCTGTGGATTTGTGTTCTGTTCCTGTACACAGACCGCCAGCCGCACACACAGGCACTGTCCTGTGACATTGGACCAGCCGCACACACAGTCACTGTCCTGTGATATTGGACCAGCCGCGCACACAGGCACTGTCCTGTGATATTGGACCAGCCGCGCACACAGGCACTGTCCTGTGATATTGGACCAGCCGCAATAAACTCATGGCACACGTTAAGAGAAGGGAATCCCTGCCCTACAGAGCTTGCAATCTACGTGTCCGCAGGGGACAGGCCTGAAGGGAGAAGGTGGTGTTATCCATAGTGCTGTGTGTGTGTATGTCTGTATGTATGTATGTATGTATAGTGTGTATGTATGTATAGTGTTTATATGTATGTATGTATGTATAGTGTGTGTGTGTGTGTGTGTGTGTGTGTGTGTGTGTATGTATGTATCTATGTATGTATAGTGTGTATGTATGTATAGTGTGTGTGTATGTATGTATGTATGTATGTATAGTGTGTGTGTGTGTGTGTGTGTGTGTGTGTGTGTGTGTGTGTGTGTGTGTATGTATAGTGTGTGTGTGTGTGTGTGTGTGTGTGTGTATATATATAGTGTGTGTGTATGTCTGTATAGTGTGTATGTATGTATGTATGTATGTATAGTGTGTGTGTGTGTGTGTGTATGTATGTATAGTGTGTGTGTGTGTGTGTGTGTGTGTGTGTATATATATAGTGTGTGTGTATGTCTGTATAGTGTGTATGTATGTATAGTGTGTGTGTGTGTGTGTGTGTGTGTGTGTGTGTGTGTGTGTGTGTGTGTGTGTGTGTGTGTGTGTCCCCTCCTAGAATCACTCTACTCTCCCCTAAATCCATCTCAGCTTCTCAACTGCTGAAATCCCTCTCCTGGCTTCCTATCAAATCATGTATCACACACTCAATTCTCATCACTTTTAAGGCAATACCCTCCTCAGCCCCTCTTTACATCTCACCCTATTTCACTATACACCCCTCTGCCCCTCCTTACAGCTCACCCTAATATCTCACTATACCCTCCTCTGCCCCTCCTTACATCTCACCCTAATATCTCACTATACCCTTCTCTGCCCCTGCCCCTCCTTACAGCTCACCCTAATATCTCACTATACCCTCCTCTGCCCCTCCTTACATCTCACCCTAATATCTCACTATACCCTCCTCTGCCCCTCCTTACATCTCACCCTAATATCTCACTATACCCTCCTCTGCCCCTCCTTACATCTCACCCTAATATCTCACTATACCCTCCTCTGCCCCTCCTTACGTCACACCCTAATATCTCACTATACCCTCCTCTGCCCCTCCTTACATCTCACCCTAATATCTCACTATTCCCTCCTCTGCCCCTCCTTACATCTCACCCTAATATCTCACTATACCCTCCTCTGCCGCTCTTTACATCTCACCCTAATATCTCACTATACCCTCCTCTGCCGCTCCTTACATCTCACCCTAATATCTCACTATACCCTCCTCTGCCGCTCCTTACATCTCACCCTAATATCTCACTATACCCTCCTCTGCCCCTCCTTACATCTCACCCTAATATCTCACTATACCCTCCTCTGCCGCTCCTTACATCTCACACCAATATCTCACTATACCGTCCTCTGCCCCATCTTCCATCTCACCCTAATATCTCACTATACCTCCTCTGCTCCTCCTTACATCTCACCCTAATATCTCACTATACCTCCTCTGCTCCTCCTTACATCTCACCCTAATATCTCACTATACCCTCCTCTGCCCCTCCTTACATCTCACCCTAATATCTCACTATACACTCCTCTGCCCCTCCTTACATCTCACCCTAATATCTCACTATACACTCCTCTGCCCCTCCTTACATCTCCCCTAATATCTCACTATACTCTCCTCTGCTCCTCCTTACATCTCACCCTAATATCTCACTATACACTCCTCTGCCCCTCCTTACATCTCACCCTAATATCTCACTATACCCTCCTCTGCCGCTCCTTACATCTCACACCAATATCTCACTATACCGTCCTCTGCCCCATCTTCCATCTCACCCTAATATCTCACTATACCTCCTCTGCTCCTCCTTACATCTCACCCTAATATCTCACTATACCTCCTCTGCTCCTCCTTACATCTCACCCTAATATCTCACTATACCCTCCTCTGCCCCTCCTTACATCTCACCCTAATATCTCACTATACACTCCTCTGCTCCTCCTTACATCTCACCCTAATATCTCACTATACCCTCCTCTGCTCCTCCTTACATCTCACCCTAATATCTCACTATACCCTACTCTGCCCCTCCTTACATCTCACCCTAATCTCTCACTATACACCCCTCTGCCCCACCTTACATCTCACCCTAATATCTCACTATACCCTCCTCTGCTCCTCCTTACATCTCACCCTAATATCTCACTATACCCTCCTCTGCTCCTCCTTACATCTCACCCAAATATCTCACTATACCCTCCTCTGCCCCACATTACATCTCACACTAATATCTCACTATACCCTCCTCTACCCCTCCTTACATCTCACCCTAATATCTCACTATACCCTCCTCTGCCCCTCCTTACATCTCACCCTAATATCTCACTATACCCTACTCTGCCCCTCCTTACATCTCACCCTAATATCTCACTATACCCTCCTCAGCCCCTCCTTACATCTCACCCTAATATCTCACTATACCCTACTCTGCCCCACCTTACATCTCACCCTAATATCTCACTATACCCTACTCTGCCCCTCCTTACATCTCACCCTAATATCTCACTATACCCTACTCTGCCCCTCCTTACATCTCACCCTAATCTCTCACTATACACCCCTCTGCCCCTCCTTACATCTCACCCTAATATCTCACTATACCCTCCTCTGCTCCTCCTTACATCTCACCCTAATATCTCACTATACCCTCCTCTGCCCCACCTTACATCTCCCCCTAATATCTCACTATACCCTCCTCTGCCCCTCCTTACATCTCACCCTAATATCTCACTATACCCTCTGCCCCACCTTACATCTCACACTAATATCTCACTATACCCTCCTCTGCTCCTCCTTACATCTCACCCTAATATCTCACTATACCCTCCTCTGCTCCTCCTTACATCTCACCCTAATATCTCACTATACCCTCCTCTGCCCCACCTTACATCTCCCCCTAATATCTCACTATACCCTCCTCTGCCCCTCCTTACATCTCACCCTAATATCTCACTATACCCTACTCTGCCCCTCCTTACATCTCACCCTAATCTCTCACTATACAGCCCTCTGCCCCACCTTACATCTCCCCCTAATATCTCACTATACCCTCCTCTGCTCCTCCTTACATCTCACCCTAATATCTCACTATACCCTCCTCTGCCCCACCTTACATCTCCCCCTAATATCTCACTATACCCTCCTCTGCCCCTCCTTACATCTCACCCTAATATCTCACTATACCCTCTGCCCCACCTTACATCTCACACTAATATCTCACTATACCCTCCTCTGCTCCTCCTTACATCTCACCCTAATATCTCACTATACCCTCCTCTGCTCCTCCTTACATCTCACCCTAATATCTCACTATACCCTTCTCTGCCCCACCTTACATCTCCCCCTAATATCTCACTATACACTCCTCTGCCCCTCCTTACATCTCACCCTAATATCTCACTATACCCTCCTCTGCCCCTCCTTACATCTCACCCTAATATCTCACTATACCCTCCTCTGTCTCTCCTTACATCTCACCCTAATATCTCACTATACCCTCCTCTGCCCCTCCTTACATCTCACCCTAATATCTCACTATACCCTCCTCTGCCCCTCCTTCCATCTCACCCTAATATCTCACTATACCCTCCTCTGCCCCACCTTACATCTCACCCTAATATCTCACTATACCCTCCTCTGCCCCACCTTCAATCTCCCCCTAATATCTCACTACACCCTCCTCTGCCCCTCCTTACATCTCACCCTAATATCTCACTATACCCTCCTCTGCCCCTCCTTACATCTCACACTGATATCTCACTACACCATCCTCTGCCCCTCCTTACATCTCACCCTAATATCTCACTATACCCTCCTCTGCCCCTCCTTACATCTCACCCTAATATCTCACTATACCCTCCTCTGCCCTCCTTACATCTCACCCTAATATCTCACTATACCCTCCTCTGCCCCTCCTTACATCTCACCCTAATATCTCACTATACCTCCTCTGCCCCATCTTCCATCTCACCCTAATATCTCACTATACCTCCTCTGCCCCTCTTTAGATCTCACCCTAATATCTCACTATACCCTCCTCTGCGCCCCACCTTACATCTCACACTAATATCTCACTATACCCTCCTCTGCCCCTCCTTACATGTCAGCCCTAATTTCTCGTTATGCACCATCCCGACTCTTGTGTTCTGCTTAAGGATGTCTTCTCTCTACCCCCTTTGTATCTAAAGCCCTCTCCCACCTTAAACCTTTCTCACTGACTGCCCCACACCTCTGGAATGCCCTTCCCCTCAGTACCCGACTAGCACCCTCTCTATCCACCTTTAAAACACACTTGCTTAATGAAGCATACGAATAGCTCCGTGGCTAATACTATACACAATTCATAAAGCTTGGACCCCTGCAGACACAAACTTACCAGAACGCCCTCCTACTGGTTCTGTACGTTCTCCCTACCTACCCCTTAGATTGTAAGCTCTTCGGGGCAGTGACTCATTTTCCAAATGTTACTTTTATGTATAAGGGGCTTATTCCCATTATGTGTTATATTATAATGTTACCTAAAATATAGGTGGTCTTAATAGCTTGGGAGTCGAGGTCCGTGTGCAGGTGTGATGGAGTAGCGTGGGCCATTTACGTGGCTGGCTTACGTGTGAACATGTATGTTACTCAGCACATAGACGCTGGCCTCTAAGGAGTAATGAATTCCCTATTATAAGGAAGGGGATCTTTATGGGTTAAAAGAAACCTGCCATACTTTCCGAGGCATGGAAACAGCCACGTACAATGACACGTCTCTGTGGCTCTCACAGCCTGCCACGGCCTCCTGCAATGAGTGGTTGGCAAGCCCTGTGTGTGGCATGTAAGGGGTTGTGTTGCCTTTGTAAAGCAAAACAGTAGCACACGTCAGCTACTGCGGGTTATTGTCACAGCTGTAATATGCTGCGTTCTATGTTAGGCGTGTGCGGGTGTGACATACTAGTGTCCCTGTCATACAGAGTAGATATTAAACTCCACCCAGTGGTGATACAGGAGTACTTCTTCCCCTGGTACTTTCACACTGGCACACTCACACTTGCTCCTTCCCCTGACACACACTGACACTCACAGACACTCCTTCCCCCTGACACACTACCCTCCTTCCCCTCCCCCTGACACACTCACACTGATACTCTGTCATACTCACACTCCTCCCCCTGACACTCACTCCTTCCCCTCCCCCTAACACACTCACACTGACACTCCTTCCCATGACACATTTCTCACTGACACTCTCTCACACTTACACTGACACACAGACACTCTTTCCCCTCCCCCTCTCCCACACTGACACAGACACTCCTTCCCCTCCCCTTTCAGACATGCACACTGACACTCCTACCCCTCCCCCGCACACTCTCACACAGACTGACACACCTTCCCTTCCCCTTGACACACAAACTGACACTCTCACGCAGACACACACACTGACTCTCCTCCCCCCGACACTCACACAGACACTCCTTCCCCTCCCCCTGACACACTGACACTCGCACTCCTTCCCCTGACACTCTCTCACACTTACACTGACACACAGACACTCCTCTCCCTGACACACACACACACACTCACTCCTTCCCCTCCCCCTGACACACTGACACTCGCACTCCTTCCCCTGACACTCTCTCACACTTACACTGACACACAGACACTCCTCTCCCTGACACACACACACACTCACTCCTTCCCCTCCCCCTGACACACTGACACTCGCACTCCTTCGCCTGACACTCTCTCACACTTACACTGACACACAGACACTCCTCTCCCTGACACACACACACACTCATTCCTTCCCCTCCCCCTGACACACTGACACTCGCACTCCTTCCCCTGACACTCTCTCACACTTACACTGACACACAGACACTCCTCTCCCTGACACACACACACACTCACTCCTTCCCCTCCCCCTGACACACTGACACTCGCACTCCTTCCCCTGACACTCTCTCACACTTACACTGACACACAGACACTCCTCTCCCTGACACACACACACACTCACTCCTTCCCCTGACACACTGACACTCGCACTCCTTCCCCTGACACTCTCTCACACACTGACACACACACACACACTCCTTCCCCTCCCCCTGACACACACACTCACTCCTTCCCCTCCCCCTGACACACACACACACACACACACTCACTCCTTGCCTCTGTGTGTGCTCTTTCCCATCTCCACCCGCACGTTTGTAACTTAAAGGTGAATTCTGGGAATCCTGGGGAGGGTCCCAGGAGCTATGGTGGGTCCTCGGAGGTGGTGGGTACCCGGAGCTGGGGTGTCCCCTGCTTGGGGGGTGGGGGGAGCCTGGAGATGGGGGGTCCTCGGAGGTGGTGGGTACCCGGAGCTGGGGTGTCCCCTGCTTGGGGGGTGGGGGGAGCCTGGAGATGGGGGGTCCTCGGAGGTGGTGGGTACCCGGAGCTGGGGTGTCCCCTGCTTGGGGGGTGGGGGGAGCCTGGAGATGGGGGGTCCTCGGAGGTGGTGGGTACCCGGAGCTGGGGTGTCCCCTGCTTGGGGGGTGGGGGGAGCCTGGATATGGGGGGTCCTCGGAGATAGAGGGTACCCGGAGCTGGGGTGTCCCCTGCTTGGGGGGTGGGGGAGCCTGAAGATGGGGGGTCCTCGGAGGTGGAGGGTACCCAGGGCTGGGGTGACCCCTGCTTGGGGGGTGGGGGGAGCCTGGAGATGGGGGGGTCCTCGGAGGTGGATTGTACCCGGGGCTGGGGTGACCCCTGCTTGGGGGGTGGGGGGGGCCTGAAGATGGGGGGTCCTCGGAGGTGGAGGGTACCCGGGGCTGGGGTGACCCCTGCTTGGGGGGTGGGGGGAGCCTGGAGATGGGGGGGTCCTCGGAGGTGGAGGGTTCCCGGGGCTGGGGTGACCCCTGCTTGGGGGTTGGGGGGAGCCTGAAGATGGGGGGGTCCTCGGAGGTGGAGGGTACCCGGGGCTGGGGTGTCCCCTGCTTGGGGGGTGGGGGGAGCCTGGAGATGGGGGGGTCCTCGGAGGTGGAGGGTTCCCGGGGCTGGGGTGACCCCTGCTTGGGGGTTGGGGGGAGCCTGAAGATGGGGGGTCCTCGGAGGTGGAGGGTACCCGGGGCTGGGGTGACCCCTGCTTGGGGGGTGAGGGGAGCCTGAAGATGGGGGGTCCTCGGAGGTGGAGGGTACCCGGAGCTGGGGTGTCCCCTGCTTGGGGGGTGGGGGGAGCCTGAAGATGGGGGGTCCTCGGAGGTGGAGGGTACCCGGGGCTGGGGTGACCCCTGCTTGGGGGGTGGGGGGAGCCTGGAGATGGGGGGGTCCTCGGAGGTGGAGGGTACCCGGGGCTGGGGTGACCCCTGTTTGGGGTTGGGCCGTTTTAAGACCTTCGTAGGCCCTAAGCACTTTTACTTCTAGAGGCCTGTGTGTCCGATATTTTTACTCATTTTTATGCTAATTTCACCGTTTGCTTGTTTCTTTCGATACTAGCGATATTTGGCATCGATACTTTTGTTTTGATATTTAACGGTATCGATACTTCGAAGGCATTTTAAATTAAAATTTGCTGTTTTCTCTTATTTTGTGATTTATTTTTTGGTTTAGGTATTTTTTCAAGTGAAATATTGTAGGCCCTAAAAGGTCCGTAGGCCCTAAAAGGTCCGTAGGCCCTAAAAGGTCCGTAGGCCCTAAAAGGTCCGTAGGCCCGAGGCCCTGTGCCTGGTCGGCCTAATGTATAAAGAGCCCTGTGTGGGGGGTAAAAAGAACTCTATAAAGGCAACTAATCCTTTAACAGAATTTCAGTAAACAGGCAATGTGACCTGCTAAAGGCAGGTCTGTGATCACACCGCGGGGTATGAGTAAGGAGTATGTCATCCTCAGCCAGCTCTGTGCCAGAGATCTGTGTAACCAGGATCGTCTGGGCATGTGGCACAGTGCCACGTGGTCAGACACCCTCTGCCAGTCCTTGAATCTCTCCGTTCAGTGGCTGAGAGACAGCTGAGTATTTGTCTACAGCCGAGCGTGGAATCCGCCACATCACAGGCGGCTGCGTATCCCATCTCTGCCCAGCGATGCCCCGAGCGCCAGGCGGCTGCGTATCCCATCTCTGCCCAGCGATGCCCCGAGCGCCAGGCGGCTGCGTATCCCATCTCTGCCAGGCGGCTGCGTATCCCATCTCTGCCCAGCGATGCCCCGAGCGCCAGGCGGCTGCGTATCCCATCTCTGCCCGGCGCCAGGCGGCTGCATATCCCATCTCTGCCCGGCGCCAGGCGGCTGCGTATCCCATCTCTGCCCAGCGATGCCCCGAGCGCCAGGCGGCTGCGTATCCCATCTCTGCCCGGCGCCAGGCGGCTGCGTATCCCATCTCTGCCAGGCGGCTGCGTATCCCATCTCTGCCAGGCGGCTGCGTATCCCATCTCTGCCAGGCGGCTGCGTATCCCATCTCTGCCCAGCGATGCCCCGAGCGCCAGGCGGCTGCGTATCCCATCTCTGCCAGGCGGCTGCGTATCCCATCTCTGCCCAGCGATGCCCCGAGCGCCAGGCGGCTGCATGTCCTATCTCTGCCCAGCGATGCCCCGAGCGCCAGGCGGCTGCATGTCCTATCTCTGCCCAGCGATGCCCCGAGCGCCAGGCGGCTGCGTATCCCAGCGATGCCCCGAGCGCCAGGCGGCTGCATGTCCTATCTCTGCCCGGCGATGCCCCGAGCGCCAGGCGGCTGCATGTCCCATCTCTGCCCAGCGATGCCCCGAGCGTCAGGCTGTGGCGTTTTTCACATTCACAGAAGTGTGTGTCTAAAATAGTATTTCTGCATAAATATGAAATATAGTCATATGGGATAATTATTACTATCATACCGAGTTTTATATTCCCCTAAAGCACAGGTGCCTCAATCAGCCCCTGCTTCAGCACAAGTGGCTCAATTAGTTGAAAACTGAATCTCTTGAGCCACCTGTGCTGAAGCAGGGATATCCTGAAAACCTGACCGGGGGGGGGGGCCTTGAGGTCTGGCATTGAGCGGCCCTCTTCTACGGTGATGTCATATGCTGACATAATCAGTAAAGATATCTCTGGTGTGTGCACTATACACTATGTATAGTCTGAGCTGCATTTCAGTTTCTATTCCTGATGTCTTCCCCTTTCACAGTGCGAATCCAGGAAGCCGTGAGCTTTGTTTAGTCATTTTTGACCTAATTACTAATGACTTATTTTTCGATGGTTCCCCTTTATTTCCAAATAGAGCAGCACAAACCGTGCACAGCTGCGTGACCCGGGAGACAAATCCTTTCTAGTGTCCCCTCCCTGGGTCTTCGGAGCAGGATAGTACCTACAGCCAATGGAAAGAGAGAAGAAGCGCGACAGAGAGCCGGATAAATAGATAGTATATTCTAGCACTAAAATAAAAATAGACAATTACATATAAATGTAAAATCGCCAATGTCAGCGTTACATCCTCATTCTTTCCACAAATTTATACAAGCCACCCGTTTCAGCCCCTAAACTGAGCTTCTTTTGCGTTGATTTCTCCCCCCCCTATAGAAATACTCTGGGATCTAGCAGAGTTCCCTGATGAAGCGATCAATTTGCATAACGCGTTGTCAGTGAGGATGAGGGGCTCATACACGAACGGTAAGAGGAGCCATAGTGGCGTCTCATGGACGTAGCCAGAGACACATACAAAGTCTTGTGAGAATCCTGACTGACCTCCACGCGTTTCGCAATTTGATCATTAGGGAGTTCTCTGTTTGACCCCAAGTATTTCTTTGTCAGGAGAAATCAACGCGAATGAAGCCTCAGTGTAGGAACTGGAACGGGGGGCTTCTATAATATTGTGAATTGACTAAAGGGCGAATGGGTGAGGTGTAACGCTGACAGCGGCGAGATCAGTAAGACGTCCAGGCAGAGGGTTAAGCTTAATTGCTGTGGTTTATTATCCACAAGACAACTAAACAATAGGCACACTGTCCCTTTAAGAAAACCAAATCATAAAATAAATGCCTACTCCTTCATAGGAGACTGATTAAACATTACTCTGGCCCTTTCTAACGGGCACCAGCTAAGCTGGTTATCAGCCCAAAAACTTTTGTTGCAATACACCAGTCCAATAAGAGATATAACAGTCCTTATGTAAACAAAACAGTTTTTAGGCACAGCAGTATATTATTTAGTTCTTATCTGGTATTGCAGGGGATTCCCTTCCTAAAACGCCGGTTCCGGGGAGTAGGCTGTGTCCAGCCGTAGAAATCTTTATCCTGGCTGGAAGTCCCAGCTGAACCCCGCAGTCCTGCTTCCTGCAGTCCTAGGGTCCAGAACAACTAGGCTCCCTCCTGGTTGGGAGAAGCCTCTCTACCCTAATGGGGAAAAACTAACTTCCTGTCTCTTGCAACGTCCTGCCTTTTAACTCTGCTCAATCAGGCGTTAATTATATCCACCTCCCAGCTCAGGTAAGAAACCCGACACCAGTGCAGTTTCCTGCCCTGTAAAGGGAGTTTAACTCCTTGAGTCCCTTACACTGACCGATTTGTACCGTGTGATAAATGAACGTGTTTCCCTTTTCTCTGGGAACACTGGATTCCAGCGTCTCCGCTCCGCCTGTTTCTCCGTCTGACTAACGGCGGCCTCATATTTACTTTACAGAAGACAGAGCAGAGCTAACATGTTACTGGGGGCATTAAGGGCTGATCACCCAAAGACATTAGATATAGATTGTAAAAACCCGCCAAAGTTTTCGGTTACCGCGAAAATGGCTCCGAGTTGCAAACATCGGATGCGTGTTTTTAATACAGCTTTGAATGGTGTGAAATGTAACAGGCGCCTTACACTAGGCACCGCTACACGGCACATACAACACGTCGCTGCCACGTCACGGGGTCTGTCACTCCAGGGCCCCTCCGGCATGTGCTTCCGAGATGGCTGTGTAAGGTGAGGTCGTGACCCAGCAGGCCGGGGTACGGGACGGCTTCTCTGCTCCCGCCGGTCACGTGGCTGCGTGGCGGCCCCTCCGGCTGCCCTGCCGCGTCCTGATGCCACAGAGTCGGGGACGCAGCGAGGACTGTAACTGGTAACGCTGATGTGTTTCCCCGCAGGTCTTTGTGGTGGACGTGCTGTGGAACGGCCGCAGACACACGCTGGAGCGGCGATATAGTGAGTTTCACACGCTACATAAACGGGTAAGGGATTAGTCCTCACTTCTTGTGTATGTGTGCGATTGTACATGTGTGTGATTGTGTACGCATGTACGATTGTCTGTACGTGTGAGATTGGGTACGTGTGTGACTGATTTTGCACGTGTGTACGATTGTCTGTGTGTGATTGTGTACGTGTGCTGCTTACTATACACATAAAGTGCGTATACACCAGAGATACACAAAAATATTGACTTTCTCATCTTATCTCCGTCGCCCCCCCCCAGGGCCGGTGAGAGGGCATTAGGCGCCCGAACGTTCAGCACCACTTTCTTACCCTCCCACTCTCATACTCGCACTCATACTAACACTTTTGCACACTCACATACTCACCCTCCCACACTCGCCCACACGTAACTTTCGGAAATGAATATAGATATAATGATCTTGGGAATATGATACTAATTGTACATTCTCATCATACTGGGCGGGGGGTGGTTATGTGCCTGGGAGGGGGGGGGGGTGGTTATGTGCCTGGGAAGGGGGGGGGGGGTGGTTATGTGCCTGGGAAGGGGGGGGGGGGTGGTTATGTGCCTGGGAAGGGGGGGGTTAGTTATGTGTCTGGGGGGGGGTAGTTATGTGCTTGGGAGGGACAAGGCACCTCTGCAGATCTGTCCACATTAGGGTCGCCAGCAGGGCCCCCCCTGACTCACTAGGCCCGGGATAGTATTCCCAGATGCCCCCCCCCTTCCCCTTGGTGGCCCAGTTAGGGAGTTTTCCGCTGGGCTTATAGGGCATATTAGTGGAGCTGCACATTAATAGGGCGGGGGGAGGGGGTGGAGGACTAATGGGCAGGGGGGGTCGACTGAAGGGCAGGGGGGAAACTGAGGCGCAGGGGACAGATGGACAGAGGGGCGGGGGACGGACAGAGGGGCGGGGGACGGACAGAGGGGCGGGGGACGGACAGA
This sequence comes from Ascaphus truei, assembly GCF_040206685.1. Classification (NCBI taxonomy): domain Eukaryota; kingdom Metazoa; phylum Chordata; class Amphibia; order Anura; family Ascaphidae; genus Ascaphus; species Ascaphus truei. The sequence goes on from NC_134500.1 coordinate 28,446,581, forward strand.
GGGGCGGGGGACGGACAGAGGGGCGGGGGACGGACAGAGGGGCGGGGGACGGACAGAGGGGCGGGGGACGGACAGAGGGGCGGGGGACGGACAGAGGGGCGGGGGACGGACAGAGGGGCGGGGGACGGACAGAGGGGCGGTGCAGGTGCGGGGACAGAAGGCGGGGGAGGGACTGAGGGTCACGAGAGGAGGGGCAGGGGGGACAGAGGTGGAGGGCCAGAGGGTCACTGCTCTTAATGAGGTTATAGAAAGACGCGGCGCTGTGCGCAGTTTAGTTCTATTCGCCCAGATATTGGGAAACGGCCTTGTTTTGGCTGTTTAACCCTTTGCGTGCCGCAACCGATCACGTCATCCCTCCCCCACTGACAGGATGGAATAGGTGTGCAGAAAGCGATCTCCCCTACAAGAGCGGGGCCCGTCACGGGGCCCCCGGCATACCACACCCCATGACATCGTATCTACAGGGCACACAGAGGGTTAACATGATATAAAAACAAAATAACTGTTCAATAAAAAAACCGCCTCCTTAAAGCGGCAATATCAAGCGAAATACCTGAAACAGGAGTTCCCCCAACCCCTGAGGATTCCCGGCCCCCTGAGGATTCCCGGCCCCCTGAGGATTCCCGGCCCCAGGGGACCCCGACCTCTGGGGACCCCTGACCTCTGGGGACCCCCGTTCCCGAGATATTCGTAGTTTGTCAGCCCGGTTTGACACAAAACAACAATGAGGGCGGCGGGGTCACGCAGAGAGAGTTTTTTCCCAATGACCTGACACGCGCCGATTTCGCGTTCACTGGGCAAATATTCATCTCTGGGGGACAAACCTGCTTGGTGATTGCGTCGGGGAGGGGGGTCCAAATCTCCCGCCATTTTCCCGCCATTAAAAAGCGACACTTGATGTGTCTTCCGTAGCTGAAGAAGAGCTGCAAAGTGCCCGACTTCCCGCCCAAGCGCCTCGCAGACTGGAAATGCAAAGTGCAGGAGCGGCGTCGGCAGGGCCTGGAGGCTTATATACAGGTACGGCGGGCGTGTCAAATACCTCTATATATCTATATCCCGTGTGGGGAGGGGGACAAGGAGAACCTATCAAGGCACCGCAGCCCTTACGGGGGCGAGCGCCCGATCCCGGGGCCTCTTCCTCAGACCTGAGTGCGCCGACCCGTCCGATTTTTACCGCGCCCAAGAAATGGCGGCCACACCGATTCTCGGGGAAGTTAAACTAAGGTCACGGCTTTATTTCTTTAACAACATTGGAAACAAACCGCCCGCCCGCTAGTCCCGGTACGCAGATGACCCCGCGCATCCTGCAAGTAATATGGCGGGAAACCATTACGCCGCGTCCGGCTGGTCCCACGCCCGCTCGGGAAAGCTCCACTCTCACTCACCCCCCCTGTTGGCTGCCTGGGGCCTAACAGCATAAGTTGGCGCCCAACTTCCTAAGACTTGGACGGGGGTACGGCCGCAGACGTCGGAGCCTCCGGACTGGCCCAAGCTCTTCTGGAGACTTAATGACACGTCGGGGTAGGACGCACCAACCGCAGACCCTGTAATAGGGCCGCATGCTTTCCCTTTCCGTGTGGGATGCGGAGGCTTTCGGGCAAGTAAGGGCCTCCCGTGGAAGGCGCCACCACGCGTGCAATGTATTCGTCGCAAAGGCCACGTTCGCATTAAAACGTGTGTTTTGAGGATTCCTGTGTATACCGTTCCGTGCACGTAATGCAGAGGTAGTGATACACTGTCTATAACACGCCGATCATCTATCACATCAGCCGCTGGTCTTCAAGCTGCTGTAATTAGCCGGCGGGTCCGAGCTTCGACCAATGGGAGACGGGCAGGGCAGCTCTCCTCGGCGTTCATGCATGAGCAGCCGTGGGTGCAGCGTGGGTTAATGGGTGCAGCGCGGGTTAATGGGTGCAGCGCGGGTTAATGGGTGCAGCGCGGGTTAATGGGTGCAGCGCGGGTTAATGGGTGCAGCGCGGGTTAATGGGTGCAGCGCGGGTTAATGGGTGCAGCGCGGGTTAATGGGTGCAGCGCGGGTTAAGGGTGCAGCGCGGGTTAATGGGTGCAGCGCGGGTTAATGGGTGCAGCGCGGGTTAATGGGCGCAGCGCGGGTTAATGGGCGCAGAACATGCTGAATGGGTACCGTTGCAGGGAGCGCAATCCGTGGCACGCGGGACATTCAAAGAGTTCCTGATAGACGTACAAATACGAGGGCAGCGCCAGTGACGGAGAACACGGGATACACCGCCAGATTGCGCAGCTGTGCTTCATGTGGTACGAGAGGAAGCCACAGACCAGCCACGTTTATATGAAAGCAGAAATGCACGTGGCGTGCTGACACAAGTCTTTTTTTAGTCTGTTGTGTAATCCGTCTGTAATTATCTTCATTCGCACCATGTGTTTGAAATGACACCGATGTGCTCCGGCAATATCGTTCTATGGCGAGGAAGCGCGTCTCCACTCGGGGGACGGAGAAACGGCCACTGGCGCTAACCGTTACCGCGTGTCGTTAGGCAGAGGTTGTCTGGCCAGTGTGATAACAAAGCAGGGGACGACAGAACACAAAAGGAAGTTTGTGAACAGAGCTGTGTCCCTAACTGACCTGGCTGAGGGAACGTTTACACCGGGACGTGCATAAAATGCTCGAAAGAACGGGCGTTTGCTCAGAGCATATACCATATTAGTTATCATCCTGGATGGGCCTCTGCTGACGCAAATGTAACATGTTAAAGATGGAGCTCCTCATACTTCCTCCCAAGCCTTCTACATTACTGTTGGCAGCACTATCATACACCCAGTATCACTAGCACCCTGCCTAGGGGTCATACTCCTCCCATATTCACAAAGTAGCTAAAATCTGTTGTTTCTACCTCCGTAACATTGCAAAGATCAATATACACTCCTTACATCTCACCCTAATATCTCACTATACCCTCCTTACACCTCACCCTATCTCACTACACCCTCCTCTGCCCCTCCTTACATCTCACCCTAATATCTCACTATACCCTCCTCTGCCCCTCCTTACACCTCACCCTAATATCTCACTATACCCTCCTCTGCCCCTCCTTACATCTCCCCCTAATATCTCACTATACCCTCCTCTGCCCCTCCTTACAGCTCAAGAAACAAAGAAGTCCAGAGCAACATCCAATGTGACAAAAATACACAGTGAAATACCTATATATCTCTTGAAAAAGGGTCATTTAGTTAGCCAAAGCGTATAAGCCTGCGAGCCACATCAAGGCATGACCACATTCGCAGGTACTAACTGCTTACAACTCTTATTTACCTCTATAATTAGAGGAAGAATGGTCCTAGCATTGGACCTGTCACAACCAGCTGCATGAAAAGAAAACCTGCTTACCTGGAAAGTGGGGCGGGGCGAGTTTAAACCCTGGGTGGGAGGAGCCACTGACCTCCAAAACAGCTGAGACCCGCTGGACAAAGTTAATAAACACACAGATACCCAGCAAGCTCTCAGCGCCTCTAGCACACCTGGTCTTCACACAGAGTACTATCCTGCAGGGGATGTGGATCATATTAGGATATGGGGCTAACCAAAATAGGCTACCCCTTATACCTAGACCCAGGTTATAGATGTACATCAGAGGCTGATACGCCTCCAGGCACCATTACCTAACATTCATGCGCCTGTCAGTAAGGTGGCTCACTGAGTCTCATGCATCTCCACACCATAAGCCGGATCAAGCTTGTTTACTGTATGTACCAGTTGTCTGATCAGTTGAGATTTTGGATTTACCACAATAGGGTCAGCCCTTAATCCAGATCAGTAGTATTCCTTATCATAGGACATTGTGTCTATATGTGGGGGGTTTGGTCACTATCTTGCCAGTATTGACTCTGCACTTAACTGCGCGCGTGCACACTGTACCTGCTTACGCAGATCACTGTGTTTCAGCATATATGGGTCACTACGTGTTATGAGGGTATACTAAATTAGGTTACCCCACTTCCAGCCTCTCTACATCTCACCCATATATCTCACTATACCCTCCTCTGCCCCTCCTTACATCTCGCCCTAATATCTCACTATACCCTCCTCTGCCGCTCCTTACATCTCACCCTAATATGTCACTATACCCTCCTCTGCCCCTCCTTACAGCTCCCCCTAATATCTCACTATACCCTCCTCTGCCCCTCCTTACATCTCACCCTAATATCTCACTATACCTCCTCTGCCGCTCCTTACATCTCACCCTAATATCTCACTATACCCTCCTCTGCCCTCCTTACATCTCACCCTAATATCTCACTATACCCTCCTCTGCCCTCGTAACATCTCACCCTAATATCTCACTATATCCTCCTCTGCCCCTCCTTACATCTCACCCTAATATCTCACTATACCCTCCTCTGCTCCTCCTTACATCTCACTAAACCCTCCTCTGCCCATCCTTACATCTCACCCTAATATCTCACTATACCCTCCTCTGCTCCTCCTTACATCTCACTAAACCCTCCTCTGCCCCTCCTTACATCTCACCCTAATATCTCACTATACCCTCCTCTGCCCTCCTTACATCTCACCCTAATATCTCACTATACCCTCCTCTGCCCATCCTTACATCTCACCCTAATATCTCACTATACCCTCCTCTGCTCCTCCTTACATCTCACTAAATCCTCCTCTGCCCCTCCTTACATCTCACCCTAATATCTCACTATACCCTCCTCTGCCCCTCCTTAAATCTCACCCTAATATTTCACTATTCCCTCCTCTGCCCCTCCTTACGTCTCACCCTAATATGAACTATACCCCTCCTCTGCCCCTCCTTACATCTCACCCTAATATCTCACTATACCCTCCTCTGCTCCTCCTTACATCTCACCCTAATATCTCACTATACCCTCCTCTGCCCCTCCTTACATCTCACCCTAATATCTCACTATACCCTCCTCTGCCTCTCCTTACATCTCACCCCAATATCTCACTATACCCTCCTCTGCCCTCCTTACATCTCACCCTAATATCTCACTATACCCTCCTCTGCTCCTCCTTACATCTCACCCTAATATCTCACTATACCCTCCTCTGCCGCTCCTTACATCTCACCCTAATATCTCACTATACCCTCCTCTGCCTCTCCTTACATCTCACCCCAATATCTCACTATACCCTCCTCTGCCGCTCCTTACATCTCACCCTAATATCTCACTATACCCTCCTCTCCCCCTCCTTACATCTCACCCTAATATCTCACTATACCCTCCTCTGCCTCTCCTTACATCTCACCCTAATATCTCACTATACCCTCCTCTGCTCCTCCTTACATCTCACTAAAACCTCCTCTGCTCCTCCTTACATCTCACCCCAATATCTCACTATACCCTCCTCTGCCCCTCCTTACATCTCACTAAAACCTCCTCTGCCCCTCCTTACATCTCACCCTAATATCTCACTATACCCTCCTCTGCCCCTCCTTACATCTCACCCTAATATCTCACTATACCCTCCTCTGCCCCTCCTTACATCTCACCCTAATATCTCACTATACCCTCCTCTGCCCTGCCTTCCTAAAGCCATCTCCCTCCATACACCTCTCTCACTGCCCCACACCTCTGGAATTCCCTTCCCCTCAATATCCGACTGGCACCCCCTCTCTCTCCACCTTTAGGACCTTTCTTAAAACACAGCTCTGTAACGAAGCATATGAGCAGCTCTGCTGGCTGATACTATACACCTCAAACACTGACCGTTGCCCCTTGCAGACGCACTTCCCATAACCCCCCCCCCTGCCCTTTCTGTCTCTGTAAATTCTCCCCAATTACCACTTAGAGTGTAAGCTCTTCAGGGCAGGGACTCCTTTTCCTCGTGTTACTTTTATGTCTGACACGCTTCTTCCCATGATGTTATATGATTATGTCCCGTGTGTCACTGCTGGGAAGCGCTGTGTACCAGAGATGCACTGTATAAATGAAGATATACACATGTTAGCCGCCGTGTTCAGGGAGAACCTGATTTTCGGGAAGCGTTTGCTTTAGGCTGAATGTTGTCAGTACAGGTCTCGGACGCCGATCTGCCGCAGGGTACAGCTAACCGCCAGCCGTTTCATCGCAACGGTAATTCCCTAACCTTAACCCCTTACTGCTAATCGGGCCCCTTACCCTACAAACCCTTAACCCCCAACCCTAAAACCCCTTCATTGGATCCCTTAACCTAACCCATTAACCCCCTTACCCTAAAATTAACCCCAAATACTAACTCTAATCCCTTTAATCCCTTAACATTGCGGTGAAACGGCAGGCGGCGAGCTGTCCCCTGCAGCTGGTCGGTCCCGTTCCGGTCAGCACCGCTGTAGTTATACACCATGGTATAGTTGCTAAGGGACTGGATGAACGCGTCTGTTTTGTGTCACACAGGGGGTGTTGTGGTATAACCAAGATGTCCCCAAAGAACTGCTGGATTTCCTGAAGCTGAAACATTTCCAGCAAAGTCACGAGACCTGCAGCTCGGAGTGAGTCTGGTTCACAAAGCCGAGCTTATCGCCGGGCGCAGCGCGGGGACAGTGTGCTTATCGCTGGGCGCAGCGCGGGGACAGTGTGCTTATCGCCGGGCGCAGCGCGGGGACAGTGTGCTTATCGCCGGGTGCAGCGCGGGGACAGTGTGCTTATCGCTGGGCGCAGTGCGGGGACAGTGTGCTTATCGCCGGGCGCAGTGCGGGGACAGTGAGCTTATCGCCGGGTGCAGCGCGGGGACAGTGTGCTTATCGCCGGGCGCAGTGCGGGGACAGTGAGCTTATCGCCGGGCGCAGCGCGGGGACAGTGTGCTTATCGCCGGGCGCAGCGCGGGGACAGTGTGCTTATCGCCGGGCGCAGTGCGGGGACAGTGAGCTTATCGCCGGGTGCAGCGCGGGGACAGTGTGCTTATCGCCGGGCGCAGTGCGGGGACAGTGAGCTTATCGCCGGGCGCAGCGCGGGGACAGTGTGCTTATCGCCGGGCGCAGCGCGGGGACAGTGTGCTTATCGCCGGGCGCAGAGCGGGGACAGTGTGCTTATCGCCGGGCGCAGCGCGGGGACAGTGTGCTTATCGCCGGGCGCAGCGCGGGGACAGTGTGCTTATCGCCGGGCGCAGCGCGGGGACAGTGTGCTTATCGCCGGGCGCAGAGCGGGGACAGTGTGCTTATCGCCGGGCGCAGCGCGGGGACAGTGTGCTTATCGCTGGGCGCAGTGCGGGGACAGTGTGCTTATCGCTGGGCGCAGCGCGGGGACAGTGTGCTTATCGCCGGGCGCAGCGCGGGGACAGTGTGCTTATCGCTGGGCGCAGCGCGGGGACAGTGTGCTTATCGCCGGGCGCAGCGCGGGGACAGTGTGCTTATCGCCGGGCGCAGCGCGGGGACAGTGTGCTTATCGCCGGGCGCAGAGCGGGGACAGTGTGCTTATCGCCGGGCGCAGCGCGGGGACAGTGTGCTTATCGCTGGGCGCAGCGCGGGGACAGTGTGCTTATCGCCGGGCGCAGCGCGGGGACAGTGTGCTTATCGCCGGGCGCAGCGCGGGGACAGTGTGCTTATCGCCGGGCGCAGCGCGGGGACAGTGTGCTTATCGCCGGGCGCAGTGCGGGGACAGTGTGCTTATCGCCGGGCGCAGCGCGGGGACAGTGTGCTTATCGCCGGGCGCAGTGCGGGGACAGTGAGCTTATCGCCGGGCGCAGCGCGGGGACAGTGTGCTTATCACAGCGCGGGGACAGTGTGCTTATCGCCGGGCGCAGCGCGGGGACAGTGTGCTTATCGCCGGGCGCAGCGCGGGGACAGTGTGCTTATCGCCGGGCGCAGGGCGGGGACAGTGTGCTTATCACAGCGCGGGGACAGTGTGCTTATCGCCGGGCGCAGCGCGGGGACAGTGAGCTTATCGCCGGGCGCAGAGCGGGGACAGCGTGCTTATCGCCGGGCGCAGAGCGGGGACAGTGAGCTTATCGCCGGGCGCAGAGCGGGGACAGTGTGCTTATCGCCGGGCGCAGAGCGGGGACAGTGTGCTTATCGCCGGGCGCAGAGCGGGGACAGTGTGCTTATCGCCGGGCGCAGTGCGGGGACAGTGTGCTTATCGCCGGGCGCAGTGCGGGGACAGTGTGCTTATCGCCGGGCGCAGTGCGGGGACAGTGTGCTTATCGCCGGGCGCAGCGCGGGGACAGTGTGCTTATCGCCGGGCGCAGCGCGGGGACAGTGTGCTTATCGCCGGGCACAGTGCGGGGACAGTGAGCTTATCGCCGGGCGCAGCGCGGGGACAGTGTGCTTATCGCCGGGCGCAGTGCGGGGACAGTGTGCTTATCGCCGGGCGCAGTGCGGGGACAGTGTGCTTATCGCCGGGCGCAGCGCGGGGACAGTGTGCTTATCGCTGGGCGCAGTGCGGGGACAGTGTGCTTATCGCTGGGCGCAGTGCGGGGACAGTGTGCTTATCGCTGGGCGCAGCGCGGGGACAGTGTGCTTATCGCCGGGCGCAGTGCGGGGACAGTGTGCTTATCGCCGGGCGCAGTGCGGGGACAGTGTGCTTATCGCTGGGCGCAGTGCGGGGACAGTGTGCTTATCGCTGGGCGCAGCGCGGGGACAGTGTGCTTATCGCTGGGCGCAGCGCGGGGACAGTGTGCTTATCGCCGGGCGCAGCGCGGGGACAGTGTGCTTATCGCTGGGCGCAGTGCGGGGACAGTGTGCTTATCGCTGGGCGCAGCGCGGGGACAGTGTGCTTATCGCCGGGCGCAGCGCGGGGACAGTGTGCTTATCGCTGGGCGCAGCGCGGGGACAGTGTGCTTATCGCCGGGCGCAGCGCGGGGACAGTGTGCTTATCGCCGGGCGCAGCGCGGGGACAGTGTGCTTATCGCCGGGCGCAGTGCGGGGACAGTGTGCTTATCGCTGGGCGCAGAGCGGGGACAGTGTGCTTATCGCCGGGCGCAGCGCGGGGACAGTGAGCTTATCGCCGGCGCAGTGCGGGGACAGTGTGCTTATCGCCGGGCGCAGCGCGGGGACAGTGTGCTTATCGCCGGCGCAGTGCGGGGACAGTGTGCTTATCGCTGGGCGCAGAGCGGGGACAGTGTGCTTATCGCCGGGCGCAGCGCGGGGACAGTGTGCTTATCGCCGGCGCAGCGCGGGGACAGTGTGCTTATCGCCGGGCGCAGCGCGGGGACAGTGTGCTTATCGCCGGGCGCAGAGCGGGGACAGTGTGCTTATCACAGCGCGGGGACAGTGTGCTTATCGCCGGGCGCAGCGCGGGGACAGTGTGCTTATCGCCGGGCGCAGCGCGGGGACAGTGTGCTTATCGCCGGGCGCAGGGCGGGGACAGTGTGCTTATCACAGCGCGGGGACAGTGTGCTTATCGCCGGGCGCAGCGCGGGGACAGTGAGCTTATCGCCGGGCGCAGAGCGGGGACAGCGTGCTTATCGCCGGGCGCAGAGCGGGGACAGTGAGCTTATCGCCGGGCGCAGAGCGGGGACAGTGTGCTTATCGCTGGGCGCAGCGCGGGGACAGTGTGCTTATCGCCGGGCGCAGCGCGGGGACAGTGTGCTTATCGCCGGGCGCAGCGCGGGGACAGTGAGCTTATCGCTGGGCGCAGTGCGGGGACAGTGTGCTTATCACAGCGCGGGGACAGTGTGCTTATCGCCGGGGTCAGCGCGGGGACAGTGTGCTTATCGCTGGGTGCAGCGCGGGGACAGTGTGCTTATCGCCGGGCGCAGCGCGGGGACAGTGTGCTTATCGCCGGGCACAGTGCGGGGACAGTGAGCTTATCGCCGGGCGCAGCGCGGGGACAGTGTGCTTATCGCCGGGCGCAGCGCGGGGACAGTGTGCTTATCGCCGGGCGCAGAGCGGGGACAGTGTGCTTATCGCCGGGCGCAGTGCGGGGACAGTGTGCTTATCGCCGGGCGCAGTGCGGGGACAGTGTGCTTATCGCCGGGCGCAGCGCGGGGACAGTGTGCTTATCGCCGGGCACAGTGCGGGGACAGTGAGCTTATCGCCGGGCGCAGCGCGGGGACAGTGTGCTTATCGCCGGGCGCAGCGCGGGGACAGTGTGCTTATCGCCGGGCACAGTGCGGGGACAGTGAGCTTATCGCCGGGCGCAGCGCGGGGACAGTGTGCTTATCGCCGGGCGCAGCGCGGGGACAGTGTGCTTATCGCCGGGCACAGTGCGGGGACAGTGAGCTTATCGCCGGGCGCAGCGCGGGGACAGTGTGCTTATCGCTGGGCGCAGTGCGGGGACAGTGTGCTTATCGCTGGGCGCAGTGCGGGGACAGTGTGCTTATCGCTGGGCGCAGCGCGGGGACAGTGTGCTTATCGCCGGGCGCAGTGCGGGGACAGTGTGCTTATCGCCGGGCGCAGTGCGGGGACAGTGTGCTTATCGCTGGGCGCAGCGCGGGGACAGTGTGCTTATCGCCGGGCGCAGCGCGGGGACAGTGTGCTTATCGCCGGGCGCAGCGCGGGGACAGTGTGCTTATCGCCGGGCGCAGTGCGGGGACAGTGTGCTTATCGCTGGGCGCAGAGCGGGGACAGTGTGCTTATCGCCGGGCGCAGCGCGGGGACAGTGTGCTTATCGCCGGCGCAGTGCGGGGACAGTGTGCTTATCGCCGGGCGCAGCGCGGGGACAGTGTGCTTATCGCCGGGCGCAGAGCGGGGACAGTGTGCTTATCGCCGGGCGCAGAGCGGGGACAGTGTGCTTATCGCCGGGCGCAGTGCGGGGACAGTGTGCTTATCGCTGGGCGCAGCGCGGGGACAGTGTGCTTATCGCCGGGCGCAGTGCGGGGACAGTGTGCTTATCGCCGGGCGCAGCGCGGGGACAGTGTGCTTATCGCCGGGCGCAGCGCGGGGACAGCGTGCTTATCGCCGGGCGCAGTGCGGGGACAGTGTGCTTATCGCCGGGCGCAGTGCGGGGACAGTGTGCTTATCGCCGGGCGCAGTGCGGGGACAGTGTGCTTATCGCTGGGCGCAGCGCGGGGACAGTGTGCTTATCGCCGGGCGCAGCGCGGGGACAGTGTGCTTATCGCCGGGCGCAGCGCGGGGACAGTGAGCTTATCGCTGGGCGCAGTGCGGGGACAGTGTGCTTATCGCCGGGCGCAGCGCGGGGACAGTGTGCTTATCGCTGGGCGCAGTGCGGGGACAGTGTGCTTATCGCCGGGCGCAGCGCGGGGACAGTGTGCTTATCGCCGGGCGCAGCGCGGGGACAGTGTGCTTATCGCCGGGCGCAGCGCGGGGACAGTGTGCTTATCGCCGGGCGCAGCGCGGGGACAGTGTGCTTATCGCCGGGCGCAGCGCGGGGACAGTGAGCTTATCGCCGGGCGCAGTGCGGGGACAGTGAGCTTATCGCCGGGCGCAGTGCGGGGACAGTGTGCTTATCGCTGGGCGCAGAGCGGGGACAGTGTGCTTATCGCCGGGCGCAGCGCGGGGACAGTGTGCTTATCGCCGGGCGCAGCGCGGGGACAGTGTGCTTATCGCCGGGCGCAGCGCGGGGACAGTGTGCTTATCGCTGGGTGCAGTGCGGGGACAGTGAGCTTATCGCCGGGTGCAGTGCGGGGACAGTGAGCTTATCGCCGGGTGCAGCGCGGGGACAGTGTGCTTATCGCCGGGTGCAGTGCGGGGACAGTGAGCTTATCGCCGGGTGCAGTGCGGGGACAGTGAGCTTATCGCCGGGTGCAGCGCGGGGACAGTGTGCTTATCGCTGGGCGCAGCGCGGGGACAGTGAGCTTATCGCTGGGCGCAGCGCGGGGACAGTGAGCTTATCGCTGGGCGCAGCGCGGGGACAGTGTGCTTATCGCCGGGCGCAGCGCGGGGACAGTGAGCTTATCGCTGGGCGCAGCGCGGGGACAGTGTGCTTATCGCTGGGCGCAGCGCGGGGACTGTGTGCTTATCGCCGGGCGCAGCGCGGGGACAGTGTGCTTATCGCCGGGTGCAGCGCGGGGACAGTGTGCTTATCGCCGGGCGCAGTGCGGGGACAGTGTGCTTATCGCCGGGCGCAGCGCGGGGACAGTGTGCTTATCGCCGGGCGCAGCGCGGGGACAGTGTGCTTATCGCTGGGCGCAGCGCGGGGGACAGTGTGCTTATCGCTGGGCGCAGCGCGGGGACAGTGTGCTTATCGCCGGGCGCAGCGCGGGGACAGTGTGCTTATCGCTGGGCGCAGCGCGGGGACAGTGAGCTTATCGCCGGGCGCAGCGCGGGGACAGTGTGCTTATCGCCGGGCGCAGCGCGGGGACAGTGAGCTTATCGCCGGGCGCAGCGCAGGGACAGTGTGCTTATCGCCGGGCGCAGCGCGGGGACAGTGTGCTTATCGCCGGGCGCAGCGCGGGGACAGTGTGCTTATCGCCGGGCGCAGCGCGGGGACAGTGTGCTTATCGCCGGGCGCAGCGCGGGGACAGTGTGCTTATCGCCGGGCGCAGCGCGGGGACAGTGAGCTTATCGCCGGGCGCAGCGCGGGGACAGTGTGCTTATCGCCGGGCGCAGCGCGGGGACAGTGTGCTTATCGCTGGGCGCAGAGCGGGGACAGTGTGCTTATCGCCGGGCGCAGCGCGGGGACAGTGTGCTTATCGCCGGGCGCAGCGCGGGGACAGTGTGCTTATCGCCGGGCGCAGCGCGGGGACAGTGTGCTTATCGCTGGGCGCAGAGCGGGGACAGTGTGCTTATCGCTGGGCGCAGCGCGGGGACAGTGTGCTTATCGCCGGGCGCAGCGCGGGGACAGTGTGCTTATCGCCGGGCGCAGCGCGGGGACAGTGTGCTTATCGCCGGGCGCAGCGCGGGGACAGTGTGCTTATCGCCGGGCGCAGCGCGGGGACAGTGTGCTTATCGCCGGGCGCAGGGCGGGGACAGTGTGCTTATCGCCGGGCGCAGCGCGGGGACAGTGTGCTTATCGCCGGGCGCAGCGCGGGGACAGTGAGCTTATCGCTGGGCGCAGTGCGGGGACAGTGTGCTTATCGCTGGGCGCAGAGCGGGGACAGTGTGCTTATCGCTGGGCGCAGTGCGGGGACAGTGTGCTTATCGCCGGGCGCAGCGCGGGGACAGTGTGCTTATCGCTGGGCGCAGCGCGGGGACAGTGTGCTTATCGCCGGGCGCAGCGCGGGGACAGTGTGCTTATCGCCGGGCGCAGTGCGGGGACAGTGAGCTTATCGCCGGGCGCAGTGCGGGGACAGTGTGCTTATCGCCGGGCGCAGAGCGGGGACAGTGTGCTTATCGCCGGGCGCAGCGCGGGGACAGTGTGCTTATCGCTGGGCGCAGTGCGGGGACAGTGTGCTTATCGCCGGGCGCAGCGCGGGGGGGACAGTGTGCTTATCGCCGGGCGCAGCGCGGGGGGGACAGTGTGCTTATCGCCGGGCGCAGCGCGGGGACAGTGTGCTTATCGCCGGGCGCAGCGCGGGGACAGTGTGCTTATCGCCGGGGTCAGCGCGGGGACAGTGTGCTTATCGCCGGGCACAGCGCGGGGACAGTGTGCTTATCGCTGGGCGCAGCGCGGGGACAGTGTGCTTATCGCTGGGCGCAGTGCGGGGACAGTGTGCTTATCGCCGGGCACAGCGCGGGGACAGTGTGCTTATCGCCGGGCGCAGCGCGGGGACAGTGTGCTTATCGCTGGGCGCAGTGCGGGGACAGTGTGCTTATCGCCGGGCGCAGCGCGGGGACAGTGTGCTTATCGCCGGGCGCAGCGCGGGGACAGTGTGCTTATCGCCGGGGTCAGCGCGGGGACAGTGTGCTTATCGCCGGGCACAGCGCGGGGACAGTGTGCTTATCGCTGGGCGCAGCGCGGGGACAGTGTGCTTATCGCTGGGCGCAGTGCGGGGACAGTGTGCTTATCGCCGGGCGCAGCGCGGGGACAGTGTGCTTATCGCCGGGCGCAGCGCGGGGACAGTGTGCTTATCGCCGGGCGCAGCGCGGGGACAGTGTGCTTATCGCCGGGCGCAGCGCGGGGACAGTGTGCTTATCGCCGGGCGCAGCGCGGGGACAGTGAGCTTATCGCCGGGCGCAGCGCGGGGACAGTGAGCTTATCGCCGGGCGCAGCGCGGGGACAGTGTGCTTATCGCCGGGCGCAGCGCGGGGACAGTGAGCTTATCGCCGGGCGCAGTGCGGGGACAGTGTGCTTATCGCTGGGCGCAGTGCGGGGACAGTGTGCTTATCGCTGGGCGCAGCGCGGGGACAGTGTGCTTATCGCCGGGCGCAGCGCGGGGACAGTGTGCTTATCGCTGGGCGCAGCGCGGTGACAGTGTGCTTATCGCCGGGCGCAGCGCGGGGACAGTGTGCTTATCGCCGGGCGCAGCGCGGGGACAGTGTGCTTATCGCTGGGTGCAGCGCGGGGACAGTGAGCTTATCGCTGGGCGCAGTGCGGGGACAGTGTGCTTATCGCCGGGCGCAGTGCGGGGACAGTGTGCTTATCACAGCGCGGGGACAGTGTGCTTATCGCCGGGCGCAGTGCGGGGACAGTGTGCTTATCGCCGGGCGCAGCGCGGGGACAGTGTGCTTATCGCTGGGCGCAGCGCGGGGACAGTGTGCTTATCGCCGGGCGCAGCGCGGGGACAGTGTGCTTATCGCTGGGCGCAGCGCGGGGACAGTGTGCTTATCGCCGGGCGCAGCGCGGGGACAGTGTGCTTATCGCTGGGCGCAGTGCGGGGACAGTGTGCTTATCGCTGGGCGCAGTGCGGGGACAGTGTGCTTATCGCTGGGCGCAGCGCGGGGACAGTGAGCTTATCGCTGGGCGCAGCGCGGGGACAGTGTGCTTATCGCCGGGCGCAGAGCGGGGACAGTGTGCTTATCGCCGGGCGCAGCGCGGGGACAGTGTGCTTATCGCTGGGCGCAGTGCGGGGACAGTGTGCTTATCGCTGGGCGCAGTGCGGGGACAGTGTGCTTATCGCTGGGCGCAGCGCGGGGACAGTGAGCTTATCGCTGGGCGCAGCGCGGGGACAGTGTGCTTATCGCCGGGCGCAGAGCGGGGACAGTGTGCTTATCGCCGGGCGCAGCGCGGGGACAGTGTGCTTATCGCTGGGCGCAGCGCGGGGACAGTGAGCTTATCGCTGGGCGCAGAGCGGGGACAGTGTGCTTATCGCCGGGCGCAGCGCGGGGACAGTGTGCTTATCGCCGGGCGCAGTGCGGGGACAGTGTGCTTATCGCTGGGCGCAGCGCGGGGACAGTGTGCTTATCGCCGGGCGCAGTGCGGGGACAGTGTGCTTATCGCCGGGCGCAGTGCGGGGACAGTGTGCTTATCGCCGGGCGCAGCGCGGGGACAGTGTGCTTATCGCCGGGCGCAGTGCGGGGACAGTGTGCTTATCGCCGGGCGCAGCGCGGGGACAGTGTGCTTATCACCGGGCGCAGCGCGGGGACAGTGTGCTTATCGCTGGGCGCAGCGCGGGGACAGTGTGCTTATCGCCGGGCGCAGCGCGGGGACAGTGAGCTTATCGCCGGGCACAGCGCGGGGACAGTGTGCTTATCGCCGGGCGCAGTGCGGGGACAGTGTGCTTATCGCCGGGCGCAGTGCGGGGACAGTGTGCTTATCGCCGGGCGCAGAGCGGGGACAGTGTGCTTATCGCCGGGCGCAGCGCGGGGACAGTGTGCTTATCGCTGGGCGCAGCGCGGGGACAGTGTGCTTATCGCCGGGGTCAGCGCGGGGACAGCGTGCTTATCGCCGGGCGCAGCGCGGGGACAGTGAGCTTATCGCCGGGCGCAGCGCGGGGACAGTGTGCTTATCGCCGGGCGCAGCGCGGGGACAGTGAGCTTATCGCCGGGCGCAGTGCGGGGACAGTGTGCTTATCGCTGGGCGCAGAGCGGGGACAGTGTGCTTATCGCCGGGCGCAGCGCGGGGACAGTGTGCTTATCGCCGGGGTCAGCGCGGGGACAGTGAGCTTATCGCTGGGCGCAGCGCGGGGACAGTGTGCTTATCGCCGGGCGCAGCGCGGGGACAGTGAGCTTATCGCCGGGCGCAGCGCGGGGACAGTGTGCTTATCGCCGGGCGCAGAGCGGGGACAGTGTGCTTATCGCTGGGCGCAGCGCGGGGACAGTGTGCTTATCGCCGGGCGCAGCGCGGGGACAGTGTGCTTATCGCCGGGCGCAGCGCGGGGACAGTGTGCTTATCGCCGGGCGCAGCGCGGGGACAGTGAGCTTATCGCTGGGCGCAGCGCGGGGACAGTGTGCTTATCGCCGGGGTCAGCGCGGGGACAGTGTGCTTATCGCTGGGCGCAGCGCGGGGACAGTGTGCTTATCGCTGGGCGCAGCGCGGGGACAGTGTGCTTATCGCCGGGGTCAGCGCGGGGACAGTGTGCTTATCGCCGGGGTCAGCGCGGGGACAGTGTGCTTATCGCTGGGCGCAGTGCGGGGACAGTGTGCTTATCGCCGGGTGCAGCGCGGGGACAGTGTGCTTATCGCCGGGCGCAGCGCGGGGACAGTGTGCTTATCGCCGGGCGCAGCGCGGGGACAGTGAGCTTATCGCTGGGCGCAGAGCGGGGACAGTGTGCTTATCGCTGGGCGCAGAGCGGGGACAGTGTGCTTATCGCCGGGCGCAGCGTGGGGACAGTGAGCTTATCGCCGGGCGCAGCGCGGGGACAGTGTGCTTATCGCCGGGCGCAGAGCGGGGACAGTGTGCTTATCGCTGGGCGCAGAGCGGGGACAGTGTGCTTATCGCCGGGCGCAGCGTGGGGACAGTGAGCTTATCGCCGGGCGCAGCGCGGGGACAGTGAGCTTATCGCTGGGCGCAGAGCGGGGACAGTGTGCTTATCGCCGGGCGCAGCGTGGGGACAGTGAGCTTATCGCCGGGCGCAGCGCGGGGACAGTGTGCTTATCGCCGGGCGCAGTGCGGGGACAGTGTGCTTATCGCCGGGCGCAGTGCGGGGACAGTGTGCTTATCGCCGGGCGCAGCGCGGGGACAGTGTGCTTATCGCTGGGCGCAGCGCGGGGACAGTGTGCTTATCGCCGGGTGCAGCGCGGGGACAGTGAGCTTATCGCCGGGCGCAGCGCGGGGACAGTGTGCTTATCGCTGGGCGCAGCGCGGGGACAGTGTGCTTATCGCTGGGCGCAGCGCGGGGACAGTGAGCTTATCGCCGGGCGCAGCGCGGGGACAGTGTGCTTATCGCTGGGCGCAGCGCGGGGACAGTGTGCTTATCGCTGGGCGCAGTGCGGGGACAGTGTGCTTATCGCTGGGCGCAGCGCGGGGACAGTGTGCTTATCGCCGGGCGCAGAGCGGGGACAGTGTGCTTATCGCTGGGCGCAGCGCGGGGACAGTGTGCTTATCGCCGGGCGCAGCGCGGGGACAGTGTGCTTATCGCTGGGCGCAGCGCGGGGACAGTGTGCTTATCGCCGGGGTCAGCGCGGGGACAGTGTGCTTATCGCCGGGCGCAGCGCGGGGACAGTGTGCTTATCGCCGGGCGCAGTGCGGGGACAGTGTGCTTATCGCCGGGCGCAGCGCGGGGACAGTGTGCTTATCGCCGGGCGCAGTGCGGGGACAGTGTGCTTATCGCTGGGCGCAGCGCGGGGACAGTGTGCTTATCGCCGGGCGCAGCGCGGGGACAGTGAGCTTATCGCTGGGCGCAGAGCGGGGACAGTGTGCTTATCGCCGGGCGCAGTGCGGGGACAGTGTGCTTATCGCCGGGCGCAGCGCGGGGACAGTGTGCTTATCGCTGGGCGCAGCGCGGGGACAGTGTGCTTATCGCCGGGCGCAGCGCGGGGACAGTGAGCTTATCGCCGGGCGCAGCGCGGGGACAGTGTGCTTATCGCTGGGCGCAGCGCGGGGACAGTGTGCTTATCGCTGGGCGCAGCGCGGGGACAGTGAGCTTATCGCCGGGCGCAGCGCGGGGACAGTGTGCTTATCGCTGGGCGCAGCGCGGGGACAGTGTGCTTATCGCTGGGCGCAGCGCGGGGACAGTGTGCTTATCGCTGGGCGCAGCGCGGGGACAGTGTGCTTATCGCCGGGCGCAGAGCGGGGACAGTGTGCTTATCGCCGGGCGCAGCGCGGGGACAGTGTGCTTATCGCCGGGTGCAGCGCGGGGACAGTGAGCTTATCGCTGGGCGCAGCGCGGGGACAGTGAGCTTATCGCTGGGCGCAGAGCGGGGACAGTGTGCTTATCGCTGGGCGCAGCGCGGGGACAGTGTGCTTATCGCTGGGCGCAGCGCGGGGACAGTGTGCTTATCGCCGGGCGCAGCGCGGGGACAGTGTGCTTATCGCCGGGCGCAGTGCGGGGACAGTGTGCTTATCGCCGGGCGCAGCGCGGGGACAGTGTGCTTATCGCTGGGCGCAGCGCGGGGACAGTGTGCTTATCGCCGGGCGCAGTGCGGGGACAGTGTGCTTATCGCCGGGCGCAGTGCGGGGACAGTGTGCTTATCGCCGGGCGCAGTGCGGGGACAGTGTGCTTATCGCCGGGCGCAGCGCGGGGACAGTGTGCTTATCGCCGGGCGCAGAGCGGGGACAGTGTGCTTATCGCCGGGCGCAGCGCGGGGACAGTGTGCTTATCGCCGGGTGCAGCGCGGGGACAGTGAGCTTATCGCCGGGCGCAGTGCGGGGACAGTGTGCTTATCGCTGGGCGCAGCGCGGGGACAGTGTGCTTATCGCCGGACGCAGCGCGGGGACAGTGTGCTTATCGCCGGGCGCAGTGCGGGGACAGTGTGCTTATCGCCGGGCGCAGCGCGGGGACAGTGAGCTTATCGCCGGGCGCAGCGCGGGGACAGTGTGCTTATCGCCGGGCGCAGTGCGGGGACAGTGTGCTTATCGCCGGGCGCAGCGCGGGGACAGTGTGCTTATCGCCGGGCGCAGCGCGGGGACAGTGTGCTTATCGCTGGGCGCAGTGCGGGGACAGTGTGCTTATCGCCGGGCGCAGCGCGGGGACAGTGTGCTTATCGCCGGGCGCAGCGCGGGGACAGTGAGCTTATCGCCGGGCGCAGCGCGGGGACAGTGAGCTTATCGCCGGGCGCAGTGCGGGGACAGTGTGCTTATCGCTGGGCGCAGTGCGGGGACAGTGTGCTTATCGCCGGGCGCAGCGCGGGGACAGTGTGCTTATCGCTGGGCGCAGTGCGGGGACAGTGTGCTTATCGCCGGGCGCAGCGCGGGGACAGTGTGCTTATCGCCGGGCGCAGCGCGGGGACAGTGAGCTTATCGCTGGGCGCAGCGCGGGGACAGTGAGCTTATCGCCGGGCGCAGCGCGGGGACAGTGTGCTTATCGCCGGGCGCAGCGCGGGGACAGTGAGCTTATCGCCGGGCGCAGTGCGGGGACAGTGTGCTTATCGCTGGGCGCAGCGCGGGGACAGTGAGCTTATCGCTGGGCGCAGCGCGGGGACAGTGTGCTTATCGCTGGGCGCAGCGCGGGGACAGTGTGCTTATCGCCGGGCGCAGCGCGGGGACAGTGTGCTTATCGCTGGGCGCAGCGCGGGGACAGTGTGCTTATCGCCGGGCGCAGAGCGGGGACAGTGTGCTTATCGCTGGGCGCAGTGCGGGGACAGTGAGCTTATCGCCGGGCGCAGCGCGGGGACAGTGTGCTTATCGCCGGGCGCAGTGTGGGGACAGTGTGCTTATCGCCGGGCGCAGCGCGGGGACAGTGTGCTTATCGCCGGGCGCAGTGCGGGGACAGTGTGCTTATCGCCGGGCGCAGCGCGGGGACAGTGTGCTTATCGCCGGGCGCAGTGTGGGGACAGTGTGCTTATCGCCGGGCGCAGCGCGGGGACAGTGTGCTTATCGCCGGGCGCAGTGCGGGGACAGTGTGCTTATCGCCGGGCGCAGCGCGGGGACAGTGAGCTTATCGCTGGGCGCAGCGCGGGGACAGTGTGCTTATCGCCGGGCGCAGCGCGGGGACAGTGAGCTTATCGCCAGGCGCAGCGCGGGGACAGTGTGCTTATCGCTGGGCGCAGCGCGGGGACAGTGTGCTTATCGCCGGGCGCAGTGCGGGGACAGTGAGCTTATCGCCGGGCGCAGCGCGGGGACAGTGAGCTTATCGCTGGGCGCAGCGCGGGGACAGTGTGCTTATCGCCGGGGTCAGCGCGGGGACAGTGTGCTTATCGCTGGGCGCAGCGCGGGGACAGTGAGCTTATCGCCGGGCGCAGCGCGGGGACAGTGTGCTTATCGCCGGGCGCAGCGCGGGGACAGTGTGCTTATCGCTGGGCGCAGTGCGGGGACAGTGTGCTTATCGCCGGGCGCAGCGCGGGGACAGTGTGCTTATCGCCGGGCGCAGCGCGGGGACAGTGTGCTTATCGCTGGGCGCAGCGCGGGGACAGTGTGCTTATCGCCGGGCGCAGCGCGGGGACAGTGTGCTTATCGCCGGGCGCAGCGCGGGGACAGTGTGCTTATCGCCGGGCGCAGCGCGGGGACAGTGTGCTTATCGCCGGGCGCAGCGCGGGGACAGTGTGCTTATCGCCGGGCGCAGCGCGGGGACAGTGTGCTTATCGCTGGGCGCAGCGCGGGGACAGTGTGCTTATCGCTGGGCGCAGCGCGGGGACAGTGTGCTTATCGCCGGGCGCAGTGCG
The DNA here is from genome assembly GCF_040206685.1 of Ascaphus truei. Taxonomy (NCBI): domain Eukaryota; kingdom Metazoa; phylum Chordata; class Amphibia; order Anura; family Ascaphidae; genus Ascaphus; species Ascaphus truei. The sequence continues at coordinate 28,466,986 of NC_134500.1, forward strand.
GGGACAGTGTGCTTATCGCCGGGCGCAGCGCGGGGACAGTGAGCTTATCGCTGGGCGCAGCGCGGGGACAGTGTGCTTATCGCCGGGCGCAGCGCGGGGACAGTGTGCTTATCGCCGGGCGCAGCGCGGGGACAGTGTGCTTATCGCTGGGCGCAGCGCGGGGACAGTGTGCTTATCGCCGGGCGCAGCGCGGGGACAGTGTGCTTATCGCTGGGCGCAGCGCGGGGACAGTGTGCTTATCGCCGGGCGCAGCGCGGGGACAGTGTGCTTATCGCCGGGCGCAGCGCGGGGACAGTGTGCTTATCGCTGGGCGCAGCGCGGGGACAGTGTGCTTATCGCCGGGCGCAGCGCGGGGACAGTGTGCTTATCGCCGGGCGCAGCGCGGGGACAGTGTGCTTATCGCCGGGCGCAGCGCGGGGACAGTGTGCTTATCGCCGGGCGCAGTGCGGGGACAGTGTGCTTATCGCTGGGCGCAGCGCGGGGACAGTGTGCTTATCGCCGGGCGCAGTGCGGGGACAGTGTGCTTATCGCTGGGCGCAGCGCGGGGACAGTGAGCTTATCGCCGGGCGCAGTGCGGGGACAGTGTGCTTATCGCTGGGCGCAGTGCGGGGACAGTGTGCTTATCGCCGGGCGCAGCGCGGGGACAGTGTGCTTATCGCTGGGCGCAGTGCGGGGACAGTGTGCTTATCGCCGGGCGCAGCGCGGGGACAGTGTGCTTATCGCCGGGCGCAGCGCGGGGACAGTGAGCTTATCGCTGGGCGCAGCGCGGGGACAGTGAGCTTATCGCCGGGCGCAGCGCGGGGACAGTGTGCTTATCGCCGGGCGCAGCGCGGGGACAGTGAGCTTATCGCCGGGCGCAGTGCGGGGACAGTGTGCTTATCGCTGGGCGCAGCGCGGGGACAGTGTGCTTATCGCTGGGCGCAGCGCGGGGACAGTGTGCTTATCGCTGGGCGCAGCGCGGGGACAGTGAGCTTATCGCTGGGCGCAGCGCGGGGACAGTGTGCTTATCGCTGGGCGCAGCGCGGGGACAGTGTGCTTATCGCTGGGCGCAGCGCGGGGACAGTGTGCTTATCGCCGGGCGCAGTGCGGGGACAGTGTGCTTATCGCCGGGCGCAGCGCGGGGACAGTGAGCTTATCGCCGGGCGCAGCGCGGGGACAGTGAGCTTATCGCCGGGCGCAGTGCGGGGACAGTGTGATTATCGCCGGGCGCAGTGCGGGGACAGTGTGCTTATCGCCGGGCGCAGCGCGGGGACAGTGTGCTTATCGCCGGGCGCAGCGCGGGGACAGTGTGCTTATCGCCGGGCGCAGCGCGGGGACAGTGTGCTTATCGCCGGGCGCAGTGCGGGGACAGTGTGCTTATCGCTGGGCGCAGCGCGGGGACTGTGTGCTTATCGCCGGGCGCAGCGCGGGGACAGTGAGCTTATCGCCGGGCACAGTGCGGGGACAGTGTGCTTATCACCGGGCGCAGCGCGGGGACAGTGAGCTTATCGCCGGGCACAGTGCGGGGACAGTGAGCTTATCGCCGGGCGCAGCGCGGGGACAGTGTGCTTATCGCCGGGCGCAGTGCGGGGACAGTGTGCTTATCACCGGGCGCAGCGCGGGGACAGTGAGCTTATCGCCGGGCACAGTGCGGGGACAGTGAGCTTATCGCCGGGCGCAGCGCGGGGACAGTGAGCTTATCGCCGGGCGCAGCGCGGGGACAGTGTGCTTATCACCGGGCGCAGCGCGGGGACAGTGAGCTTATCGCCGGGCGCAGCGCGGGGACAGTGTGCTTATCGCCGGGCGCAGTGCGGGGACAGTGAGCTTATCGCCGGGCACAGTGCGGGGACAGTGAGCTTATCGCCGGGCGCAGAGCGGGGACAGTGTGCTTATCGCTGGGCGCAGTGCGGGGACAGTGAGCTTATCGCCGGGCACAGTGCGGGGACAGTGAGCTTATCGCCGGGCACAGTGCGGGGACAGTGAGCTTATCGCCGGGCACAGTGCGGGGACAGTGAGCTTATCGCCGGGCGCAGAGCGGGGACAGTGTGCTTATCGCTGGGCGCAGTGCGGGGACAGTGTGCTTATCACCGGGCGCAGCGCGGGGACAGTGAGCTTATCGCCGGGCACAGTGCGGGGACAGTGTGCTTATCGCTGGGCGCAGCGCGGGGACAGTGTGCTTATCGCCGGGCGCAGTGCGGGGACAGTGTGCTTATCGCTGGGCGCAGCGCGGGGACAGTGTGCTTATCGCCGGGCGCAGCGCGGGGACAGCGTGCTTATCGCTGGGCGCAGCGCGGGGACAGTGTGCTTATCGCCGGGCCCAGTGCGGGGACAGTGTGCTTATCGCTGGGCGCAGCGCGGGGACAGTGTGCTTATCGCCGGGCGCAGTGCGGGGACAGTGTGCTTATCGCCGGGCGCAGCGCGGGGACAGTGTGCTTATCGCTGGGCGCAGCGCGGGGACAGTGTGCTTATCGCCGGGCGCAGCGCGGGGACAGTGTGCTTATCGCCGGGCGCAGCGCGGGGACAGTGTGCTTATCGCTGGGCGCAGCGCGGGGACAGTGTGCTTATCGCCGGGCGCAGCGCGGGGACAGTGAGCTTATCGCCGGGCGCAGGGCGGGGACAGTGTGCTTATCGCCGGGCGCAGGGCGGGGACAGTGTGCTTATCGCTGGGCGCAGTGCGGGGACAGTGTGCTTATCGCCGGGCGCAGTGCGGGGACAGTGTGCTTATCGCCGGGCGCAGTGCGGGGACAGTGAGCTTATCGCCGGGCGCAGTGCGGGGACAGTGAGCTTATCGCCGGGCGCAGGGCGGGGACAGTGTGCTTATCGCTGGGCGCAGCGCGGGGACAGTGTGCTTATCGCTGGGCGCAGCGCGGGGACAGTGAGCTTATCGCCGGGCGCAGCGCGGGGACAGTGTGCTTATCGCCGGGCGCAGCGCGGGGACAGTGTGCTTATCGCTGGGCGCAGCGCGGGGACAGTGAGCTTATCGCTGGGCGCAGCGCGGGGACAGTGTGCTTATCGCTGGGCGCAGCGCGGGGACAGTGTGCTTATCGCCGGGCGCAGCGCGGGGACAGTGTGCTTATCGCCGGGCGCAGAGCGGGGACAGTGTGCTTATCGCCGGGCGCAGCGCGGGGACAGTGTGCTTATCGCCGGGCGCAGCGTGGGGACAGTGTGATTATCGCCGGACGCAGCGCGGGGACAGTGAGCTTATCGCCGGGCGCAGCGCGGGGACAGTGTGCTTATCGCCGGGCGCAGCGCGGGGACAGTGAGCTTATCGCCGGGCGCAGCGCGGGGACAGTGTGCTTATCGGCGGGCGCAGTGCGGGGACAGTGTGCTTATCGCCGGGCGCAGCGCGGGGACAGTGTGCTTATCGCCGGGCGCAGCGCGGGGACAGTGTGCTTATCGCCGGGCGCAGCGCGGGGACAGTGAGCTTATCGCCGGGCGCAGCGCGGGGACAGTGTGCTTATCGCTGGGCGCAGTGCGGGGACAGTGTGCTTATCGCCGGGCGCAGCGCGGGGACAGTGTGCTTATCGCCGGGCGCAGCGCGGGGACAGTGTGCTTATCGCCGGGCGCAGCGCGGGGACAGTGTGCTTATCGCCGGGCGCAGCGCGGGGACAGTGTGCTTATCGCCGGGCGCAGAGCGGGGACAGTGAGCTTATCGCCGGGCGCAGCGCGGGGACAGTGTGCTTATCGCCGGGCGCAGCGCGGGGACAGTGTGCTTATCGCCGGGCGCAGAGCGGGGACAGTGTGCTTATCGCCGGCGCAGCGCGGGGACAGTGTGCTTATCGCTGGGCGCAGGGCGGGGACAGTGTGCTTATCACAGCGCGGGGACAGTGTGCTTATCGCTGGGCGCAGGGCGGGGACAGTGTGCTTATCGCCGGCGCAGCGCGGGGACAGTGTGCTTAATTTATCTTTTCAAAAATCTGCCGCGCGGTCGCTCTGCATCGCTGGCGCGGTCGCTCTGCATCGCTGGCGCAGTCGCGCCCGGTATGGGCAGCCTCATAGGGAAGAACTCTTTTGTCGCGAGCACTATAATCTCAGCCTACGGCAGAGGCGGCATCTCCAGTCCTCGAGCCAACAGCAGGTCAGGTTTCCTGTGCTGAAGCAGGGATATCCTTAAATCTGACCCCTTGGCCGCCCTTGGACTGCAGTTGCCCACCCGTTATAAAGGTGTTATAAAAAAATCGGCACAGAAATAGGGGGTGGGGGGGGAACCCCACAAGACATTGATTTTGTAATGAAAAAGTTGGATCTGTAAGCAGGCACACTGGGGGATAGGCTACCGTAATTAATAGGGTTACCTGGTGAAAGACCGGAGTGATAACCTGACTGGAAGTGTATTCGGGGTGTAAAGGTGTTTATTGAAGACCTGCACATTGTGTTAATTGTGTTACATGTCAAATATTTCTATAAGTACCGGTCCTTCCCTCTCTACCCAGGTCCCTGGCAGACAGCGCTGCGGAGGAAAGCAGGTAGCGATATTAGCACACGCTTTTATTATTCTGTCACTAACACCTGTAAACATGTCACTAGTGACGACTCCTCTCTTTATATCCCAACTCTGCTTTGATCTGTTATCAGTTCATATTTTATTAACTGTGTGTTTACTGCTTCCCACTATATTGAATAGGGGAGATGGACAGGCCGCCCTCTCCTGAAAGACACGCGCAGCTCTCTCTCCTGAAACACACGCGCAGCTCTCTCTCTCCTGAAACACACGCGCAGCTCTCTCTCTCCTGAAACACACGCGCAGCTCTCTCTCTCTCTCCTGAAACACACGCGCAGCTCTCTCTCTCCTGAAACACACGCGCTGCTCTCTCTCTCTCCTGAAACACACGCGCAGCTCTCGCTCTCTCTCCTGAAACACACGCACAGCTCTCTCACGCTCTCCTGAAACACACGCGCAGCTCTCTCTCTCTCCTGAAACACACGCGCAGCTCTCTCTCCTGAAACACACGCGCAGCTCTCTCTCTCCTGAAACACATGCGCAGCTCTCTCCCTCCTGAAACACACGCACAGCTCTCTCTCTCCTGAAACACACGCGCAGCTCTCGCTCTCTCTCCTGAAACACACGCGCAGCTCTCTCTCTCTCCTGAAACACACGCGCAGCTCTCTCCTGAAACACACGCGCAGCTCTCTCTCCCTCTCCTGAAACACACGCGCAGCTCTCTCTCTCTCCTGAAACACACGCGCAGCTCTCTCTCTCCTGAAACACACGCGCAGCTCTCTCTCTCTCCTGAAACACACGCGCAGCTCTCTCTCTCCTGAAACACATGCGCAGCTCTCTCTCTCCTGAAACACACGCGCAGCTCTCTCTCTCTCCTGAAACACACGCGCAGCTCTCTCTCTCTCCTGAAACACACGCGCAGCTCTCTCTCTCTCTCTCTCCTGAAACACACGCGCAGCTCTCTCTCTCTCTCTCCTGAAACACACGCGCAGCTCTCTCTCTCTCTCCTGAAACACACCCGCAGCTCTCTCTCTCTCCTGAAACACACGCGCAGCTCTCTCTCTCCTGAAACACATGCGCAGCTCTCTCCCTCCTGAAACACACGCGCAGCTCTCTCTCTCTCTCCTGAAACACACGCGCAGCTCTCTCTCCTGAAACACACGCGCAGCTCTCTCTCTCTCCTGAAACACACGCGCAGCTCTCTCTCTCCTGAAACACATGCGCAGCTCTCTCTCCTGAAACACACGCGCAGCTCTCTCTCTCTCCTGAAACACACGCGCAGCTCTCTCTCTCCTGAAACACACGCGCAGCTCTCTCTCTCTCCTGAAACACACGCGCAGCTCTCTCTCTCCTGAAACACACGCGCAGCTCTCTCTCCCTCTCCTGAAACACACGCGCAGCTCTCTCTCTCTCTCCTGAAACACACGCGCAGCTCTCTCTCTCCTGAAACACACGCGCTGCTCTCTCTCTCTCCTGAAACACACGCGCAGCTCTCTCTCTCTCTCTCCTGAAACACACGCGCAGCTCTCTCTCTCTCTCTCCTGAAACACACGCGCAGCTCTCTCTCTCTCTCTCCTGAAACACACGTGCAGCTCTCTCTCTCTCTCCTGAAACACACGCGCAGCTCTCTCTCTCTCCTGAAACACACACGCTGCTCTCTCTCTCTCCTGAAACACACGCGCAGCTCTCTCTCTCTCTCCTGAAACACACGCGCAGCTCTCTCTCTCCTGAAACACACGCGCTGCTCTCTCTCTCTCCTGAAACACACGCGCTGCTCTCTCTCTCTCCTGAAACACACGCGCAGCTCTCGCTCTCTCTCCTGAAACACACGCGCAGCTCTCGCTCTCTCTCCTGAAACACCCGCGCAGCTCTCGCTCTCTCTCCTGAAACACACGTGGAACTATCTCTCCTGAAACACACGCGCAGCTCTCTCTCTCTCCTAAAACACGCGCTGCTCTCTCTCCTAAAACACGCGCTGCTCTCTCTCCTGAAACACACGCGCAGCTCTCTCTCTCTCCTGAAACACACGCGCAGCTCTCTCTCCCGAAACACACGCGCAGCTCTCTCTCCTGAAACACACGCGCAGCTCTCTCTCTCTCCTGAAACACACGCGCAGCTCTCTCCTGAAACACACGCGCAGCTCTCGCTCTCTCTCCTGAATCTCACGTGCAGCTGTCTCCTGAAACACACGTGCAGCTCTCTCGTTCTCTCCTGAAACACACGCGCAGCTCTCTCGCTCTCCCCTGAAACACACGCGCAGCTCTCTCCTGAAACACACGCGCAGCTCTCTCTCCTGAATCTCACGTGCAGCTGTCTCCTGAAACACACGTGCAGCTCTCTCGTTCTCTCCTGAAACACACGCGCAGCTCTCTCGCTCTCCCCTGAAACACACGCGCAGCTCTCTCCTGAAACACACGCGCAGCTCTCTCTCTCTATCCTGAAACACACGCGCAGCTCTCTCTCTCTCTCTCCTGAAACACATGCGCAGCTCTCTCTCTCCTGAAACACACGCGCTGCTCTCTCTCTCCTGAAACACACGCGCAGCTCTCTCCTGAAACACACGTGCAGCTCTCTCCTGAAACACACGTGCAGCTCTCTCCTGAAACACACGTGCAGCTCTCTCTCTCTCTCCTGAAACACACGCGCAGCTCTCTCTCTCTCTCCTGAAACACACGCGCAGCTCTCTCTCCTGAAACACACACGCAGCTCTCTCTCTCTCTCCTGAAACACACGCGCAGCTCTCTCTCTCTCTCCTGAAACACACGCGCAGCTCTCGCTCTCTCTCCTGAAACACACACGCTGCTCTCTCTCTCTCCTGAAACACACGCGCAGCTCTCTCTCTCTCCTGCAACACACGCGCAGCTCTCTCTCTCCTGAAACACATGCGCAGCTCTCTCCCTCCTGAAACACACGCGCAGCTCTCTCTCTCTCCTGAAACACACGCGCAGCTCTCTCTCTCCTGAAACACACGCGCAGCTCTCTCTCTCCTGAAACACACGCGCAGCTCTCTCTCCTGAAACACACGCGCAGCTCTCTCTCTCCTGAAACACACGCGCAGCTCTCTCTCTCCTGAAACACACGCGCAGCTCTCTCTCTCTCTCCTGAAACACACGCGCTGCTCTCTCTCTCTCTCCTGAAACACACGCGCAGCTCTCTCTCTCTCCTGAAACACACGCGCAGCTCTCTCTCTCCTGAAACACATGTGCAGCTCTCTCTCTCCTGAAACACACGCGCAGCTCTCTCTCTCTCCTGAAACACACGCGCAGCTCTCTCTCTCTCCTGAAACACACGCGCAGCTCTCTCTCTCTCCTGAAACACACGCGCAGCTCTCTCTCTCTCCTGAAACACACGCGCAGCTCTCTCTCTCTCCTGAAACACACGCGCAGCTCTCTCTCTCTCCTGAAACACACGCGCAGCTCTCTCTCTCTCTCCTGAAACACACGCGCAGCTCTCTCTCTCCTGAAACACACGCGCTGCTCTCTCTCTCTCCTGAAACACACGCGCAGCTCTCTCTCTCTCTCTCCTGAAACACACGCGCAGCTCTCTCTCTCTCCTGAAACACACGCGCAGCTCTCTCTCTCTCCTGAAACACACGCGCAGCTCTCTCTCTCTCTCCTGAAACACACGCGCAGCTCTCTCTCTCTCTCTCCTGAAACACACGCGCTGCTCTCTCTCTCTCCTGAAACACACGCGCAGCTCTCTCTCCTGAAACACACGCGCAGCTCTCTCTCTCCTGAAACACATGCGCAGCTCTCTCTCTCCTGAAACACACGCGCTGCTCTCTCTCTCCTGAAACACACGCGCAGCTCTCTCTCCTGAAACACACGCGCAGCTCTCTCCTGAAACACACGCGCAGCTCTCTCCTGAAACACACGCGCAGCTCTCTCCTGAAACACACGCGCAGCTCTCTCTCTCTCCTGAAACACACGCGCAGCTCTCTCTCTCTCTCTCTCCTGAAACACACGCGCAGCTCTCTCTCTCTCCTGAAACACACGCGCAGCTCTCGCTCTCTCTCCTGAAACACACACGCTGCTCTCTCTCTCTCTCTCCTGAAACACACCCGCAGCTCTCTCTCTCTCCTGAAACACACGCGCAGCTCTCTCTCTCCTGAAACACATGCGCAGCTCTCTCCCTCCTGAAACACACGCGCAGCTCTCTCTCTCCTGAAACACACGCGCAGCTCTCTCTCTCCTGAAACACACGCGCAGCTCTCTCTCTCTCTCTCTCCTGAAACACACGCGCAGCTCTCTCTCTCTCTCCTGAAACACACGCGCAGCTCTCTCTCTCTCTCCTGAAACACACGCGCTGCTCTCTCTCTCTCTCCTGAAACACACGCGCAGCTCTCTCTCTCTCCTGAAACACACGCGCAGCTCTCTCTCTCCTGAAACACATGCGCAGCTCTCTCTCTCCTGAAACACACGCGCAGCTCTCTCTCTCTCCTGAAACACACGCGCAGCTCTCTCTCTCTCCTGAAACACACGCGCAGCTCTCTCTCTCTCTCCTGAAACACACGCGCAGCTCTCTCCTGAAACACACGCGCAGCTCTCTCTCCCTCTCCTGAAACACACGCGCAGCTCTCTCTCTCTCCTGAAACACACGCGCAGCTCTCTCTCTCCTGAAACACACGCGCAGCTCTCTCTCTCTCCTGAAACACACGCGCAGCTCTCTCTCTCCTGAAACACATGCGCAGCTCTCTCTCTCCTGAAACACACGCGCAGCTCTCTCTCTCTCCTGAAACACACGCGCAGCTCTCTCTCTCTCCTGAAACACACGCGCAGCTCTCTCTCTCTCTCTCTCCTGAAACACACGCGCAGCTCTCTCTCTCTCTCTCCTGAAACACACGCGCAGCTCTCTCTCTCTCTCCTGAAACACACCCGCAGCTCTCTCTCTCTCCTGAAACACACGCGCAGCTCTCTCTCTCCTGAAACACATGCGCAGCTCTCTCCCTCCTGAAACACACGCGCAGCTCTCTCTCTCTCTCCTGAAACACACGCGCAGCTCTCTCTCCTGAAACACACGCGCAGCTCTCTCTCTCTCCTGAAACACACGCGCAGCTCTCTCTCTCCTGAAACACATGCGCAGCTCTCTCTCCTGAAACACACGCGCAGCTCTCTCTCTCTCCTGAAACACACGCGCAGCTCTCTCTCTCCTGAAACACACGCGCAGCTCTCTCTCTCTCCTGAAACACACGCGCAGCTCTCTCTCTCCTGAAACACACGCGCAGCTCTCTCTCCCTCTCCTGAAACACACGCGCAGCTCTCTCTCTCTCTCCTGAAACACACGCGCAGCTCTCTCTCTCCTGAAACACACGCGCTGCTCTCTCTCTCTCCTGAAACACACGCGCAGCTCTCTCTCTCTCTCTCCTGAAACACACGCGCAGCTCTCTCTCTCTCTCTCCTGAAACACACGCGCAGCTCTCTCTCTCTCTCTCCTGAAACACACGTGCAGCTCTCTCTCTCTCTCCTGAAACACACGCGCAGCTCTCTCTCTCTCCTGAAACACACACGCTGCTCTCTCTCTCTCCTGAAACACACGCGCAGCTCTCTCTCTCTCTCCTGAAACACACGCGCAGCTCTCTCTCTCCTGAAACACACGCGCTGCTCTCTCTCTCTCCTGAAACACACGCGCTGCTCTCTCTCTCTCCTGAAACACACGCGCAGCTCTCTCTCTCTCTCCTGAAACACACGCGCAGCTCTCTCTCTCTCCTGAAACACACTCGCAGCTTTCTCTCTCTCCTGAAACACACGCGCTACTCTCTCTCTCTCTCCTGAAACACACGCGCAGCTCTCTCTCTCTCCTGAAACACACTCGCAGCTTTCTCTCTCTCCTGAAACACACGCGCTACTCTCTCTCTCTCCTGAAACACACGCGCTGCGCTCTCTCTCTCTCCTGAAACACACGCGCAGCTCTCTGTGAATTATGGGGTAAAATGTGCTGGTTTTCCCCCTGCGAGACAGCCTGTGCAAAAAATAAGCAGCGAGCGGTAACAATCCAAGTCCTTGCAAATCCCACTGCACACACACACACACACACACCCTTTTATACACTGCCCTGTCTCTGCCCTGGAGAAGGCACACAGTGTCACATAATCTGGCACAATGTTGCACAAATGTCACCCAATACTGCAAAATGAAGGCATCTGTTAACACTGGAGCTGTTCTGTCCGGCAACAGCGCCCCCCAGTGGCTAAAAGGATCATTACAATATGGCCCACAGGTGATATCCATAGTTAAGGGCTCCTATGCAAACATCTAACACCACAGCCACGCAGGGGTTAATGGGCTGTTGCGGGGTATCATTCTCACGGACCCCTCCTTCCCACAGAAGCCAGTTAACGCACCGAGCAGTGCTGGGGTTTTACACGGATCTCTACGTCTTCCCCCCGGATACAGGTGAGACACCTCGGTACGAGGCCATCGTTCTTCCCAAAGGGTTAAACACATTGCTTCATTCCGGGGGCCGGCCAGCGAGGTGCGGCGTCGCGCTGCAGCGCAGGATGGAAACCGTTGCCCCTTTTTCTGTTGCTTATGTAAAAAAGTTGCAATATGCTGGATGTGAAAATAGTTATACTCTGCACCCCCTAGCGCAGCGGTGGCCAACTCCAGTCCTCAAGGGCCACCAACAGTCAATGACTGAGCCACCTGCGCTGAAGCAGGGATATCCCTTAGGCCGTGTCCATAGATGGACAGGCCGTGCTGAGGCGTGCGGACGCTCCGCGCTGAGCCCCTGCATCCTCAATGAGGATGCCTTGAGAGGGGGTTCACGCGAGCGTCCGCAGGCGTGCGGAGGAGTTGGAGGTTTCAGCCGAGCGCCAAGCTGTTTTTCAGCGCGCTGTCGGCTGAAACCCTCCAATGAGAGTGGGGCTGCGTCAACGTCACGGCGCCGTGACGTCGACGTCAGTGCGTCGCGGGCGATTGGCCCAGCGACGTCACTGCCCCGCCTCCCTACAGTCTCCCCTCACCTCCGATCGCGTACGCTGGCTCGCCTGTATGGACATGAAATCGCCCAGCTTCTGCAGGCGAGCCTCAGCGTCCGCTCGCCTCAGCACGGCTCCCCCCTCTATGGCCCGGGCCTTAGGCTTTGGTCCCGCTGCGGCCGGTGGCGCGCGCGGCCGCGGACCACCAGCTGCTTGCCTCTGTTCTTGATGTGCCCCCGCTGGCTCCTTCCGCGTGGATGACTGCGTGCTGTGACGCGTCAGCCAGCCGGAGCTACAAGGAGCTTATGGTTTCGGCGAGTGCCGCGTCACGTGGCATGCAAGGGAACCAATCATGGATTGGATCCCAGCAGCCAATCCGTTTCTCCCCCCCCCCCCTGCTCCGATTCCCCCTCATTTCATTCACCCTCCCGTTCCGATTTCCCCCCTCTTGCTCCGATCTCCCCCGTTCCATTCACCCTCCCCCCGTGTGTATTTGCGCGTGTGTATTTGCGCGTGTGTGTGTGTGTGTGTGTGTGTGTGGAGGGGAGCAGGGAAGGAGCTGCGGGAGGGAAGCTCTGTGTGTGGGGGGGACCCTCCGCTCAAACCACGCCCCCTCCCTACAGACCGCAGGTAGCAGTCTATTGCCTTTCAGCGCGCTGCCTGTCTGCAGTGCGGGAGCGGGGCCTTAGCCTAATACCTGGCCGGACCGTGGCCCTTGAGGACTGGAGTTCGCACTCCTGCCATCTCATTGCTTTGAACCCTACAAGGCATAAAACCTTTAAATCTACAGTAGATGCTAATTCCCAGGCAGGAGTTGTGTATTTGCGCTGCTGGGCGCTAAACCTTGGTCACTCGGGTCTGTGATAAATTCTCTCCGTTGTTGTTGCACCCACGCCAGATGCCCTGGAGAACGCCGTCATACAAGGGGTACTGCAAGGATTCTACCAACAGCACAAGAACCGACCCAAAGTCAAGAAGACGCTCCCTGCAAGGACTCCACCTTTAGTACACAAAGCACAGTGAAGAACTATTAACGGGTGCTTACAATGCAGCGGGTGACTCACACCCACAGTCGGTGTCGCACGACCCAGGGGATGTTTCCAACTTTCTTTTTGGGACACTGAAAACACGCACCGCTTGCCCGAGGCGCACGGAGAAGAGAGGACATGGGTGCTTGGTCGTCAACATCTCCAGCTCTGCGACTGTATGGAGAACGCTGCTTTCACGTGCCCAGGAAGTGCTGTCCTGGGGGAATGGAGGCACTGGGTTATAGAAACAGCAGCGACCTACAGGCAGAAGGTTAGAGGCCCTGATGCACGGGATAACCCTACTCATGCATGGCTACACCTACACGTGTGCACGTGGAGACGGCAGCACTCACACCAGCTGCACGCTACTCTTTCCTGGCATTAATCGCTAAAATAGATTATATATATTTGTATAGTAGCTTTGAATCGAAGGGTTTGTCAGGGATGAACCGTGACACGTCTACTGGGTTCCTGGGAGCTTTCATTGTGAAATTAATGTACGACGTTTGTTATCCCAGGATACAATACAAACCCAGGGGGCTGCCGGAGGCCGAGACATCATGAGACACCATAGCAGCTCGTTTGCCCCCAAAAACTAGCAAAATAAAATAAACTCTCGGTATATCCTCAAAAGGTAAAATGTATATTTCTGGGAGGGTCTTGGAGCAGTGATGGGGGAAGAAGGAAAACCCCACAGCTCCGGACGCTGCTTGTATTGCAAAGTGGGACTGCTCTGGTGTTATTAGCTGTAATCACGCTGAGTTAGTGAGTGTATAGTGACGCTAAAGTTTAGCAGAAGATTGTGCAGATTGAACTACATGAAATAAAGGCTTTTATTGAACTGCTCAGTAACCCAAGTCCTGTAATATTTATTGGGGGCGGGGGGGGGGGGGCAGAGAGGAGTAGGTCAGAATTTGAGCCCTCTCAATGAGCCGAGACACACACGTATTTATCCTCTATTATAGGTCTGCACACTCGGTATGGGCACCATGAGCTGCCAGATTATAGGTTTGCACACTCGGTATGGGCACCATGAGCTGCCAGATTATAGGTTTGCACACTCGGTATGGGCACCATGAGCTGCCAGATTATAGGTTTGCACACTCGGTATGGGCACCATGAGCTGCCAGATTATAGGTCCGCACACTCGGTGTGTGTGTGTGACAGTGGAGTAGGTGTGTCAGTGATGTCAGTGTAGCTCTTGGCCAATGAGTCGTGGGGGAGGCGGACCATGGATGGGCGGAGCGAGGGACACGTACGTACGTCACAGTGGAGCGTACCTCTTGGCCAATGAGCCTTTAACAACAATCAAACACTTTTCAGTTTTATTATATATAGATATGATTAAATCACACGGTAGGCATTTTATAAAAATTGTTTTATTTTATTCACCGGTACATATTGTATAGGTAAATGACCAATTTGAACACATTAAATATGTAGTGGGAGGAATGTATAAATCAATTTGTTCCTTTGTTTGGTCGCTTTGACTAACTGGAGAGTTGATCAGTTCAGGAGGAGACCTGACGCCCCTCTCCTCGTAGTGAAAGGTTGGATTACCCTTTCCTGCACAAGGTGCACAACACCCCTCCAGGGCGGCCATTTGCGCCATGTCCCAGTGATGGAAAGGGGGGTACAGGGCGCTTCTCTCGACTGCCAAGCTCAGGGTTTCCTTTTATTCTTTGGCAATAGCGTAAGGCTTCTCCACTTCGATCGTGCCGCAGCCTGCAACCACCACATCCTTGAGGGGCTTGTCTCTCCCGTCTGTCTTGGTGGACTCTATCTTTCTCACCACTTCCTGGATAACATGGGAGGAGCATAGATAGTTGGGAGAGGGGTCTGGACTGAATATCTGCTTAATCTCTTCCTTGCCAGAGGGTGCATGACATCAAAATAATGCGGTTATCTGTAACCCCCACAACTACCTCACTAAGGACGCAGAGCGCGTGAGGCTGGCATTACAGCGCAAGGTGATACACAATGACATTATATATCGCTGCTTTGCCAACAGACATTCACTGCACATAAGAAAAATCTGTGTGTCTCCATAACCTCCACCACTTGAGGTAGCAATGCATTACTGCTTGGTCTCACCCTTCCAGAATATACCAGCTCTGCCTTTTGGCGCTTCTCCAGTTAATAACTTACTATAGCCCTGCATTAACTTTAGGGGGCTTCATTTTAAAATGGGGAAGCAGAATGTCCCTTCTCACGGCTTTGTAAGAACCTATACAAGTACCGGCCCTAGTCACAGGTTATAACAGAACGTTAACAGTTATTGTACCTAAATATATTGATCTACAAAACCAATAATAGTTTACAAATAAGCACGTGCCACGCAAGCCTTACCGCTCCCTCCAGGATTTTGCCGAACACCACATGCTTGCCGTCCAGCCACGGAGTCTTAACGGTGGTGATGAAGAACTGGGATCCGTTTGTATCTTTGCCAGCGTTGGCCATGCTCACCCACAGGGGGCCATAGTGCTTCAGCTTAAAGTTCTCATCTGGGAATTTATCTCCATATATGCTTTTACCTGACGAAAAACAAGAGAGACGGTCACAGCGGCTGCGACACAGATCCCACCTTACTCCTCCCTTGGGCTGCGATACAGATCCCACCTTACTCCTCCCTTGGGCTGCGATACAGATCCCACCTTACTCTTCCCTTGGGCTGCGATACAGATCCCACCTTACTCCTCCCTTGGGCTGCGATACAGATCCCACCTTACTCCTCCCTTGGGCTGCGACACAGATCCCACCTTACTCCTCCCTTGGGCTGCGATACAGATCCCACCTTACTCCTCCCTTGGGCTGCGATACAGATCCCACCTTACTCCTCCCTTGGGCTGCGACACAGATCCCACCTTACTCCTCCCTTGGGCTGCGACACAGATCCCACCTTACTCTTCCCTTGGGCTGCGATACAGATCCCACCTTACTCCTCCCTTGGGCTGCGATACAGATCCCACCTTACCCTTCCCTTGGGCTGCGACACAGATCCCACCTTACTCCTCCCTTGGGCTGCGATACAGATCCCACCTTACCCTTCCCTTGGGCTGCGATACAGATCCCACCTTACTCCTCCCTTGGGCTGCGACACAGATCCCACCTTACTCCTCCCTTGGGCTGCGACACAGATCCCACCTTACTCCTCCCTTGGGCTGCGATACAGATCCCACCTTACCCTTCCCTTGGGCTGCGATACAGATCCCACCTTACTCCTCTCTTGGGCTGCGACACAGATCCCACCTTACTCCTCCCTTGGGCTGCGACACAGATCCCACCTTACTCCTCCCTTGGGCTGCGATACAGATCCCACCTTACCCTTCCCTTGGGCTGCGATACAGATCCCACCTTACTCCTCCCTTGGGCTGCGATACAGATCCCACCTTACCCTTCCCTTGGGCTGCGATACAGATCCCACCTTACTCCTCCCTTGGGCTGCGATACAGATCCCACCTTACTCCTCCCTTGGGCTGCGATACAGATCCCACCTTACCCTTCCCTTGGGCTGCGATACAGATCCCACCTTACTCCTCCCTTGGGCTGCGATACAGATCCCACCTTACCCTTCCCTTGGGCTGCGATACAGATCCCACCTTACTCCTCCCTTGGGCTGCGATACAGATCCCGCCTTACTCTTCCCTTGGGCTGCGATACAGATCCCACCTTACTCCTCCCTTGGGCTGCGACACAGATCCCACCTTACTCCTCCCTTGGGCTGCGACACAGATCCCACCTTACTCCTCCCTTGGGCTGCGATACAGATCCCACCTTACCCTTCCCTTGGGCTGCGATACAGATCCCACCTTACTCTTCCCTTGGGCTGCGATACAGATCCCACCTTACCCTTCCCTTGTGGGGGGGTTATGTAGTTATATAGTCACCTCATTGCACATTATACCGGAATCATTCCTACACTCACACGCTTTACGCGCCTGCACTTCCTAGCACTGAAGAGAAAGCCTCACCTCCGGTACCATCTCCTCTGGTGAAGTCACCTCCTTGGATCATAAAATCCTTGATCACACGGTGAAACTTGCTGTCCTTGTATCCGAACCCTTTCTGAAAGAGGAGAGAAACGTAAGAGGAGACTTGGAGTGGGCCAGCGCTGCCAGGGAGGCCGTCACTGCTCCGTATAACAAGCCGGGCCTTTCAGGACACAGTCTAATCATTTAATGACAAGCCAAAGATTAACCAGAGTTTCCAAAGCCTGACCCCTCCCTGGGGTTAGAAATTAAGTGTGGTTCTCACCTCTCCTGTTGCCAAGCTAACAAAGTTATCCACTGTCTTCGGAACGGTTTTTCCAAAAAGGCCGAACACGATGCGCCCTACCTCCTCATCACCAATCTTCATATCAAAGTACACCTGTGGGTGAGAGTTCATAGCAAAAGGATAAATATGGATTGGATATATTGAAATCTTTTTTTAACCCTACAGAAAACCACTGTAAAGAAATGAGAAATTAATTGTATTAAGTTACAGTAAAATCCACCGACTTATTTCTGGCAACGTGTTTATTTTTTTGCAGCATATAAGGTCCCCCCGGGGCTTATAACCAAGCTCTCTTTAGCTCTGCGGACCCCCTGTGTTGACCTTCTGGTTCCCAATAAACGTATGGTTTTGGTTGTCGGTGTTTTCCTCTCTATTGTTGGCAGGATTGCTAAAGGAGCAGCCCCCTCCCCCGTAAGAGGATGGGATTCAGAGAGTATCCCCAGAGCTGAAAAACACTATTTCCAGCCAGGGGGTCTCCCCCCCCCCCCCCCCCCATATTGTTCCAAAGATACTCAACGGTGACATTTCAGAGAAATAGATATTTGTGAAACGCGTTGGGGTATCAACATAGCATATCGGGCTGGTCCGGGGATCCAGTGCACCAAGTCCGTGCTGTATTCCATCTAGAGACCTACACGGTCAGGACTGCCATGTGGGGCCCTTTATAATTACAGGCATACCCCGCATTAATGTATACAATGGGACCGGAGCATGTATGTAAAGCGAAAATGTACTTAAAGTGAAGCACTGCCTTTTTTTCCACTTATTGATGCATGTACTGTACTGCAATCGTAATATACGTGCATAACTGATGTAAATAACACATGTGTAACAGGCTCTATAGTCTCCCCGCTTACGCACAGCTTCAGTACAGGTAGGGAGCCGGTATTGCTGTTCAGGACGTGCTGACAGGCGCATGCGTTTGCCTATTGGAGACATGTACTTACTCGCAAGTGTACTTAAAGTGAGTGTCCTTAAAGCGGGGTATGCCTGTATATGAATTGTAGGTCTGCTACACGTTGGGGTAAGTATCAAATTGTATAATTTAAAGTGTCTTCTTGAGATCTGGGAATATCTATCTTACAAAACACGTATCCAGATAAATTATTGTATATGCTCAGTTGGGAAAAAGAACTAGGTATGAGTATACCACTAGAAGAACGAGAAGCCATATCCACAAAAAACTCTGAAGTGAAACTTTTCTGTTGTCACTGAAAATGTAATTATACTCAAGTCTTTCATTCAAATCAAAAACATCAAAAATACAAGTTCAATAACAAAACAAAGAAGTTTAATTTAGAACGAGCGTGCTTGTCACACACACCTTTTTTGGTTATTGGAAGGGTCGCCAATGGGTTGATAGTTCAGCCTGACATAACTAATCCTGA
This sequence comes from Ascaphus truei, assembly GCF_040206685.1. NCBI lineage: Eukaryota > Metazoa > Chordata > Amphibia > Anura > Ascaphidae > Ascaphus > Ascaphus truei. The sequence continues at coordinate 28,485,013 of NC_134500.1, forward strand.
TTACTTTTTATGGTGTGTGTGTGTTACTTCTAGGAACAGCTTACAGAGATTGCAGCACAGTGCCTGTCAGCTATAGTAGGGGTTTGCTGGGGCCTTCTTTCTGGTTTGCTTTAGACGCTAGACATCCACACAAACTACAACTCCTAGCAGGCAGCCATTAAACTACGACGTCACATGCGCAGTCACTCACTTCCGTTATCATTCACCTTCGCATTCAGAGTTTTTTCCCTATGATTTTTGTAGGTGCAGGTGCCAGCAAAGAAGTTTCACTTCAAAATGAAAAAGTGAATGTTATAGAACTTCACATTTCTGTTAAAGCAGTAGTTCAAGCAATATCCTATGTGTGTTGTTTTTTTTAAATAAATCAGTTCTGTACTATGAGAAAATACTTGATGCATTAAAAAAAAAAAAAAAAACTTTTTAAAAGACATTTTTAATGTATTAGAATGTAACAAGCATTTTTTTATTTCTATACCAACCATTTACAAAGTCACATTAAAGAATAACATCACCGATTCAGGTTTCTAAAGGGCACAAAACTAGAAAAGTGAAATACAGATGACCTTTTATATATTACCTTCTATATTTTTTCAATTACTTGGCTGCATTTGTTTTTGACCAGAAATCAAGGGCGTTAATGGCAATGTGCTTAGAATCAGGAACACTTCAGGTTGGCAACAAAACAATAAATCCATTTAAAAACCTGATAAAAAAAAAAAAGTGTTCCAAAAACATGGGTGAAAGACTATCTCCAAATAGCCCTTAAGCAGAGATAAGGTAACACACTAACCGCCTGTTCCCACTGCACTGGGCTCAGTAAGTGCAGGATGTGTTCCTCCTGCAAGTGGACAAAATGCAGACGTGTCACTTTGCTTTAACCAGTCGTTGCCCGAGGAGCTCCTAGCACGGGCTGGTCTTAAAGTAAATGCAGCCATTAGTGTCCCATATGTGTTGTAACATTCGCAGCACAATCGCCACCTTACAAGGTTTAGCTTGCGCAGGTCCTGGAACTGCCCCACCTAAACCACATTGTCTCAGCCATTGTTCTCGGGACGTGTCCAGCACCCCGATAACACCGGCCTGTGTGCAGCCTTGATCTGCCATACAGAGCTGTAGAGCCCCAGACAAGAGTACATTTGTTGAAAGATGCGATATACATTTTAGTGGTTCTTCATACCGGAGATCCCAAACCCCATAAAAGGTAGAATCACGCCACGAGGTTTGGGAAGCCCTATACACTATACTTTCAATCTACGAAACCCCCCCAATGTCAGCCCTAAACGTATCACACGCTACACATACATGACCCTGTGCCACTAACATAAGTGATCATGGCAGAGACACTCATGACTGCCAAGCCACGATGAATATAAACAGAGTATAGTTAGGGATCACGGTTTATATTTTCCCAGTGTTTGTGTTAATGGAAACAAATAGCTGCACTTGAATGGGGTGTTCATAAGGGTTCTCCCATGCTCCCCCATAAGGATGGGGGCAATTAGAGGGAGACATATGAGGGTGTCTCTAGGCTGGGGATAGCGAGGAGCAGTGAGGAAAAGCGGCGTCCAAGGCTACGCTTATAGTGCCGGCCACGCGACTGTTGCTGGAAAATCAAAGAGATGACTTGCAGCGATCGCGACCAATCCGTAGCGTCGCGCTTACTATAAGCGCACGCGACTGCTGCAATGTATGTTTTGCAGCGGCGTCGCTGTTACTATAAGCGCAGCCTAAGAAAGGATACGATAACTATATACAAATATATTCGGGGACAGTACAAGGAGCTTTCAAAAGAACTATTCATCCCACGGGCAGCACAAAGGACTCGGGCCCTCCCTTAAGGTTGGAGGAAAGGAGATTTCACCAGCAACAAAGGAAAGGGTTCTTTACAGTAAGGGCAGTTACAGTGTGGGATTCATTAACCATGGAGAGTATGATGGCAGATACAATAGATTTGTTCAAAAAAAGGACATCTTGTTAGAAAGGAAAGGTATACAGGGATATACCTAAAAATTAAACCTGGGAAGGATGTTGATTCAGGGAGTAATCTGATTGCCAATTCTTGGAGTCAGGAAGGAATTTATTTCCCCCCTCATGAGATATCATTAGATGATATGTCACTGGGGTTTCTGTTTGCCTTCCCCTGGATCAATATACTGTTAATACGGATATAGGATAAAGTATAATCTGTCATCTAAAGTTAGCATAGGATGAACTTGATGGACATGTCTTTTTTGAACCTTACCTACTGTGTAACTATGTATACATGTATCCCCCCAGAGCTCACTCCTCCTCACCTTTTTAACTTGGGAGGTCTTTTCACTTTGCTGCAAGAACAGGATCTACTATGGTTCTTTCCCCTCATAAAGAGGTAAAGGGAAGGGCTCACAGTGTGGGACCTGCATACATTTGGTTATACGTTGAAGTTGGTATGTGGGCTTACGACTCTTTGGCCAAAGGGTTTAACTAAATAACCAATTATTATTGAAGTATTTAAACTTTATACCATATATGTTTTGTCAATTGGATGTAGCATTGGGCACCCCTGTCTTTTGTTGTATACATTTGCCACGCCCAGTAGCACTCTTTTTTGACAAAGATATATTCATGATGTGGTGGGTGTAGGAGTTTGATCTAGCTGGGAATGTGTGTGTGTGTGTGTGTGTGTAACTATGTAGCCTGCAGCTAAGGCTGGACTTATAGTGCTGGCGACGCCGATGACATCACCCGTCACCATTGCGAAAGTTGCATTTAAAGTTTAGGCGACGTCGCTGGCTACAAGGCCAGTGACGTCAGACAAGGGGAAGGCAGAGGGACGGAGAAGCTCCTGATTGGCCGCAAGCGGAGACCGTCGCCGAAAAAAAACCAAATATCAGCAACTACCAGATTTTTGGTGTCGTTGTCGCGTACACTATAAGCGCCGCCAAAGCATTTTGACGCGACGGTCGCGTCGCTGTCGCAATAAGCGCAGCCTTCCTCCCTCTCTCCCCCGGCTGCCACAAGAGGTGCACTGTAATAGGTTATGACACTTCTTTTCCGGTGTTTGCCGGTTTTAACCGTACGTGCAAAATGACCATTCGGTTCAGTCCGGAATCCCTCAGTATAGAGCATCAGGAACACAGGCAGAGATAAAGGATTATAATTGGGACGGGACCGACCCGACCCCCGAGACATTACTGAGGGATCCCAGTGAGCCCCCCAGACCTGGAGTATCATTGAGGGGTCCCCATGGGTAGCACAGCCCAGTTATTACTGAGGGGACCCTTATGACCAGCACAGCCCCCCCCCCCCCCCTCGGGGGAAAGGATTAAGTTACATGCCATGAGAGGCTGAGTGCACACAGATATACTCTACCCATTCTGAGTGACCGGGGCAAAGGAGCCAGGCATAGGCCCTTAATGCGCCGCCGCGGCCCACAGTCAGTCCCCTCACAATGCACCACGGCCACCGGGAGCCCCCACAATGCACCGCACCCCCCGGGGCATCCACAATGCACCGCGGCCCCATGGGCACCGGGAGCCCCCGCAATGCCCCCCTGTCTCCCACACACACACGTGCCCTCAACCCCCGTTACCTTGACGGTGACCTTCGGACCCTTCTTCTTCTCGTCGGCCTCGGAGGCCCCCGGGAAGAGCAGGAAGATGACGGAGCCCGCGATGAGGGCGGCGGCGAAAAGCAGCTTCATGTTCCTCTCCAGCAGCCGCAGCATGAAGGGGACTGCACGAGCAGGGGGGAGAGAAAGGGCGGGAACCGGCGCGAGGTCAGCAGTTGACGTCACGACGCGACGCAGGCGAGACCACCGAGACCCGGGGTGGGGGAGTGCGGGACACGGGTTAACGCCTCATTCACACACACCATCTTATGCTGCATGAGAACTTGCACTCATAGGATGTATCTATATGCGCAAGTGTATATGAGTGTATTAATTATTGGTCAATAGAATGTCCGTCTCACCCCCCCTTGCAGGAATGGACTCGACCACCTAGACAGCTGTCTGTGACAGAAGGGGGCGGGGTTACAGCTGCCAGAGGTGGGGGGGTCCTGATAACGGTACATCCTAATCATTTGTAATTAGAGCCGTTCGTGCACAGTTGTACTGAGCCCTGGTGTTTATATCCGATGTAATCATACGGTGTTACAAGAAAGACCGTCAGTCCTGGTTATTGCGCCAGCTCAGTGTCCGGACTGTGTCGGTGACCGGGCTGTACCATGATACCACCCCCCACCCCCTCGGGGCGCAAATTCTCAGTGCCACGTTAGGAACTACGCGAAGGCTCGCCTGGCAGCCAATCAGAGACGGACATGCCAGACCCACCGACCAATGGGAATCACGGCTGCGGCGAGCAGATGTGCAAGCCGCTGATTGGTTGAGAGTCAAAAGGGCGCCAATTGTGCCATGTCTGAGAGGAGAAATGATGCGCTGTGAGCCTGGCGCCTACAGTGTAATATGTGTTAAAGATAAAGTAAAATCACTGTCACGTCACCCTGTATATTTTAAGAGATTATGGCATCATTAAAAATTACTTTCATAGCCTCTTCAATATGTGGCTTTAAAGCCTCTGTCCGGTATACCAAATACATTCCACAAGATTATTATTATTGGGCTTAATGGAATATTGGTAAATCCCTCTTTTCTTTTCAAGGGGTACCCCGCAAAGCCTACGGTTGGCCCTGCCCTGAAGAGTTTACAATCTAAGGCTTCGTCCAGGGTTGCAGCAGCGATGCGGAGGCGCGCTGAGGCTGAGGGAAAGCGGGTACTTTCCCTGGCCTTGGTTCACGCGCCGTCCGGGGGCGGGCCAGTGATGTCACGGAGCTGGTTCGCCCTCATTGGCGAACCGCTCACGTGACCAGCCCTGCGCTCCCGTGAGCGCTTGAAACTAAAAATTTGCTAAGACCTACGCTTCCGCACGCTTGCGGAAGCGTGCGCGAGCCCCTGCTAAAGCCGCTCATTGCGGCTGCAGGGGCTCACTGGTAAGCGAGAGCGCGCCTCAGCACGGGTCAGCGCCTAAGCGCTGACCATGCCCGAGGCCTAAGTGTTAAGTAGGGAGAATTTACAGAGACAGTGGGAGGGTGGGTAAGGCCTCGGTCCCAGTGCTCGAGGCTGCGCGTACGCCCCGAACAAGGAACGGCCCTCAGTGTGCGCGCACATGACCAAGCGCGAGTGGTGCGACCAGATTTTGGAAAGTCAAGATATTTGGCGGCCGTGTGATGGTCACGATGGTGGTGCAGCCAATGAGTGTGAACCAGCCACGTGATGTCATGGCCACGCCTTCCCAGGGGCCGTAGTCTTGATCTTGTCTTTGCTCCCCCTGCTTTTCTCTGACTTGCCAAGACGTGCGTCCCATCGCGACCCCTAAACCACAGATCACGGCTGAAACTGGTGCACGTGCTGCCAGACGCTCCGACGTGCGCACGCAGTGACTGGGGCCGTAGCTTTAGTGCGTCTGCAAGGAGCCACGGTCGCTGTATGAGGTGTATAGTATCAACCGCAGAGCGACTCATGCTTTGTTACAGAGCTGTGTTTTAATATGGGTCTTAAAGGTGGAGAGGGTGCTAGTCGGATATTGAGGTGAAGGGCATTCCAGAGGTGTGGGGCAGTCAGAGAGAAAGGATTAAGCCAGGAGAGGGCTTTAGATACAAAAGGGGCAGAGAGAAGACTTCCTTGAGCAGAACGCAAGAGTCGGGCAGGTGTAAAGCGAGAAATTTGGGTGAGATGTAAGGAGGGGCAGAGGAGGGTGTAGTGAGATAGGGTGAGGTGTAAGGAGGGTATAGTGAGATATTAGGGTGAGATGTAAGGAGTGTATAGTGATCTTTGCAATGTTACAGAGGTAAAAACAACATATTTTAGCTACTTTGTGAATATGGGAGGAGTATGACCCCTAGGCAGCGTGCTAGTGATACTGGGTGTATGATAGTGCTGCCAACAGTAATGTCGAAGGGCCAGGCTTGGAAGGAAGTATGAGGAGCTCCATCTTTAACAGGTTAAGTTTCAGTCAGCAGAAGGCCATCCAGAGACTTTGGTCTGTACAGCAGGTGTAAGGTCAAGGGTTTAAAGGTGAATTTGTGAATCGTCAGCACAAAGATGATATTTGAACCCAAGAGATGTGATAAGGTCATCTACAAAGTGTGTGAAAAGAGAAGACAGAGCCCCAGAGTACCCCCACAGAGAGATAGATTGAGAAGGTGTTATCAAAAGAGGCAGTGAAAGTACAATGGGAGAGGTAAGAGGAGATCCAGGATAGACCTTTGTTACGGATACCAAGAGTATGGAGAATGTGAAGGAGAAGAGGGTGGTCCACAGTATCAAATGCTTCAGAGGTTGAGGAATATGAGCAGAGTGTAATGACCTTTGTGCTTGGCAGCATGGAGGTCATTAATTATTTTAGTGAAGGCCGTTTCAATACAAGACATTCAGGGAGTTTAGAGACTAAAGGCAGAAGGGAGACAGGACGACAGTTAGAAAGACAGGAAGGGTCAAGCTTGCTGTTTTTGAGTAATGGTATAACTGTTGTATGTTTGAAGGAGGAGGGAAAGGTACCAGACTTGAGGGAGTTGAAGGAAAATGTCAGATAAACAGCAATAATAACCACACACATTGGGAAGGCTTCATCCAGCAGTGGGGAGACAAAGGCTGAAGATATACACCACGTTAAGGAAAAAAGGGACCTTTGTATTATCATATCTTCTATATTTCTTGCTCAATCACCATGAAAATGTGCACAATTGTAGGTCTGTTGTGTAGATTAACACTGTATAAGGAGCACAATGTAGACCATCAACTGATGTCACAGAATTATGTCAACAAGTACCAGGTACACTGTGGGAGGTACATGTTCATTAAACGAGAAATAGGAGCTTTTGCTTCGTAGCTCGTAAATGTGTTAAACTGTTTTAATCTAATCTGAAACACTAAGATTACTATAAAGACTGAGTACAAAGTGTATGTTCAATATGTCCTCCTTCTGCTGAAACGCACAAAGACGAGAACGCCGCTGTCTGGTTGCATAATTAATATCGCGCTGATCCAGCTGCTCCCACTCCTGAACGATCGGATTTTACGGTTCTTTTCCGCCCTCCTAGCGACCGTCTTTTATCAGGACCCATATCTTCCTCGCTAAACGCCATTTTGTAACTATGCACGTGATGAGGTCATCACACCGCCACCAATCCCAAAGAACATTTATTAGCTTATCAAATCATTCTTAAATGTAATAATCTTGTGACAGACCTACAATGGCTCACATTTTCACAAGTGATATCCCGAAAAATAACGAGGGGTGTGTGGGTGTTTAAAGTTGCTGAACTGGGCAAGACTATATTATTGGCCACAAATAAGTCTGCAATATTCTATATATAATCATTTAAATAAAAAACAAGTATGGTGGAATATATTGCAAACATTTTAAAAGGAGATCCAGACTGTCATTATCCCGATATACCCTGAATGTAGTGGCTATTACAGTATTGGCAATTTTATATAACACAGTTTATAAGTAAAACAACCCCAATAATGAACAAAATAACATTGTTCACTGATTATCACACTATTCAATGAGCTAGAAAACAATCAATGTGTCACACATTGTTTATATGGGGTCAGTGGAGCACCCTGCATTCACCCAGTGTCTTTTTGGTCAATGTTTGTCTTGCAGTTGATGAGCGATTCACAATAACATCATCATAATAATAATAATATCCAGGGAAGTTTGTAGTGTTTCTTGGTCACACGGCACAGGGAAAGGCCTCTTCTGTGTATGGGATCAGGTAAAAGTCATTAAAAAAATCCCTATTAGGTTAAATTAGGCACCAACGTTGCCCTGTTGTTGATCGATCAGTGTTGCCATTTTAATGTCCGAAAACACTATTTGTGTATTTGTAGCACTTACAGTATACCAGCATATTCCTGTACAGGCGGTCCTCGGGTTAATCCAACGGAACCCGTTCTGGAAGTAGCGTTGGATAGTGAAACCGGTGTAAAGCGAGTCCCATGTTAATCAGTGGCGGTGAGTCGGATAACGTATTCCGGTGTAGAAAAACAGCCCGTAGGGTTGCATTGTAAAACGTTGGATATGCCATTCGTTGTAAAGTGAAACGCATAACGAGGACTACCTGTACTAATCCTGGATCACTGTGTCGCCTCTTTGAGCAGTATTGGGGTTAGCTAAGGGATAGCTGTGGCAAAAATAGGATTAATCAGCGCATTAATAAAGGCAGTATGCTCGGCTGATTAATCCTAATTCGCCTTGGGACTGTAGGGGTTATATTTATGTGCACCACACATGTAGTATTTTCCCTTCTATGCATTGTTGTCCCCTTTTTGCAGGCTAGTCTCTACCTGCAGTGCTGAATAACAGGAGCCGTTCCATTAAGACTGCTAACTCAGGAACGGAGTGAGCCAGCACCCTGATTTTTAGTGTGCAGCCTCAGTATAACCCCCCAAGCACACACATATTAAAAATATAACTGTAAGACAAGTGGAACAAATATTTTTTATTAAAGTGTATTACTGTGTGCAATTTTAAAAGTCAGGAGAGGAAACTTTTTCCTGTCCGCCTTTGTAAGTGAATGCATTATGTTATGCATACATGAGCTGGGGGTATTTTCCTCTCCAGCTTCAAAAGCCCCCTGTTGAGGGGATGCCTATGGGTCTAGGGACGTGTGGGAGATGAAAGGCCCCAGAGTCTTAAAGTGGGACTTAACCGGGATGTTTCTGAGTAGCAGATCCCGTTACTCATCCTGGATATTTCACACCTTGGGACCAAACTCCAGACTGTGTGTCCCCAGAAACGACGGGCCCCTTTTTACTCAGCAGTGCTACCAAGCTGCTCACTGAGCATGCTCAGAGCTACCCAGGCTGGCCTTAGGATTTTCCCACGTTACATGGCAGGCTCTGATAGGAGGAAGATAATTCCTTGCCAATAGGATGAGGCTAATGAAAAACTCCAAGGACCACTGTCCTTAAAAAGGCCTGTCACCCTCATCCCTGTGGTTGTTACCTGATTTCTTCAAGTGGATAAGATCGAAGTACAGCGGCTGCGATTCCAGAACCCAAGGGGTTAAAAACACCGCAACAAGGACACTAGCCCTGCTTCCGGATTTCGTTAGCCCTGGGGATTCCAGAACGAACCCCAAAGAACCAGAACAAACTTTTTACATTTCAATGAAATAACGGGCTGGCAACCTGCGCCACTTGCAAAAAGACTGCCATTTAAAAGACTTTATTTCGGTGTTTTTCGTTCACTGGACCATTGGACCAACGGTACCATTTATCCCGTTCCCACATTTAAGTAAGTGTTTTATTAAGTGTATTCTGAAGTGTATTCTGAAGCAGGACTATGCTATATTCTGAGCGCCTGGAGGGTTAATCAGATGATTCACCCGTTTGTATAATGTATTATATAATTTGTTTGCTCAATCGAGAATCCCCAAAATATAAATATTTCTGATAAGTTCCATCCATCCTGACAATGGCAGAGACTTCGATACTCAGTCCACAATCTGGCCATAGCATTGTGAGAAGTCCAGGACATGGTGCAGTTGCTCTATGTAGTGTTAATCCTCAAAAAATATATGTTCCCGACCATGGGCGTCCCACCAACGGGTCTACTCAAGTCATTGTTACGCCACCATGGGGATACCACAGCAAGTGTAAGCTATATGTCTTTATTTTGTCATATAAAATACAGCTCTCCAGCTTATAGCATCCCATTACTTCGCTGGGATATCTTCATCTTATTGAGGGGGCATGACCAATGAATAAACAAAAGTCATTGGTTTCCATAATACAGATCACCGATGTGTCAAATGTCACAATCTCACCTCCAAGAACAGGACCAGAGCTAACAGAAAACCTTTGCTAAAGACTCGACTAAAATCACTGTAGTGCCACCCTTGGGGTATCAAGTCCATTTTTAGAGCAGTTCTGTGGCAAACTGATCATTGTCTCTTCCTCCCATACAATAGGAAGCACAGAGACGGCGGCACGGACATTTCTATTGGTTGGGTGAGGTTGATGCAGTTATTGATCACCCTAAATTGAGGTTTTCATTCAGTCCCCTGCACTCCAAACGCACAAAGTACTTTATTATTTTCACACGCCTTTTTCTGGAGTGGCGCGTTTGTGACGCAGGGCATTCACGTTAGCTGCAGGCTCCATCTTGTCTAGCACGAGATTTTTGTTTGGGTTTTGGTACAAAATGCTGCACCCCTGGTGGTTTATCTCTAAGATTCTTGCCCCTGTGGTAATACAGAAGTGGTTTCTGATGCAACACACAGGCAAGGCCAGGACCAGAGGCCAAGATGTCCCAGTTGTTTGTCATTTCTACGTACAACATGTGAGCATGTAATGAACGTAGTAGCCACGGGTGTGAGGTTTTCCACCACTAATGACCTTGCTGGACAGAGGATATATTTATTGTGAATGTAGTTCACAAGCTTTATTCATGTGCTGAAAATCTCTAACAACATCCATTCCAAGAAGCGTTGCCCCACCCATGGATTCAGGCTCCCTTCCAAATAGCATGGGATGACTACGCATTTTTTGGGGGGGGGGGGGGGGGGCGGGGTTGATAACAGCTAAGACTGGGGTTCCTGTTTGTTAGTCCTGATCAGGTAACAACATTTACCCCCCCATCCTAAATCAGGAAAATAGATTATACCTGGATGTGGTGTGTGATCAAAGGATCTGCCCAAATATTTGTGACTTCAAAAATAATAATGTAGGAATTGACGAGGGGCCACATCTGATCCTATAGTTACGTGTAAATACCCAGCTCAAAAAGGGGAGAAAACATTGCACCGGAGGGAGGGCCGGTATAGAGCACATTGTCAGTAACTAATCTGCATACTACTATCCCATCATCAATAGCGCAGCCCCAAGCACCGGTAGTGCTACTTTCACCTAATGGGGTCCCCATGAGCATACAAACAGTCTGATCCCACACAGAGGCGGCAGCCTTTCTGTGTAGCATCCCGTGAGCAGTAACCACGGGTGTACTTCTAGTTATAAGAAACACTACAAAAGTACCACACTAATGTGGGCTGCTTATCACACGTCACCAACACTGACCACGTATACTAATGTGGGCTGCTTATCACACGTCACCAACACTGACCACGTATACTAATGTGGGCTGCTTATCACACGTCACCAACACTGAACACGTATACTAATGTGGGCTGCTTATCAAACATGACACCAACACTGACCACGTATACTAATGTGGGCTGCTTATCACACGTCACCAACACTGACCACGTACACTAATGTGGGCTGCTTATCAAACATGACACCAACACTGACCACATATACTAATGTGGGCTGCTTATCACACGTCACCAACACTGAACACGTATACTAATGTGGGCTGCTTATCAAACATGACACCAACACTGACCACGTATACTAATGTGGGCTGCTTATCACACGTCACCAACACTGACCACGTATACTAATGTGGGCTGCTTATCAAACATGACACCAACACTGACCACGTATACTATTGTGGGCTGCTTATCACACGTCACCAACGCTGACCACGTATACTAATGTGGGCTGCTTATCAAACATGACACCAACGCTGACCACGTATACTATTGTGGGCTGCTTATCACACGTCACCAACACTGACCACGTATACTATTGTGGGCTGCTTATCACACGTCACCAACACTGACCACGTATACTGTGGGCTTCTTATCAAACATGACACCAACACTGACCACGTATACTATTGTGGGCTGCTTATCACACGTCACCAACACTGACCACTTATACTAATGTGGGCTGCTTATCAAACATGACACCAACACTGACCACGTATACTATTGTGGGCTGCTTATCACACGTCACCAACACTGACCACGTATACTATTGTGGGCTGCTTATCACACGTCACCAACACTGACCACGTATACTATTGTGGGCTGCTTATCACACGTCACCAACACTGACCACGTATACTGTGGGCTGCTTATCAAACATGACACCAACACTGACCACGTATACTATTGTGGGCTGCTTATCACACGTCACCAACACTGACCACGTATAAATGATGTGGCACATTTATTGTTTTCTATCTCACCAAATAGTGTGATCATTAGTGAATGTTATTTTTGTTAATTAATGGGGTTGTTTTGCTTATAAACTGTGTTATATAAAATTGCCAATACTGTAATAGCCACTATATTCCGGGTATATCGGGATAATGGCAGGTTGGATCTACTTTTAAAATGTTTGCAATATACTCCACCATATTTGTTTTTGACCCAAATTATTATTTACATCCAGTACAATGCAGACCTGTTTGAGGCAAACGATAGTGTGTACACAACACGATTGGTGTTTAAAGCTGCAGTTCAGGCTCCCGTTTTTTTTTTTTACTTCAATAGTTTCATGTGGGCAATCTCTACTTACCTAAAGAGCTGCATAGCTGCCGGTCAATCCGTTCTCCGTCTATTGATCGGCAAAGTTTGGCGACATCTTTAAATATGGGGAATGTAAATGGTTGCTATAGCAACAAGCATGCTTGTTAAAATAGAATACAAGAAAATTGGTCTTTCAAAGTTGTTTTTTTTAAAACAGAAAATACTAAAAGTATTTTTTCTGCCTACAGAACTGATTTATTAAAAAAAAACCCCCACACATGCAGGATATTGCATGAACTGCAGCTTTAACAGAAGCAATGTGAGGTTTGCAGCTTCCCAGCATCACATTGGGGTGTCAGTCCTGTGTTTATGTCCTGAGACGGGTTGGAAAGGTCGCTGTTCTAATAAACCCCATATCAAAGTTCGTGAAAGTGCCCCTTTTCAGCTGGTCACTCTCCCCCTCGCACCCTTTGTGCGCTGCTCATTATACATGAACCGTCACGTGGCATTCCCAGAGAAATGATAGGCTCGGAATTCCCAAAATATAGACCCCAGAATTTCTGCCAAAGCATTCGTCCACCCATCACCAAGCTGTGTTCATTCCACGGCACCCGTCTCCCCTCATCACCAGGCTGTGTTTATTCCACGGCGCCCATCTCCCCTCATCACCAGGCTGTTTATTCCACGGCACCTGTCTCCACTCGTCACCAGGCTGTGTTAATTCCACGGCACCTGTCTCCCCCTCAATACCAGGTTGTTTATTCCACAACACTTGTCTCTCCTCATCACCAGGCTGTGTTTATTCCACGGCGCCCATCTCCCCTCGTCACCGGGCTGTTTATTCCACGGCGCCCATCTCCGGACTTCAATGTTTACAATTGAAAACGGCCTATATACACCGTATAAACAAATTCTTCAAAGTGCAGGTCTCCTCTAGGACAGAGATACACAGTGCAGGTCTCCTCTAGGACAGAGATACACACAATGCAGGTCTCCTCTAGGACAGAGATACAAAGTGCAGGTCTCCTCTAGGACAGAGGTACAAAGTGCAGGTCTCCTCTGGGACAGAGATACACACAGTGCAGGTCTCCTCTAGGACAGAGATACACACAGTGCAGGTCTCCTCTAGGACAGAGATACACACAGTGCAGGTCTCCTCTAGGACAGAGATACACAGTGCAGGTCTCCTCTAGGACAGAGATACACAGTGCAGGTCTCCTCTAGGACAGAGATACAAAGTGCAGGTCTCTTCTAGGACAGAGATACACACAGTGCAGGTCTCCTCTAGGACAGAGATACACACAGTGCAGGTCTCCTCTGGGACAGAGATACACACAGTGCAGGTCTCTTCTAGGACAGAGATACACACAGTGCAGGTCTCCGCTAGGACAGAGATACACACAGTGCAGGTCTCCTCTAGGACAGAGGTACAAAGTGCAGGTCTCCTCTGGGACAGATACACACAGTGCAGGTCTCCTCTAGGACAGAGGTACACAGTGCAGGTCTCCTCTAGGACAGAGGTACAAAGCGCAGGTCTCTAGGACAGAGATACACAGTGCAGGTCTCCTCTGGGACTGAGGTACAAAGTGCAGGTCTCCTCTAGGACAGAGGTACAAAGTGCAGGTCTCCTCTAGGACAGAGGTACACAGTGCAGGTCTCCTCTAGGACAGAGGTACAAAGTGCAGGTCTCCTCTAGGACAGAGGTACACAGTGCAGGTCTCCTCTAGGACAGAGGTACACAGTGCAGGTCTCCTCTGGGACAGAGGTACAAAGTGCAGGTCTCCTCTAGGACAGAGGTACAAAGTGCAGGTCTCCTCTAGGACAGAGGTACACAGTGCAGGTCTCCTCTAGGACAGAGGTACACAGTGCAGGTCTCCTCTGGGACAGAGGTACACAGTGCAGGTCTCCTCTAGGACAGAGATACACAGTGCAGGTCCCCTCTAGGACAGAGGTACAAAGCAGACTCTGCTCACAAGTTCATTATGCAATTCTTCATTTATTGTGGTAGCCAAGAGAGGAGGAACGTTTCAGACCCCACATGGACCTTTAATCAATAAATGAAGCATTACATTGTGAAATTGTAAGTACTGCGGTCCTTTGTATCTCTGTCCTAGAGACCTGCATTTTAAAGCATTTGTCTGTGTTGGCTGCAGTTTGGAACTGTACCTACTCACTGAGACATCCCTGGCACGTGTAACATCCTGCACATGCCTAAGGACTCAGCGGAGCTACACATGTGGGCCTGTCTTCAGCAGACATAACTAGATTCCATGTGTGACAGCGATGTTTTTAGATAGTCTTTCTGGGGTCTCAAGGACACTGGCTTTGTTTGGGCAGCTGCTCGGTGACTGTCCCCATTTGTGTGTGTGTGTGGTGGGATGTGTGTCACCACCAGCTGCCCAAGCCAGCTCAGCTTTAATATTCACAGCCCGTGCAGCTCAGTACAGAACCAGCCGGCACGAACAGCACCAGGCCCTTGGACCATTAACAGAGGTAAGCGATGGTCAGAAAAGGATATACAGCTATATTAGGAGGGGTCAGAGGGGGAAGGCACGTCTTGCCCCTATATCAATCATTGGGTTAAAAAAAAATCACTCATGCCAGTATTAATAGGAAACCACTAGGTTTAATTTAACTTGGACCAGCCAACGGGTTCCTTATCATTGGAGAACCAGCTTTGGGCGTCTGGAAGCATAGCCACTTTGTATCAGCATAGGGTGTCATATGTCAGAAACACAGGGGCAGTCACAGATGAGGGGTGGGGAGGGAGACACAGCATTGATCCAGATGACACTTAAGCCCTGGGATCAGTCATCTGTAGGGTTAACCCTCTCCCTGTCAGAGGGGTGGGGAAGGAGTGAAAAGCAGGATTGCAGACCTGTTTAAGACATGTGAATGTGCTCACAAGTGATATTCTGTATTGGCTATATGCTATACGGGGAAGGTTTTTTGTCGCCTTTGTCACCCACCATAACTTAATGTGTATGGCAAACCTACCCATCCTTGAAAATTGCAAAGCCAGTACAACCAACCTCACACTGCTCATCTGTATGTAATTTCCCAGAATCCCTTGCTGCAGTAGAAGCACTGTATGCTAGGTGATAATAGAGACAGAGACAGCGAGAGAAGGGGAGAGAGAGAATAGAGTGAAGCAGAACATATTAAAATGTGTCCCAACACCTCAAGACATTCTCCAAATCAAGAGGTGATCCACGAGAGTCAAAACTGTAGCAAAATCCACGGACTGGATAAAAATGACACATAGACCCCTGTATGTCAAACCAATGCAATTATCCAATGAGTTCCCAGCTCTCCCCACGACGTGGATAATTACACCCAGATTGTTCAAAGTCCAAACCCACCCGTTCTCACGTGTAGCAGCATCATATACCTCCACCATCAACATTAGCCAGCCAAACATTTATTCAAGTTCTTAAAAGGAAAAAAAAAAAATAATAATAATAATAATCCCCTTCGCTACAGTGCAACACAGTACTCTAAATTAAATATACCTTAAAAAATATTACAAAAGAGATGGGGGGGGGGGAATTTGCCTTCCCTTTACATTCCAGATAAGTGGAAAGATTCCTGAGGGGTGAACCGTCCGTGTGAAGTGCGAGAGGCGAACAAATGAAAAGGGGGTTACCGGAGGTTTCTGGTTTATCACCAAGCCCAGTCACATATTTTTACGAGGTGTATCCTTGTTGCGGTTGTGTAGGTCTTGGAGGTGTGGGTGTGAGGCCTGGTTAGCGACAAGGCACTGGAGGGGTAGGATAAACGTCCATTTAAATAGACCACTTACAGGCAACCCACCCCCAAGCAGTGCTTCAGCCGTGCCGGCAGGAGGGCCCGAAACGGACCCCAAGCAGTGCTTCAGCCGTGCCGGCAGGAGGGCCCGAAACAGACGCCAAGCAGTGCTTCAGCCGTGCCGGCAGGAGGGCCCGAAACAGACGCCAAGCAGTGATTCAGCCGTGCCGGCAGGAGGGCCCGAGACGGACCCCAAGCAGTGCTTCAGCCGTGCCGGCAGGAGGGCCCGAAACGGACCCCAAGCAGTGCTTCAGCCGTGCGGCAGGAGGAACTGAAACGGACCCCAAGCAGTGCTTCAGCCGTGCCGGCAGGAGGGCCCGAAACGGACCCCAAGCAGTGCTTCAGCCGTGCAGGCAGGAGGGCCCGAGACGGACCCCAAGCAGTGCTTCAGCCGTGCCGGCAGGAGGGCCCGAAACGGACCCCAAGCAGTGCTTCAGCCGTGCGGCAGGAGGAACTGAAACGGACGCCAAGCAGTGATTCAGCCGTGCTGGCAGGAGGGCCCGAAACGGACCCCAAGCAGTGCTTCAGCCGTGCCGGCAGGAGGGCCTGAAACGGACCCCAAGCAGTGCTTCAGCCGTGCCGGCAGGAGGGCCCGAAACGGACCCCAAGCAGTGCTTCAGCCGTGCCGGCAGGAGGGCCCGAAACGGACCCCAAGCAGTGCTTCAGCCGTGTCGGCAGGAGGGCCCGAAACGGACCCCAAGCAGTGCTTCAGCCGCGCGGCAGGAGGAACTGAAACGGACCCCAAGCAGTGATTCAGCCGCGCGGCAGGAGGAACTGAAAAGGACCCCAAGCAGTGCTTCAGCCGCGCGGCAGGAGGAACTGAAACGGACGCCAAGCAGTGATTCAGCCGTGCCGGCAGGAGGGCCCGAAACGGACCCCAAGCAGTGCTTCAGCCGTGCCGGCAGGAGGGCCCGAAACGGACCCCAAGCAGTGACTCAGCCGCGCGGCAGGAGGAACTGAAACGGACGCCAAGCAGTGCTTCAGCCGTGCCGGCAGGAGGGCCCGAAACGGACCCCAAGCAGTGCTTCAGCCGTGCCGGCAGGAGGGCCCGAAACGGACCCCAAGCAGTGATTCAGCCGCGCGGCAGGAGGAACTGAAACGGACGCCAAGCAGTGCTTCAGCCGTGCCGGCAGGAGGGCCCGAAACGGACCCCAAGCAGTGCTTCAGCCGTGCCGGCAGGAGGGCCCGAAACGGACCCCAAGCAGTGCTTCAGCCGTGCGGCAGGAGGAACTGAAACGGACGCCAAGCAGTGATTCAGCCGTGCTGGCAGGAGGGCCCGAAACGGACCCCAAGCAGTGCTTCAGCCGTGCCGGCAGGAGGGCCTGAAACGGACCCCAAGCAGTGCTTCAGCCGTGCCGGCAGGAGGGCCCGAAACGGACCCCAAGCAGTGCTTCAGCCGTGCCGGCAGGAGGGCCCGAAACAGACCCCAAGCAGTGCTTCAGCCGTGCCGGCAGGAGGGCCCGAAACGGACCCCAAGCAGTGCTTCAGCCGCGCGGCAGGAGGAACTGAAACGGACCCCAAGCAGTGATTCAGCCGCGCGGCAGGAGGAACTGAAACGGACCCCAAGCAGTGCTTCAGCCGCGCGGCAGGAGGAACTGAAACGGACGCCAAGCAGTGATTCAGCCGTGCCGGCAGGAGGGCCCGAAACGGACCCCAAGCAGTGCTTCAGCCGTGCCGGCAGGAGGGCCCGAAACGGACCCCAAGCAGTGATTCAGCCGCGCGGCAGGAGGAACTGAAACGGACGCCAAGCAGTGCTTCAGCCGTGCCGGCAGGAGGGCCCGAAACGGACCCCAAGCAGTGCTTCAGCCGTGCGGCAGGAGGAACTGAAACGGACCCCAAGCAGTGCTTCAGCCGTGCCGGCAGGAGGGCCCGAAACGGACCCCAAGCAGTGATTCAGCCGCGCGGCAGGAGGAACTGAAACGGACGCCAAGCAGTGCTTCAGCCGTGCCGGCAGGAGGGCCCGAAACGGACACCAAGCAGTGCTTCAGCCGTGCCGGCAGGAGGGCCTGAAACTGACCTTTTGACTGCAAAGAGGTTGAATGTTCCCAGGCTAAAATAATCTTGGTGACAGTAATGCTGTACGATTAGTATTTCCGCTTATTCTTCACGCTTGGGGGGGGGGGGGGGGGGTGAGAACACAACAGGATTTAAAAAAAGCGTTAAATTATACGTAAAAGCAAGGGAAATTAATTCACAGTTTTCCTGCAGCGAGCTCAGTGTATCTTATAAAACGGGGGGGAAGGAAGGGTACAGGGAAGGGGGACGGGGGAAGGAAGAGTACAGGAAAGGGGAGGGGGGGGAAGGAAGGGTACAGGAAAGGGGAGGGGGGGGGAAGGAGGGGTACAGGGAAGGGAGAGGGGGGGAAGGGTACAGGGAAGGGGAGGGGGGGAAGGGGGTGCAAAACGCATTTAACAGCCGTACTGCACATGGGGACAAAAACAGGAACGCAAGGTATTGTTCTGTAAGAAAGGTATCGTCTACAATACCGTGCTAACATAGAGAGGAGCAATTCCAAATAAAATTGCAAAAAAAAAATCCACAGGTATGGGAGGGTTTCAAGCATAAAAAAGGTATTCCGGTTGTAGTCCCCTAGTTTCTGAATGGTCTCCCAGAAAGAAGCACCATAATATATTTATCCGTACTCTGGCGCTATACATAAAGCTAAACTGTGAGACCGCGCCTCACCATGACCGCGAGCAGTATACGGGCGCCAGAGCGCGCACGGACGCTTCTTCTAAAGGTATATTTCTATGAAAGGCAGTAGTATGGCACCCCGGGAGGCGCGTTACCCATGCACGAAGCAGCGCGGTTACCGTGGAATGACACGACTTCTCTACACTTTATTTCCAAGCAGAGAAATGGGAAAGTAGAGGGAAAAAAAACAAAAAACAAGTCTTCAAATAAAAAAGTAGTCATGTGTCTGTTGCCTCCATGATAAGGCGGGGGAGAGCCGGGAGCTGAGGGGGGAACCCCCAGCCATGCCTATAAAGAGGGGGGAGCAATCTTGCTGCATTCAAGCGACGACGGAGTGCAGTAACCAACGCAGGTAATAATACAAAGGGTCGGGGACGGTTCCTGCCAGTCCCGGTTCTGAGCCGTAGGCGCTGCCCTCACTCCTGGGACCCCCCCCCGCTCCCCCGGCTCAGAGCGCCGAGCCTTATTGCACCTCATCTTGGGAACCGTTTGCGGGTCCGCTTTGGATTGCCCGCTCCGAGTAAACGCCAATATTATTTGGGGCGTTTTGTTTTCCCACAAGGTACAACCCGCAAACTCTCCCCCAACGTCCTGGAGTCACTGACAGTGCGGCGCTGCGGACGCCAAGGTCACACCATGTCCCCCGGAGGATTCTGGGAGCTCACTTGTGATGTCGCTGAGAATGGTTCTTCCTTTTCCTCTTAAAAAAACAGCAGCACCTGTGAGAGAGAGGAGTGGGGTGGGGGTGGGGGAGGAGAGGGAGAGAGGGGGAGAGAGAGAAGGAAGGGAGGGATGTGTGGGGGGGAGGTTGGGGGGAGGAGAGACGGGGTGAAGAGGGAAAGGGATGGGGAGGGATTAGAGGGACAGAGGGGGGAGAGAGGGATTGGAGGGGGGAATGGGGAGAGAGGGTGGGGGTGAGGGGGGAGAGTGTGTGGGGGAGGAGGGAGTGTGGGGGGGAGGAGGGGAGTATGGGGGGGAGGGGGGAGAGAGTGTGGTGTAGGGGGGAGAGAGTGGGGGGGACGGGAAGAGATGGGGAGGGAGGGGGAGAGAGGGGAATCTCACGTCATTACAACAATAAGACTTCCGGAGACACACTTCCACATGTTTGGTACCACTGTTAACCCTTTCACAGTTGGGATGCAGACCCTTATTGGCACTGAAGAAGTTCAGACTGCCGGTGCAGCTATAGAAGAAAGTCTGGAGGAGACCTGGGTGATTACATGTTACACAAATACGCAAAAATAGGCAAAAAGTTCCTTTATAAGTGGCAATGATTTCCACACGTTAGCAAAGTTTTGATTAACGCCCCCCTCCCGCCCCCCGCCCTCAGCCACCGCAGGGTTAAAGGAAACATAAGCCGCTAACAAGCTTCATTTTCTCTCTCAGACTGGTAAATAAGAGGCGCCGCGTGTGCCGGGAACACCGGTTCTGTGAGAGAAGGCGCTGTATAAACAGGTGGAATATTTGCAACCTGTGGGCATTTCTATAGTAGTCGGGAGGGGGGTACAGCGGCAGCGGGGAGGGGGGTACAGCGGCAGCGGGGAGGGGGGTATAGCGGCAGCGGGGAGGGGGGTACAGCGGCAGCGGGGAGGGGGTACAGCGGCAGCGGGGAGGGGGGTACAGCGGGGAGGGGGGGTATAGCGGCAGCAGGGTATAGCGGCAACGGGGAGGGGGGTATAGCGGCAGCGGGGGAGGGGGGTATAGCGGCAGCGGGGAGGGGGGTATAGCGGCAACGGGAGGGGGGTATAGCGGCAACGGGGAGGGGGGTATAGCGGCAACGGGGGAGGGGGGTATAGCGGCAACGGGGAGGGGGGTATAGCGGCAGCGGGGAGCGGGTATAGCGGCAGCGGGGAGGGGGGTACAGCGGCAGCGGGGAGGGGGTACAGCGGCAACGGGGAGGGGGGTTATAGCGGCAACGGGGGAGGGGGGTATAGCGGCAGCGGGAGTGGTATAGCGGCAGCGGGGAGGGGGGTACAGCGGAAGCGGAGGGGGAGGGGGGGGGGGGGGGGGGGTACAGCGGCAGCGGGAGGGGGGTACAGCGGCAGCGGGAGGGGGGTACAGCGGCAGCGGGGAGGGGGGTACAGCGGCAGCGGGGAGGGGGTACAGCGGCAGCGGGGAGGGGGGTACAGCGGCAGCGGGGAGGGGGGTACAGCGGCAGCGGGAGGGGGGTACAGCGGCAGCGGGGAGGGGGGTACAGCGGCAGCGGGGAGGGGGGTACAGCGGCAGCGGGGAGGGGGGTACAGCGGCAGCGGGGAGGGGGGTACAGCGGGAGGGGGGTACAGCGGCAGCGGGGAGGGGGGTACAGCGGCAGCGGGGGAGGGGGGTATAGCGGCAGCGGGGAGGGGGGTATAGCGGCAGCGGGGAGGGGGGGTATAGCGGCAGCGGGGAGGGGGGTATAGCGGCAGCCGGGAGGGGGGTATAGCGGCAGCGGGAGGGGGGGTATAGCGGCAGCGGGGAGGGGGGTATAGCGGCAGCGGGGAGGGGGTTATAGCGGCAACGGGGAGGGGGTATAGCGGCAACGGGGAGGGGGGTATAGCGGCAACGGGGAGGGGGGTATAGCGGCAGCGGGGAGGGGGGGTATAGCGGCAGGCGGGGAAAGGGGGTATAGCGGCAGCGGGGAGGGGGGTATAGCGGCAACGGGGAGGGGGGTATAGAGGCAACGGGGAGGGGGGTATAGCGGCAACGGGGAGGGGGGTATAGCGGCAACGGGAGGGGGGTATAGCGGCAGCGGGGAGGCGGGTATAGCTGGCAGCGGGGAGGTGGGTATAGCGGCAGCGGGGAGGGGGGTATAGCGGCAGCGGGGAGGGGGGTATAGCGGCAGCGGGGAGGGGGGTATAGCGGCAACGGGGAGGGGGGTATAGCGGCAACGGGGAGGGGGGTATAGCGGGCAACGGGGAGGGGGGTATAGCGGCAACGGGGAGGGGGGTATAGCGGCAACGGGGAGGGGGGTATAGCGGCAACGGGGAGGGGGGTATAGCGGGGAGGGGGGTATAAGCGGCAACGGGGAGGGGGGTATAGCGGGGAGGGGGGTATAGCGGGGAGGGGGGTATAGCGGCAACGGGGAGGGGGGTATAGCGGCAGCGGGGAGGGGGGTATAGCGGCAGCGGGGAGGGGCTAATAGCGGCAGCGGGGAGGGGGGTATAGCGGCAGCGGGGAGGGGGGTATAGCGGCAGCGGGGAGGGGGGTATAGCGGCAGCGGGGAGGGGGGTATAGCGGCAGCGGGGAGGGGAGTATAGCGGCAGCGGGGATGGGGTATAGCGGCAGCGGGGAGGGGGGTATAGCGGCAGCGGGGAGGGGGGTATAGCGACAATGGGGAGGCGGGTATAGCGGCAATGGGAAGGGGGGTATAGCAGTAAGCACAGAGCCTTTGGGTGGGCTGGATATTACTGCAGCGATGGAAGTCTCCCCCATTCTACACTTCCTATTAAGGTTTTATTTATCCTGGCAGATAGATGGTGGCTCCCCCACACCTCTCTCCCCCCTGGCTCCCCACACCTCTCTCCCCCCTGGCTCCCCCTCACCTCCCTGGCTCCCCCTCACCTCTCTCACCCCTGGCTCCCCCTCACATCTCTCTCACCCCGGCTCCCCCTCATCTCTCTCCCTCATGGCTCCCCTTCACCTCTCTCCCCCCTGGCTCCCCTTCACCTCTCTCCCCCCTAGCTCCCCTTCCCCTCTCTCCCCCCTGGCTCCCCCTCCCCTCTCTCCCCCCTGGCTCCCCCTCACATCTCTCCCCCCTGGCTCCCCCTCACATCTCTCCCCCCTGGCTCCCTCACACCTGGCTCCCTCACACCTGTCTCCCCCCTGGCTCCCTCACACCTGTCTCCCCCCTGGCTCCCTCACACCTGTCTCCCCCATACCTCTCTCCCCCGTCTCCCCCTCCCTCACACCTGTCTCTTCCTCCCTCACACCTGTCTCCCCACCTCCCTCACACCTGTCTCCCCCTCCCTCACACCTTTCTCCCCCCTGTCTCTCAATCACCTCTCTCACCCCTGGCTCCCCCTCACCTCTCTCCCCCATGGCTCCCCCTCACCTCTCTCCCAGCTGGCTCCCCCTCACCTCTCTCCCCCTTGGCTCCCCCTCACCTCTCTCCCCCGTCTCCCCCACCCTCACACCTGTCTCCCCCTCCCTCACACCTGTCTCTCCCTCCCTCACACCTGTCTCCCCCTCCCTCACACCTGTCTCCCCCTCCCTCACACCTGTCTCCCCCCTGTCTCTCCCTCACCTCTCTCACCCCTGGCTCCCCCTCACCTCTCTCCCCCCTGGCTCCTCCTCACCTCTCTCCTCCCTGGCTCCTCCTCACCTCTCTCCTCCCTGGCTCCTCCTCACCTCTCTCCTCCCTGGCTCCTCCTCACCTCTCTCCTCCCTGGCTCCTCCTCACCTATCTCCCCCCTGGCTCCCCCTCACCTCTCTCCCCCCTGGCTCCCCCTCCCTCACACCTGTCTCCCCCTCCCTCACACCTGGCTCCCCCTCACCTCTCTCCCCCCTGGCTCTTCCTCACCTCTCCCCCCTGGCTCCTCCTCACCTATCTCCCCCCTGGCTCCCCTTCACCTCTCTCCCCCTGACTCCCCCTGACCTCTCTTCCCCCTGGCTCCCCCTCACCACTCTCCCCCCTGGCTCCCCCTCACTCTCTCCCCCCTGGCTCCTGCTCCTCTCTCCCCCCTGGCTCCTCCTCACCTATCTCCCCCCTGGCTCCCCTCCCTCACATCTGTCTCCCCCTCACCTGTCTCCCCTTCACCTCTCCCCCCCTGGCTCCCCCTCACCTCTCTTCCCCCCTGGCTCCCCCTCATCTCTCTTCCCCTCTGGCTCCCACTCACCTCTCTCCCCCCTGTCTCCCCTTCCTCTCTCTTACCCCTGGAAGACAGATGTTGAGGCTGAGATGCAGCATGTGGGAGGGATATGATGGGGAGAAAGACGGTTGGGGGGCATGCAGACTATATACAGAGTGAGGAGGGGTGCACACACTTTGGAAAGACGGGATACAAAGAGTGGGCATAGTGCTGGAGTAGCATCTTCTCCCGTCCATCACTCATCTACTTCCCCGTACAACTTCTGCTGCCAGACGAGGCTGTGCCAGACCTAGCCCTTCCTCTGCCAGACGAGCAATGCCAAGCCTAACCCTTCCTCTGCCAGACGAGGCAATGCCAAGCCTAACCCTTCCTCTGCCAGACGAGGCTGTGCCAGGCCTAACCCTTCCTCTGCCAGACGAGGCAATGCCAAGCCTAAGCCTTCCTCTGCCAGACGAGGCTGTGCCAGTCCTAACCCATCCGCTGCCAGACGAGGCTGTGCCAGTCCTAACCCATCCACTGCCAGACGAGGCTGTGCCAGGCCTAACCCTTACGCTGCCAGACGAGGCTGTGCCAGGCCTAACCCTTCCTCTGCCAGACGAGGCTGTGCCAGGCCTAACCCATCCGCTGCCAGACGAGGCTGTGCCAGGCCTAACCCATCCGCTGCTAGACGAGGCTGTGCCAGGCCTAATCCTTCCACCGCCAGACAAGGCTGTGCCAGGCCTAACCCATCGCTGCTAGACGAGGCTGTGCCAGGCCCAACCCTTCCACTGCCAGACGAGGCTGTGCCAGGCCTAACTTTTCTGCTACCAGACTAGCTGTGCCAGGCATATCCCTTCCGCTGCCAGACGAGGCTGTGCCAGGCATAACCCATCCGCTGCCAGACGAGGCTGTGCCACGCTTTTCCCTTCCGCTGCCAGACAAGGCTGTGCCAGGCCTAACCCTTCCGCTGCCAGACAAGGCTGTGCCAGGCCTAACCCTTCTGCCAGGCGAGGCTGTGCCAGGCCTAACCCTTCCACTGCCAGACTAGCTGTGCCAGGCCTAACCTTTCCGCTGCCAGACGAGGCTGTGCAAGGCCTAACCCTTCTGCCAGGCGAGGCTCTGCCAGGCCTAACCCTTCCACTGCCAGTCTAGCTATGCCAGGCCTAACCCTTGGACTGCCACACGAGACTGTGCCAGGCCTAACTCTTTCGCTGCCACACGAGACTGTGCCAGGCCTAACTTTTCTGCTACCAGACTAGCAGTGCCAGGCATATACCTTCCGCTGCCAGACGAGGCTGTGCCACGCTTATACCTTCCACTGCCAGACGAGGCTGTGCCAGGCCTAACCCTTCCGCTGCCAGACGAGGCTTTGCCATGCCTAACCCTTCCGCTGCCAGACGAGGCTGTGCCAGGCCTAACCCTTCCACTGCCAGACGAGGCTGTGCCAGGCCTAACCCTTCCACTGCCAGACGAGGCTGTGCCAGGCCTAACCCTTCCACTGCCAGACGAGGCTGTGCCAGGCCTAACCCTTCCACTGCCAGACTAGCTGTGCCAGGCCTAACCTTTCCGCTGCCAGACGAGGCTGTGCCAGGCCTAACCCTTCCGCTGCCAGACGAGGCTGTGCCAGGCCTAACCCTTCCGCTGCCAGACGAGGCTGTGCCAGGCCTAACACTTCCGCTGCCAGACAAGCTGTGCCAGGCCTAACCTTTCCGCTGCCAGACGAGGCTGTGCCAGGCCTAACCTTTCCGCTGCCAGACTAGCTGTGCCAGGCCTAACCCATCTGCTGCCAGACGAGGCTGTGCCAGGCCTAACCTTTCCGCTGCCAGACTAGCTGTGCCAGGCCTAACCCTTCCGCTGCCAGACGAGGCTGTGCCAGGCCTAACCCTTCCGCTGCCATACGAGGCTGTGCCAGGCCTAACCCTTCCACTGCCAGACGAGGCTGTGCCAGGCCTAACCCTTCCACTGCCAGACGAGGCTGTGCCAGGCCTAACCCTTCCGCTGCCAGATGAAGGAATGCCATGTCTAACCCTTCCGCTGCCAGACGAGGCTGTGCCAGGCCTAACCCTTGCGCTGCCATACGAGGCTGTGCCAGGCCTAACCCTTCCACTGCCAGATGAGGCTGTGCCAGGCCTAACCCTTCCACTGCCAGACGAGGCTGTGCCAGGCCTAACCCTTCCGCTGCCAGATGAGGCAGTGCCAGGCCTAACCCTTCCACTGCCAGACGAGGCTGTGCCAGGCCTAACCCTTCCGCTGCCAGGCGAGGCTGTGCCAGGCCTAACCCTTCCACTGCCAGACGAGGCTGTGCCAGGCCTAAGCCTTACGCCTGCAGACGAGGCTGTGCCAGCCCTAACCTTTCCGCTGCCAGACGAGGCTGTGCCAGGCCTAACCCATCCGCTGCCATACGAGGCTGTGCCAGGCCTAACCCATCCGCTGCCAGACGAGGATGTGCCAGGCCTAACCCTTTTGCTGCCAGACGAGGCTGTGCCAGGCCTAACCCTTCCACTGCCAGACGAGGCTGTGCCAGGCCTAACCCTTCCGCTGCCAGACGAGGCTGTGCCAGGCCTAACCCTTACGCTGCCAGACGAGGCTGTGCCAGGCCTAACCCTTCCACTGCCAGACGAGGCTGTGCCAGGCCTAACCCTTCCACTGCCAGACGAGGCTGTGCCAGGCCTTACCCTTGCACTGCCAGACAAGGCTGTGCCAGGCCTAACCCTTCCACTGCCAGACGAGGCTGTGCCAGGCCTAACCCTTCCACTGCCAGACGAGGCTGTGCCAGGCCTAACCCTTCCACTGCCAGACGAGGCTGTGCCAGGCCTAACCCTTCCACTGCCAGACGCGGCTGTGCCAGGCCTAACCTTTCCGCTGCCAGACGAGGCTGTGCCAGGCCTAACCTTTCCGCTGCCAGACGAGGCTGTGCCAGGCCTAACCCATCCGCTGCCAGACGAGGCTGTGCCAGGCCTAACCCATCCGCTGCCAGACGAGGCTGTGTCAGGCCTATCCCTTACACTGCCAGACGAGGCTGTGCCAGGCCCAACCCTTACGCTGCCAGACGAGGATGTGCCAGGCCTAACCCTTTTGCTGCCAGACGAGGCTGTGCCAGGCCTAACCCTTCCACTGCCAGACGAGGCTGTGCCAGGCCTAACCCTTCCACTGCCAGACGAGGCTGTGCCAGGGATAACCCTTACGCTGCCAGACGAGGCTGTGCCAGGCCTAACCCTTCCACTGCCAGACGAGGCTGTGCCAGGCCTAACCCTTCCACGCCAGACGAGGCTGTGCCAGGCCTAACCCTTCCACTGCCAGACGAGGCTGTGCCAGGCCTAACCCTTCCACTGCCAGACGAGGCTGTGCCAGGCCTAACCCTTCCACTGCCAGACGAGGCTGTGCCAGGCCTAACCCTTCCACTGCCAGACGAGGCTGTGCCAGGCCTAACCCTTCCACTGCCAGACGAGGCTGTGCCAGGCCTAACCCTTCCACTGCCAGACGAGGCTGTGCCAGGCCTAACCCTTCCACTGCCAGACGAGGCTGTGCCAGGCCTAACTCTTCTACTGCCAGGCGAGGCTGTGCCAGGCCTAACCCTTACGCTGCCAGACGAGGCTGTGCCAGGCCTAACCCTGAACTCAATATTTCGCCTGGTAGCGTAACTGCACAGGTTGTGAAATTCAGGGGCATAGGGGATTCATCTTTTCCGGGCAGATCTCTGAGCATTTGGGGACTAAATGGGTTAGGAGGGATGGGCCCAATTTCAAACTGGATCGTGAATGAGTTTTCACCTGCGAAACCGGCTTTTGGTGTGTGTACGTGAGTGAACGTACGTGTACGCACGTCAGTGTACATACGTGTGTGTACATATGTGTAAGCATGTGTGGTGTACACACGTTCACGTGTGTGTAGATGTGTATTTACGTATATGCACGTACGGTGTACAGAAACGTGTGTAGGTACATGTACATGTGTGTATATACGTGTGCGCATAAGTACCTGTGTGTATACGCGTGTACATGCAGACACTAAGCATAGGTTTTATGGAATACTATCCAAATAGCATATATCTTGGTATTGTTGGGGTATGATATGATGGGAAGCGGGCGTGTGAGACTTCCAGCTGATCTGCTTTAGATCAGAGACGGGCGCCAGTTAAAAATACAAAATAAATGTAAAAACATGAAAGTGCGCCAGTGATCTGACCGACAACACTGCCATTCAGTACTACATCCCCAACGCACCTCTCCCAGCACTGACAGGGAGGAGTTAGGGGCCCCTCTCTGCCGCTGCTCTGTGTGATAAAGCCCCCCTCCTGCACCTGTGGGGAGCATTCAGCAGGTAATATTTTGGGCCGCTCCCTAAATAGGAGGGGTCCTCTCCCTTTTGTGCGCGCTCCGCAGAGAGAACGACTCACCACAAGTTGAGCATTTTCACGCAGCTACAGAGAGGGTGTTAAAAGACAGAGAAAGAGAGAGAAATATTAATACACCCAGGAGACACGAGGGAGACGCGGGGAGAGGCAGCCATGCAGGTCAGGAGGAGAGCGGAAAATGCACCAAGGTGAAGAGGTCACGCCAGATAGAGACAGGCTGAACCCAAGATAACCATCTTACACCCCAGGGAGGAAACCCCCCCTCCCCAGGCACGGAACCCCCTCCCCAGGCACGGAAGCCCCCTACCCAGGCATGGAACCCTCCCCCCTCCCCACAGTTACAAATGTATCAGCCATTTTACAAGGACATTCAGTGTTGTCTAATGTCCAATTGGCACTGAATTAACCCTGTCTCTGCCACAGAAGCCTGCAAGGCGTGACACTGCAATACCATACATTGTTTTGCAATTCGTTGCTGGACTTGAAGGGTTAAAACCAGAATAGATTTCCAAACTTGCATATTTCACTTGGAAGAAATTGGCTTTGCAATTGTGTCTGCAGGGGGCGCTGTGAGGGGGGGGGGAAGCATGTGAAATAACGGGGGGTAACGCCTGGCGGGACAAGGGGGAGGGGGCGGGAGGAGCTTGAAATGTTCGATCAGTCTCACACAGTCACGCACTGGGCGGCCCACCTCAGCCAGACGCAAGCATGGGCCGTTCCAGTGACGGAGGATGGGGTGAGCGGTCACTGCGCCCCCTGGTGGCAGGAGCCGCCCCCCGTACCCCAGTGACCGCGTGCACAATTAGCTGTAAAGGTTGAATGGGTGTAGACGCTGGAGGGACAGAATGGGTTACAGAATTGGGGCGAAGGGAAGAGGTCGAGTGACACGTGCGAAGGGGTCTTTGGGGGGGTACGTAGGGGAGTAACAGGGCAGGGGCACATACTTAGCTTCCTCCACAACTTCCACCTCGGCCTGCACTGTGATTGGTGCGTTGGAGCGACCTCCCGTTTGGTCATCGGCGTTCAGCTGCCCATTCGTTGAACTCATCACCTGCGGCATAAAGAGGAACTATGTCAGTAATGAGTCCCGGGCTGATCTGGAGGAGAGGGTCTCACGCATCTTCCGTGTCACTAACATGTCCCGTAATACAATTCAGGTGTGTCACTAACATGTCCCGTGATACAGCTTCTGCGTGTCACTAATATCCCATGATACAGTTTCCGTGTGTCACTAACATCCCGTGATACAGTTTCCGTGTGTCACTAACATGTCCCGTGATACAGTTTCCGCGTGTCACTAACATCCCGTGATAGTTTCCGTGTGTCACTAACATGTCCCGTGATACAGTTTCCGCGTGTCACTAACATGTCCCGTGATACAGTTTCCGTGTGTCACTAACATGTCCCGTGATACAGTTTCCGCGTGTCACTAACATGTCCCGTGATACAGTTTCCGCGTGTCACTAACATGTCCCGTGATACAGTTTCCGTGTGTCACTAATATCCCGTGATACAGTTTCCGTGTGTCACTAACATGTCCCATGATACAGTTTCCGCGTGTCACTAACATCCCGTGATACAGTTTCCGCGTGTCACTAACATCCCGTGATACAGTTTCCGTGTGTCACTAACATGTCCCATGATACAGTTTCCGCGTGTCACTAATATCCCGTGATACAGTTTCCGCGTGTCACTAACATCCCGTGATACAGTTTCCGTGTGTCACTAACATCCCGTGATACAGTTTCCGTGTGTCACTAACATGTCCCATGATACAGTTTCCGTGTGTCACTAACATGTCCCGTGATAAAGTTTCCGCGTGTCACTAACATGTCCCATGATACAGTTTCCGTGTGTCACTAACATGTCCCGTGATACAGTTTCCGTGTGTCACTAACATGTCCCGTGATACAGTTTCCGTGTGTCACTAACATGTCCCGTGATACAGTTTCCGTGTGTCACTAACATGTCCCGTGATACAGTTTCCGTGTGTCACTAACATGTCCCTTGATACAGTTTCCGTGTCTCACTAACATACCGTGATACAGTTTCCGCGTGTCACTAACATCCCGTGATACAGTTTCCGTGTGTCACTAACGTCCCGTGATAGTTTCCGCGTGTCACTAACGTCCTGTGATAGTTTCCGCGTGTCACTAACATGTCCCGTGATACAGTTTCCGTGTGTCACTAACGTCCTGTGATACAGTTTCCGTGTGTCACTAACGTCCCGTGATACAGTTTCCGTGTGTCACCAACATGTCCCGTGATACAGTTTCCGCGTGTCACTAACATCCCGTGATACAGTTTCCGTGTGTCACTAACATGTCCCGTGATACAGTTTCCATGTGTCACTAACATGTCTCGTGATAGTTTCCGCGTGTCACTAACATCCCGTGATACAGTTTCCGTGTGTCACTAACGTCCCGTGATAGTTTCCGTGTGTCACTAACGTCCCGTGATAGTTTCCGCGTGTCACTAACATGTCCCGTGATACAGTTTCCGTGTGTCACTAATATCCCGTGATACAGTTTCCGCGTGTCACTAACATGTCCCGTGATACAGTTTCCGCGTGTCACTAATATCCCGTGATACAGTTTCCGCGTGTCACTAACATCCCGTGATACAGTTTCCACGTGTCACTAACATCCCGTGATACAGTTTCCGTGTGTCACTAACATGTCCCATGATAGTTTCCGCGTGTCACTAATATCCCGTGATACAGTTTCCGCGTGTCACTAACATCCCGTGATACAGTTTCCGTGTGTCACTAACATCCCGTGATACAGTTTCCGTGTGTCACTAACATGTCCCATGATACAGTTTCCGTGTGTCACTAGCATGTCCCATGATACAGTTTCCGTGTGTCACTAACATGTCCCGTGATACAGTTTCCGTGTGTCACTAACATGTCCCGTGATACAGTTTCCGTGTCACTAACATGTCCCGTGATACAGTTTCCGTGTGTCACTAACATCCCGTGATACAGTTTCCGTGTGTCACTAACGTCCCGTGATAGTTTCCGCGTGTCACTAACGTCCCGTGATAGTTTCCGCGTGTCACTAACATGTCCCGTGATACAGTTTCCGTGTGTCACTAACGTCCCGTGATACAGTTTCCGTGTGTCACTAACGTCCCGTGATACAGTTTCTGTGTGTCACCAACATGTCCCGTGATACAGTTTCCGCGTGTCACTAACATCCCGTGATACAGTTTCCGTGTGTCACTAACATGTCCCGTGATACAGTTTCCATGTGTCACTAACATGTCCCGTGATAGTTTCCGCGTGTCACTAACATCCCGTGATACAGTTTCCGTGTCACTAACATGTCCCGTGATACAGTTTCCGCGTGTCACTAACATGTCCCGTGATACAGTTTCCGTGTCACTAACATGTCCCGTGATACAGTTTCCGTGTCACCAACATGTCCCGTGATACAGTTTCCGCGTGTCACTAACGTCCTGTGATACAGTTTCCGTGTGTCACCAACATGTCCCGTGATACAGTTTCCGCGTGTCACTAACATGTCCCGTGATACAGTTTCCGTGTGTCACTAACACCCCGTGATACAGTTTCCGTGTGTCACTAACGTTCCGTGATAGTTTCCGCGTGTCACTAACATGTCCCGTGATAAAGTTTCCGTGTGTCACTAATATCCCGTGATACAGTTTCCGTGTGTCACTAGCATGTCCCGTGATACAGTTTCCGTGTGTCACTAACATGTCCCGCGATACAGTTTCCGCGTGTCACTAACATGTCCCGTGATACAGTTTCCGTGTCTCACTAACATCCCGTGATACAGTTTCCGCGTGTCACTAATATCCCGTGATACAGTTTCCGCGTGTCACTAACATCCCGTGATACAGTTGCCGTGTGTCACTAACGTCCCGTGAAACAGTTTCCGCGTGTCACTAACGTCCCGTGATACAGTTTCCGCGTGTCACTAACATGTCCCGTGATACAGTTTCCACGTGTCACTAACATGTCCCGTGATAAAGTTTCCGTGTGTCACTAACATGTCTCGTGATAGTTTCCGCGTGTCACTAACATCCCGTGATACAGTTTCCGTGTCACTAACATGTCCCGTGATACAGTTTCCGCGTGTCACTAACATGTCCCGTGATACAGTTTCCGTGTCACTAACATGTCCCGTGATACAGTTTCCGTGTGTCACCAACATGTCCCGTGATACAGTTTCCGCGTGTCACTAACATGTCCCGTGATACAGTTTCCGTGTGTCACTAACACCCCGTGATACAGTTTCCGTGTGTCACTAACGTTCCGTGATAGTTTCCGTGTGTCACTAACATGTCCCGTGATAAAGTTTCCGTGTGTCACTAATATCCCGTGATACAGTTTCCGTGTGTCACTAGCATGTCCCGTGATACAGTTTCCGTGTGTCACTAACATGTCCCGCGATACAGTTTCCGCGTGTCACTAACATGTCCCGTGATACAGTTTCCGTGTCTCACTAACATCCCGTGATACAGTTTCCGCGTGTCACTAATATCCCGTGATACAGTTGCCGTGTGTCACTAACGTCCCGTGAAACAGTTTCCGCGTGTCACTAACGTCCCGTGATACAGTTTCCGCGTGTCACTAACATGTCCCGTGATACAGTTTCCACGTGTCACTAACATGTCCCGTGATAAAGTTTCCGTGTGTCACTAACATGTCTCGTGATAGTTTCCGCGTGTCACTAACAACCCGTGATACAGTTTCTGCGTGTCACTAATATCCCGTGATACAGTTTCCGTGTGTCACTAACGTCCCGTGATACAGTTTCCGTGTGTCACTAACATGTCTCGTGATAGTTTCCGCGTGTCACTAACATCCCGTGATACAGTTTCCGTGTGTCACTAACATGTCCCGTGATACAGTTTCCGTGTGTCACTAACATGTCTCGTGATAGTTTCCGCGTGTCACTAACAACCCGTGATACAGTTTCCGCGTGTCACTAACATGTCTCGTGATAGTTTCCGTGTGTCACTAACATCCCGTGATACAGTTTCCGTGTGTCACTAACATGTCCCGTGATACAGTTTCCGTGTGTCACTAACATGTCTCGTGATAGTTTCCGCGTGTCACTAACAACCCGTGATACAGTTTCCGCGTGTCACTAACATGTCTCGTGATAGTTTCCGCGTGTCACTAACATGTCCCGTGATAGTTTCCGTGTGTCACTAACGTCCCGTGATAGTTTCCGTGTGTCACTAACGTCCCGTGATACAGTTTCCGCGTGTCACTAACATGTCCCGTGATACAGTTTCCGTGTGTCACTAACATGTCCCGTGATACAGTTTCCGCGTGTCACCAACATGTCCCGTGATGCAGCTTCCGTGTGTCACCAACATGTCCCGTGATACAGTTTCCGCGTGTCACTAACATGTCCCGTGATACAGTTTCCACGTGTCACCAACATGTCCCGTGATACAGTTTCCGTGTGTCACCAACATGTCCCGTGATACAGTTTCCGTGTGTCACCAACATGTCCCGTGATACAGTTTCCACGTGTCACTAACGTCCCGTGATACAGTTTCCGTGTGTCACCAACATGTCCAGTGATACAGTTTCCACGTGTCACTAACATGTCCCGTGATACAGTTTCCGTGTGTCACTAACACCCCGTGATAGTTTCCGTGTGTCACTAACGTCCCATGATACAGTTTCCGTGTGTCACTAACATGTCCCGTGATACAGTTTCCGTGTGTCACTAACATGTCCCGTGATACAGTTTCCGCGTGTCACTAACATGTCCCGTGATAGTTTCCGCGTGTCACTAACATCCCGTGATAGTTTCCGCGTGTCACTAACGTCCCATGATAGTTTCCGCGTGTCACTAACATGTCCCGTGATACAGTTTCCGCGTGTCACTAACGTCCCGTGATACAGTTTCCGCGTGTCACTAACATCCCGTGAAACAGTTTCCGCGTGTCACTAACATGTCCCGTGATACAGTTTCCGCGTGTCACCAACATGTCCCGTGATACAGTTTCCGCGTGTCACCAACATGTCCCGTGATACAGTTTCCGCGTGTCACCAACATGTCCCGTGATACAGTTTCCGCGTGTCACCAACATGTCCCGTGATACAGTTTCCGCGTGTCACTAATATCCCGTGATACAGTTTCCGCGTGTTACCAACATGTCCCGTGATACAGTTTCCGCGTGTCACCAACATGTCCCGTGATACAGTTTCCGTGTGTCACTAACATGTCCCGTGATACAGTTTCCGCGTGTCACCAACATGTCCCGTGATACAGTTTCCGTGTCACTAACACCCCGTGATACAGTTTCCGTGTGTCACTAACGTCCCGTGATAGTTTCCGCGTGTCACTAACATGTCCCGTGATACAGTTTCCGTGTGTCACTAACATCCCGTGATACAGTTTCCGCGTGTCACTAACATGTCCCGTGATACAGTTTCCGTGTGTCACCAACATGTCCCGTGATAGTTTCCGCGTGTCACTAACATCCCGTGATACAGTTTCCGTGTGTCACTAACGTCCCATGATACAGTTTCCGTGTGTCACTAACATGTCCCATGATACAGTTTACATGTGTCACTAACATCCCGTGATACAGTTTCCGCGTGTCACTAACATGTCCCGTGATACAGCTTCCATGTGTCACTAACATCCCGTGATACAGTTTCCGTGTGTCACTAACATGTCCCGTGATACAGTTTCCGCGTGTCACTAACATGTCCCGTGATACAGTTTCCGTGTGTCACTAACGTCCCGTGATAGTTTCCGTGTGTCACTAACGTCCCGTGATACAGTTTCCGCGTGTCACTAACATGTCCCGTGATACAGTTTCTGTGTGTCACTAACATGTCCCGTGATACAGTTTCCGTGTGTCACCAACATGTCCCGTGATACAGTTTCCGCGTGTCACTAATATCCCGTGATACAGTTTCCGTGTGTCAATAACATGTCCCGTGATACAGTTTCCGTGTGTCACTAACATGTCTCGTGATAGTTTCCGCGTGTCACTAACATCCCGTGATACAGTTTGCGTGTGTCACTAACATGTCTCGTGATAGTTTCCGCGTGTCATTAACATGTCCCGTGATACAGTTTCCGTGTGTCACTAACGTCCCGTGATAGTTTCCGCGTATCACTAACGTCCCGTGATACAGTTTCCGCGTGTCACTAACATGTCCCGTGATACAGTTTCCGCGTGTCACCAACATGTCCCGTGATACAGTTTCCGCGTGTCACCAACATGTCCCGTGATACAGTTTCCGTGTGTCACCAACATGTCCCGTGATACAGTTTCCGTGTGTCACCAACATGTCCCGTGATACAGTTTCCGTGTGTCACCAACATGTCCCGTGATACAGTTTCCGTGTGTCACTTTCCGTGTGTCACTAACACCCCGTGATACAGTTTCCGTGTGTCACTAATATCCCGTGATACAGTTTCCGCGTGTCACTAACGTGTCCCGTGATACAGTTTCCGTGTGTCACTAACAAGTCCCGTGATAAAGTTTCCGCGTGTCACTAACATCCCGTGATACAGTTTCCGTGTGTCACTAACGTCCCGTGATACAGTTTCCGTGTGTCACTAACATGTCCCGTGATAGTTTCCGTGTCACTAACATGTCCCATGATAGTTTACATGTGTCACTAACATCCCGTGATAGTTTTCGCGTGTCACTAACATGTCCCGTGATACAGCTTCCATGTGTCACTAACATCCGTGATACAGTTTCCGTGTGTCACTAACATGTCCCGTGATACAGTTTCCGTGTGTCACTAACATGTCCCGTGATACAGTTTCCGTGTGTCACTAACATGTCCCGTGATAGTTTCCACGTGTCACTAACATGTCCCGTGATACAGTTTCCGTGTGTCACTAACGTCCCGTGATAGTTTCCGTGTGTCACTAACGTCCCGTGATACAGTTTCCGCGTGTCACTAACATGTCCCGTGATAGTTTCCGTGTCACTAACATGTCCCGTGATACAGTTTACGTGTGTCACTAACATCCCGTGATACAGTTGCCGCGTGTCACTAACATGTCCCGTGATACAGTTTCCGCGTGTCACTAACATCCCGTGATACAGTTTCCATGTGTCACTAACATGTCCCGTGATACAGTTTCCGTGTGTCACTAACATGTCCCGTGATACAGCTTCCATGTGTCACTAACATCCCGTGATACAGTTTCTGTGTGTCACTAACATGTCCCGTGATACAGTTTCCGTGTGTCACTAACATGTCCCGTGATACAGTTTCCGTGTCACTAACATGTCCCGTGATAGTTTCCGCGTGTCACTAACATGTCCCGTGATACAGTTTCCGTGTGTCACTAACATCCCGTGATAGTTTCCGTGTGTCACTAACGTCCCGTGATACAGTTTCCGCGTGTCACCAACATGTCCCGTGATACAGTTTCCGTGTGTCACTAACATGTCCCGTGATACAGTTTCCGTGTGTCACCAACATGTCCCGTGATACAGTTTCCGCGTGTCACTAATATCCCGTGATACAGTTTCCGTGTGTCACTAACATGTCCCGTGATACAGTTTCCGTGTGTCACCAACATGTCCCGTGATACAGTTTCCGTGTGTCACCAACATGTCCCGTGATACAGTTTCCGTGTGTCACTTTCCGTGTGTCACTAACACCCCGTGATACAGTTTCCGTGTGTCACTAATATCCCGTGATACAGTTTCCGCGTGTCACTAACGTGTCCCGTGATACAGTTTCCGTGTGTCACTAACAAGTCCCGTGATAAAGTTTCCGCGTGTCACTAACATCCCGTGATACAGTTTCCGTGTGTCACTAACGTCCCGTGATACAGTTTCCGTGTGTCACTAACATGTCCCGTGATAGTTTCCGTGTCACTAACATGTCCCATGATAGTTTACATGTGTCACTAACATCCCGTGATAGTTTTCGCGTGTCACTAACATGTCCCGTGATACAGCTTCCATGTGTCACTAACATCCGTGATACAGTTTCCGTGTGTCACTAACATGTCCCGTGATACAGTTTCCGTGTGTCACTAACATGTCCCGTGATACAGTTTCCGTGTGTCACTAACATGTCCCGTGATACAGTTTCCACGTGTCACTAACATGTCCCGTGATACAGTTTCCGTGTGTCACTAACATGTCCCGTGATACAGTTTCCACGTGTCACTAACATGTCCCGTGATACAGTTTCCGTGTGTCACTAACGTCCCGTGATAGTTTCCGTGTGTCACTAACATGTCCCGTGATACAGTTTCCGTGTGTCACTAACATGTCCCGTGATACAGTTTCCGCGTGTCACTAATATCCCGTGATACAGTTTCCGTGTGTCACTAACGTCCCGTGATAGTTTCCGTGTGTCACTAACATGTCCCGTGATACAGTTTCCGTGTGTCACTAACATGTCCCGTGATACAGTTTCCGCGTGTCACTAACATCCCGTGATACAGTTTCCATGTGTCACTAACATGTCCCGTGATACAGTTTCCGTGTGTCACTAACATGTCCCGTGATACAGCTTCCATGTGTCACTAACATCCCGTGATACAGTTTCTGTGTGTCACTAACATGTCCCGTGATACAGTTTCCGTGTGTCACTAACATGTCCCGTGATACAGTTTCCGTGTCACTAACATGTCCCGTGATAGTTTCCGCGTGTCACTAACATGTCCCGTGATACAGTTTCCGTGTGTCACTAACATCCCGTGATAGTTTCCGTGTGTCACTAACGTCCCGTGATACAGTTTCCGCGTGTCACCAACATGTCCCGTGATACAGTTTCCGTGTGTCACTAACATGTCCCGTGATACAGTTTCCGTGTGTCACCAACATGTCCCGTGATACAGTTTCCGCGTGTCACTAATATCCCGTGATACAGTTTCCGTGTGTCACTAACATGTCCCGTGATACAGTTTCCGTGTGTCACCAACATGTCCCGTGATACAGTTTCCGTGTGTCACCAACATGTCCCGTGATACAGTTTCCGTGTGTCACTTTCCGTGTGTCACTAACACCCCGTGATACAGTTTCCGTGTGTCACTAATATCCCGTGATACAGTTTCCGCGTGTCACTAACGTGTCCCGTGATACAGTTTCCGTGTGTCACTAACAAGTCCCGTGATAAAGTTTCCGCGTGTCACTAACATCCCGTGATACAGTTTCCGTGTGTCACTAACGTCCCGTGATACAGTTTCCGTGTGTCACTAACATGTCCCGTGATAGTTTCCGTGTCACTAACATGTCCCATGATAGTTTACATGTGTCACTAACATCCCGTGATAGTTTTCGCGTGTCACTAACATGTCCCGTGATACAGCTTCCATGTGTCACTAACATCCGTGATACAGTTTCCGTGTGTCACTAACATGTCCCGTGATACAGTTTCCGTGTGTCACTAACATGTCCCGTGATACAGTTTCCGTGTGTCACTAACATGTCCCGTGATACAGTTTCCACGTGTCACTAACATGTCCCGTGATACAGTTTCCGTGTGTCACTAACATGTCCCGTGATACAGTTTCCACGTGTCACTAACATGTCCCGTGATACAGTTTCCGTGTGTCACTAACGTCCCGTGATAGTTTCCGTGTGTCACTAACATGTCCCGTGATACAGTTTCCGTGTGTCACTAACATGTCCCGTGATACAGTTTCCGCGTGTCACTAATATCCCGTGATACAGTTTCCGTGTGTCACTAACGTCCCGTGACACAGTTTCCGTGTGTCACTAACATGTCCCGTGATAGTTTCCGTGTCACTAACATGTCCCATGATACAGTTGCCGCGTGTCACTAACATGTCCCGTGATACAGTTTCCGCGTGTCACTAACATCCCGTGATACAGTTTCCGTGTGTCACTAACATGTCCCGTGATACAGTTTCCGCGTGTCACTAACATGTCCCGTGATACAGCTTCCATGTGTCACTAACATCCCGTGATACAGTTTCTGTGTGTCACTAACATGTCCCGTGATACAGTTTCCGTGTCACTAACATGTCCCGTGATACAGTTTCCGTGTGTCACTAACATCCCGTGATAGTTTCCGTGTGTCACTAACGTCCCGTGATACAGTTTCCGCGTGTCACTAACATGTCCCGTGATACAGTTTCCGTGTGTCACTAACGTCCCGTGATACAGTTTCCGTGTGTCACCAACATGTCCCGTGATACAGTTTCCGCGTGTCACTAATATCCCGTGATACAGTTTCTGTGTGTCACTAACATGTCTCGTGATAGTTTCCGCATGTCACTAACATGTCCCGTGATACAGTTTCCGTGTGTCACTAACATGTCCCGTGATAAAGTTTCCGTGTGTCACTAACGTCCCGTGATAGTTTCTGCGTGTCACTAACATCCCGTGATACTGTTTCCGTGTGTCACTAACGTCCCGTGATACAGTTTCCGTGTGTCACTAACATGTCCCGTGATAGTTTCCGTGTCACTAACATGTCCCATGATACAGTTTACGTGTGTCACTAACATCCCGTGATACAGTTTCCGCGTGTCACTAACATGTCCCGTGATACAGTTTCCATGTGTCACTAACATGTCCCGTGATACAGTTTCCGTGTGTCACTAACATGTCCCGTGATACAGTTTCCGCGTGTCACTAACATCCCGTGATACAGTTTCCGTGTGTCACTAACATCCCGTGATACAGTTTCCGTGTGTCACTAACATGTCCCGTGATACAGTTTCCGTGTGTCACTAACATGTCCCGTGATACAGTTTCCGTGAGTCACTAACATGTCCCGTGATACAGTTTCCACGTGTCACTAACATGTCCCGTGATACAGCTTCCATGTGTCATGTCTTGCTACTGTAAGGACTGTAAGGACAGGTTGTAATAGACGGTCAGCGTCACTCTGAACCCCAAAAGGATTTGTGGGTCACTACCTCCTTTAAGGCCTCTGAACCAGCCTGATATCGGGTAACTAACCCATTCTGTGTCAGAGGCCTGTAGGATAAACGGCTATCTAATACCTGCATTAACAACCACATCCCCCCGCTGAGTATCTAATACCTGCAGTAACAACCACATCCCCCCGCTGAGTATCTAATACCTGCATTAACAACCACAGCCCCCCGCTGAGTATCTAATACCTGCAGTAACAACCACATCCCCCCGCTGAGTATCTAATACCTGCAGTAATACTACCACAGCCCCCCGCTGAGTATCTAATACCTGCAGTAACACTACCACAGCCCCCCCCGCTGAGTATCTAATACCTGCAGTAACACTACCACAGCCCCCCCGCTGAGTATCTAATACCTGCAGTAACACTACCACAGCCCCCCCGCTGAGTATCTAATACCTGCAGTAACACTACCACAGCCTCCCCCGCTGAGTATCTAATACCTGCAGTAACACTACCACAGCCCCCCCCGCTGAGTATCTAATACCTGCACAGATCCCCCATGCCGGTCTGATGCCAGGTGAGGTGCCAGGTAAGAGGGGTGAGCCTGTCGGCCGGCCTGTGTCTCCCATGCTCCTCGGCGGTCCGAAGCGCCAGTCTGCGCAGAGGCGTTTGGAAGCATGCGAGGTGCGGGGGAATTAGGGGAAAGGGGGGTCACAGCCAGGCCAAAGCAATGGAAACAGATCACGGTGTTAGTGGAGATGGGTATAAGCAGAGCTGTGGCCGCGTGCTGTAAGCCGAGCGAAGCGTTCAAACCCTCCCCGCAGCAGAGCGCTCTGCACAGGACGGAGCCGGCACAGAGAGGGTTTGGTAAGCAGTGCAGGCAAGATATAAAAATACAAAGCGAGACGCGCTCTCCTCACAGAACCGCAAAGCATCGGGCCGGGCGTGAGAACGTCTGGTCCCGGGATACAGACCCACACTCTCTCCTCACAGAACCGCAAAGCATCGGGCCGGGCGTGAGAACGTCTGGTCCCGGGATACAGACCCACACACTCAGCTCACAGAACCGCAAAGCATCGGGCCGGGCGTGAGAACGTCTGGTCCCAGGATAAAAACCCACACGCTCTCTCCTCACAGAACCGCAAAGTATCAGGCCAGGCGTGAGAACGTCTGGTCCCGGGATACAGACCCACACGCTCTCTCCTCACAGAACCGCAAAGCATCGGGCCGGGCGTGAGAACGTCTGGTCCCGGGATACAGACCCACACTCTCTCCTCACAGAACCGCAAAGCATCGGGCCGGGCGTGAGAACGTCTGGTCCCGGGATACAGACCCACACTCTCTCCTCACAGAACCGCAAAGCATCGGGCCGGGCGTGAGAACGTCTGGTCCCGGGATACAGACCCACACTCTCTCCTCACAGAACCGCAAAGCATCGGGCCGGGCGTGAGAACGTCTGATCCCGGGATACAGACCCACACGCTCTCTCCTCACAGAACTGCAAAGCATCGGGCCGAGCGTGAGAACGTTTGGTCCCGGGATACAGACCCACACACTCACCTCACAGAACCGCAAAGTAACAGCCGGGCGTGAGAACGTCTGGTCCCGGGATACAGACCCACACGCTCTCTCCTCACAGAACCGCA
Source organism: Ascaphus truei (assembly GCF_040206685.1). Classification (NCBI taxonomy): domain Eukaryota; kingdom Metazoa; phylum Chordata; class Amphibia; order Anura; family Ascaphidae; genus Ascaphus; species Ascaphus truei. Next base: position 28,526,482 of record NC_134500.1, read on the forward strand.
AAGTATCAGCCGGGTGTGAGAACGTCTGGTCCCGGGATACAGACCCACACGCTCTCTCCTCACAGAACTGCAAAGCATCGGGCCGAGCGTGAGAACGTCTGGTCCCGGGATACAGACCCACACACTCTCTCCTCACAGAACCGCAAAGCATCGGGCCTGGCGTGAGAACGTCGTCCCGGGATACAGACCCACACACTCTCTCCTCACAGAACCGCAAAGCATCAGGCCGAGCGTGAGAACGTCTGGTCCCGGGATACAGACCCACACACTCTCTCCTCACAGAACCGCAAAGTATCAGCCGGGCGTGAGAACGTCTGGTCCCGGGATACAGACCCACACACACTCTCCTCACAGAACCGCAAAGTATCAGCCGGGTGTGAGAACGTCTGGTCCCGGGATACAGACCCACACATTCTCACCTCACAGAACCGCAAAGCATCGGGCCGGGCGTGAGAACGTCTGGTCCCGGGATACAGACCCACACGCTCTCTCCTCACAGAACCGCAAAGCATCGGGCCGAGCGTGAGAACGTCTGGTCCCGGGATACAGACCCACACAATCTCTCCTCACAGAACCGCAAAGCATCGGGCCGAGCGTGAGAACGTCTGGTCCCGGGATACAGACCCACACATTCTCACCTCACAGAACCGCAAAGCATCGGGCCGGGCATGAGAACGTCTGGTCCCGGGATACAGACCCACACGCTCTCTCCTCACAGAACCGCAAAGCATCGGGCCGAGCGTGAGAACGTCTGGTCCCGGGATACAGACCCACACAATCTCTCCTCACAGAACCGCAAAGCATTGGGCCGAGCGTGAGAACGTCTGGTCCCGGGATACAGACCCACACACTCACCTCACAGAACCGCAAAGCATCAGGCCGAGCGTGAGAACGTCTGGTCCCGGGATACAGACCCACACGCTCTCTCCTCACAGAACAGCAAAGTATCAGGCCGAGCGTGAGAACGTCTGGTCCCAGGATACAGACCCACACTCTCTCCTCACAGAACCGCAAAGCATCGGGCCGAGCTTGAGAACGTCTGGTCCCGGGATACAGACCCACACTCTCTCCTCACAGAACCGCAAAGCATCGGGCCGAGCGTGAGAACGTCTGGTCCCAGGATACAGACCCACACACTCTCTCCTCACAGAACCGCAAAGCATCGGGCCTGGCGTGAGAACGTCTGGTCCCGGGATACAGACCCACACACTCTCTCCTCACAGAACCGCAAAGCATCAGCCGAACGTGAGAACGTCTGGTCCCGGGATAGAGACCCACACTCTCTCCTCACAGAACCGCAAAGCATCGGGCCGAGCTTGAGAACGTCTGGTCCCGGGATACAGACCCACACGCTCTCTCCTCACAGAACCGCAAAGCATCGAGCCTGGCGTGAGAACGTCTTGTCCCGGGATACAGACCCACACAATCTCTCCTCACAGAACCGCAAAGCATCGGGCCGAGCTTGAGAATGTCTGGTCCCGGGATACAGACCCACACGCTCACCTCACAGAACCGCAAAGCATCGGGCCGAGCTTGAGAACGTCTGGTCCCGGGATACAGACCCACACGCTCTCTCCTCACAGAACCGCAAAGTATCAGGCCGAGCGTGAGAACGTCTGGTCCCGGGATACAGACCCACACACTCTCTCCTCACAGAACCGCAAAGCATCGGGCCGGGCGTGAGAACGTCTGGTCCCGGGATACAGACCCACACGCTCTCTCCTCACAGAACCGCAAAGCATCGGGCCGGGCGTGAGAACGTCTGGTCCCGGGATACAGACCCACACGCTCACCTCACAGAACCGCAAAGCATCGGGCCGAGCTTGAGAACGTCTGGTCCCGGGATACAGACCCACACGCTCTCTCCTCACAGAACCGCAAAGTATCAGGCCGAGCGTGAGAACGTCTGGTCCCGGGATACAGACCCACACACTCTCTCCTCACAGAACCGCAAAGTATCAGGCCGAGCGTGAGAACGTTTGGTCCCGGGATACAGACCCACACGCTCTCTCCTCACAGAACCGCAAAGCATCAGGCCGGGCGTGAGAACGTCTGGTCCCGGGATACAGACCCACACGCTCACCTCACAGAACCGCAAAGCATCGGGCCGGGCGTGAGAACGTCTGGTCCCGGGATACAGACCCACACGCTCACCTCACAGAACCGCAAAGCATCGGGCCGAGCTTGAGAACGTCTGGTCCCGGGATACAGACCCACACACACTCTCCTCACAGAACCGCAAAGCATCAGGCCGAGCGTGAGAACGTTTGGTCCCGGGATACAGACCCACACACTCTCTCCTCACAGAACCGCAAAGTATCAGCCGGGTGTGAGAACGTTTGGTCCCGGGATACAGACCCACACGCTCTCTCCTCACAGAACCGCAAAGTATCAGCCGGGTGTGAGAACGTCTGGTCCCGGGATACAGACCCACACACTCTCTCCTCACAGAACCGCAAAGTATCAGGCCGAGCGTGAGAACGTTTGGCCCCGGGATACAGACCCACACACACTCTCCTCACAGAACCGCAAAGCATCAGGCCGAGCGTGAGAACGTTTGGTCCCGGGATACAGACCCACACGCTCTCTCCTCACAGAACCGCAAAGTATCAGCCGGGTGTGAGAACGTCTGGTCCCGGGATACAGACCCACACACTCTCACCTCACAGAACCGCAAAGCATCGGGCCTGGCGTGAGAACGTCTGGTCCTGGGATACAGACCCACACATTCTCACCTCACAGAACCGCAAAGCATCGGGCCTGGCGTGAGAACGTCTGGTCCTACGATACAGACCCACACTCTCTCCTCACAGAACCGCAAAGCATCAGGCCGAGCGTGAGAACGTCTGGTCCCGGGATACAGACCCACACATTCTCACCTCTCACAGAACCGCAAAGTATCAGCCGGGTGTGAGAACGTCTGGTTCCGGGATACAGACCCACACGCTCTCTCCTCACAGAACCGCAAAGCATCAGGCCGAGCGTAAGAACGTCTGGTCCCGGGATACAGACCCACACGCTCTCTCCTCACAGAACCGCAAAGCATCAGGCCGAGCGTGAGAACATCTGGTCCCGGGATACAGACCCACACACTCTCTCCTCACAGAACCGCAAAGCATCAGGCCGAGCGAGAGAACGTCTTGTCCCGAGATACAGACCCACACACTCTCTCCTCACAGAACCGCAAAGCATCAGGCCGAGCGTGAGAACGTCTGGTCCCGGGATACAGACCCACACAATCTCTCCTCACAGAACCGCAAAGCATCAGGCCGAGCGTGAGAACGTCTGGTCCCGGGATACAGACCCACACGCTCTCTCCTCACAGAACCGCAAAGTATCAGCCGGGCGTGAGAACGTCTGGTCCCGGGATACAGACCCACACACTCTCTCCTCACAGAACCGCAAAGCATCAGGCCGAGCGTGAGAACGTTTGGTCCCGGGATACAGACCCACACACACTCTCCTCACAGAACCGCAAAGCATCAGGCCGAGCGTGAGAACGTTTGGTCCCGGGATACAGACCCACACACTCTCTCCTCACAGAACCGCAAAGCATCGGGCCGGGCGTGAGAACGTCTGGTCCCAGGATACAGACCCACACACTCTCTCCTCACAGAACTGCAAAGCATCGGGCCGGGCGTGAGAACGTCTGGTCCCGGGATACAGAACCACACACTCTCTCCTCACAGAACCGCAAAGCATCGGGCCGGGCGTGAGAACGTCTGCCCGGGATACAGACCCACACAATCTCTCCTCACAGAACCGCAAAGCATCGGGCCGGGCGTGAGAATGTCTGGTCCCGGGATATCATTCTTACTACTCTGAAACCGAAGCAGGAGCCCCATATTCTGAGGCACGGTGAAATCCCAGTAACTATGGTTTGAGGTCTTTAAATCGATAGGGAAATTCGGAAAACCTCTGGTCACGAAGACGTGTTACGCGTATGTTACAGTTACACAGATGAGGTTAAAAAACAAAAAAAACACATGCGTCCATCAAGTTCAACCTATGCTAAATTTAGACAGATACTTTATCCTATATCCGTACTTGCAGTATATTGATCCAGAGGAAGGCAAACACAAACCCCAGTGTCATATCATCCAATGATATCTCATAAGGGGAAAAATAAATTCCTTCCTGACTCCAAGACTTGGCAATCAGATTACTCCCTGGATCAACATCCGTCCCATGTTTACTTATTTGGTATATCCCTGTATACCTTTCCTTTCTAAAAAGATGTCCAACCTTTTTTTGAACATATCTATTGTATCTGCCATAACAGTCTCCATGGGTAATGAATCCCACTGTAACTGCCCTTACTGTAAAGAAAACTTTATTTTGTTGCTGGTGAAATCTCCTTTCCTCCAACCTTAAGGGATGGCCCGAGTCCTTTGTGCTGCCCGTGGGATGAATAGTTCTTTTGAAAGCTCCCTGTACTGTCCCCGAATAGATTTGTATATAGTTATCACACCCCCTCTTAAGACGCCTATTTTCTAATGTAAACAAATATAATTTAGCTAGCCTCTCCTCGTAAATCAGATTATCCATCCCCTTTATTAATTTGGTGGCTCTTCCTAGCACTCTCTCTAGTTCCATAATGTCTTTTCTATGGGGTGGTGCCCAAAATTGTACTCCATATTCAAGGTGTGGCCTTACTAATGCTCTGTAAAGGGGCATAATTATGTTTACTTCCCTTCCATCCATTGCCCGTTTAATGCAAGATAAGATCTTGTTTGCCTTTGCAGCTACTGCATGACTTTGGGCACTATTGCTAAGCCTGCTGCCTCTACAAGCACTCCTAAATCCTTCTCCATCAAGGATTCTCCTAATTTATCCCCATTTAAGGTGTACGGTGTACGTTGCCCGTTTATTCTTGTTCCCCAAATGCATAACCTTACATTTATCTGTATTAAACCTCATCTGCCATTTACCTGCCCAAGTTTCCAGTCTCTCAAAGTCCTTCTGGAGAGAAATTACACCCTGCTCTGATTCTACTACCTTACACAATTTCAGGTCATCAACAAAGATGGAGACTTTGCTCTCTATCCCAACCTCAAGGTGCCTAATAAACAAGTTAAATATGTGTTTCAGACGACGTATTATACAAGTTTGCACGTCAGTTATTAAAAAGAATGAAAGTCTTTACATAGTGCAAATGTCTGCTGTGCCTAAAATACAGTAACAAGCATTACCACCCCCGACCTGAAGAGCTTACAGTCTAATTGTACGGCACAGTAAGAAAAAGGGACTTGCCGTCCCACGCAGAAGGTCGGGAAAGTGTCCTCTGCTTCCAGAGAAAGCAGCAGTCCATACAAATAAATCCCACCCTAGGTGTGAAGCAGGGGGTCTCCCGCACTGTGCTCATTTCAGGTCTGGGGACCCCCTGCTCCCAGAGATATTGACCTCCGGAGGTGTGCGGACAGTATCTAATCTAACGTATCTAATGAAAGTCCACGACCCCCACGTCACACGGGCCAATAGGAAGCCGCGAAGGATGAAGTCGCGGATTCCTATAGGCTCCCTTGCCGTGGGAGGGTTAAGCCTCCATATTGTTCACTCAGTTGGGGAGGTTACCGCCAGCCCCTACGGAGATATATCGGGGAGCAGGGGGTCCCCGGAGCTGAAATTAACGAGACTCAAGCTCCAGAGACCCCTGCTTCCCTCCTACAAAACCCCTAGACGGAACTGCTCCTTAAATCGCTCTGCACTCATTTGTAATATTCCCCATTTTTCCGGGGTCCATGTAGGTGGGAATCAGCTGCTGATTATCCGTGTGACTAACAGGGCACTAAGAACAGTGATATGGGCTGTGGCTAGTGATAGTGGCTCAGTGAGTAAAGACACTGACTGGCACTGAGTTTGAAGCAGGGGAGGCTGGTTTAATTCCCGGTGTCGGCTCCTTGTGACCTTGGGCAAGTCACTTTATCTCCCTGTGCCTCAGACACCAAAAACATAGATTGTAAGCTCCACGGGGCAGGGACCTGCGCCTGCAACATGTCTCTGTAAAGCGCTGCGTAAAACTAGCAGCACTATACAAGAACATGCCATTATTATTATTATTATATGTTAAAAAGGTTCAATGGAGCGGATTAACCCCTTTAAATGCAACATTTCCACCATAAATACAAGCTGTCATGTTTTTACAATCTTTAACTAACGTCTTTGTGTTTTCTTCCTTAACCACCATAGGTTCTGTCTGAATTCCCTTCTATCAATTTAACTCCAACAGAACTATTATCACATTAACCCCACCGTGGTATGTCTGTCTGAGGTGATTAGCCACAACCCCTCCTTGAATTTGTATTGTCGTGTGATTTTGATAAGAGTATTTAAGTCAGTCTGTATTGGCTGTGCTATGTGGCTGTGCTATGTGGCTGTGCTATCTTCAGTGTCACATAGGAAGTGTTTGGAGGTGAAGAATACAAGAAGATCTGGACTTAGAACTTCACCATCAGCCCTGTAACTGGGAGAACCGGCTCTCTAAATGCTCTGACAATTATTACACATCTATACACTCGCTTTCTAAGCCACTGTGTAACCTTCAGTGCTACACTGCCCCCCCACGCCTGATTTATACACCTGCCCTCTCCCCTCCTCCAATACGTGGAACCTCTCCCCCTGCATCTCATTACACCCCTCCAGCCGTGATTTATACACATCTCTCCCCTCCTCCAATACGTGGAACCTCTCCCCCTGCATCTCATTACACCCCTCCAGCCCTGATTTATACACATCTCTCCCCTCCTCCAATACGTGGAACCTCTCCCCCTGCATCTCATTACACCCCTCCAGCCCTGATTTATACACATCTCTCCCCTCCTCCAATACCTGGGACCTCTCTCCCTGTATTTCATTATGCCCTTCCAGGCCTGATTTATACACCTACTCGCTCACCTCCTACTCCCCATCTCCTCCGTTACCTGGGACCCCGTCCCCTCCGTTACCTGGGACCCCGTCCCCTCCGTTACCTGGGACCCCGTCCCCTCCGTTACCTTGGACCCCGTCCCCTCCCATTACCTGGGACCTCTCCCCTCCCATTACCTGGGACCCCTCCCCTCCCATTACCTGGGACCTCTCCCCTCCCATTACCTGGGACCTCTCCCCTCCCATTACCTGGGACCTCTCCCCTCCCATTACCTGGGACCTCTCCCCTCCCATTACCTGGGACCTCTCCCCTCCCATTACCTGGGACCTCTCCCCTCCCACTACCTGGGACCTCTCCCCTCCCATTACCTGGGACCTCTCCCCTCCCATTACCTGGGACCTCTCCCCTCCCATTACCTGGGACCTCTCCCCTCCCATACCTGGGACCTCTCCCCTCCCATTACCTGGGACCTCTCCCCTCCCATTACCTGGGACCTCTCCCCTCCCATACCTGGGACCTCTCCCCTCCCATTACCTGGGACCTCTCCCCTCCCATTACCTGGGACCTCTCCCCTCCCATAACCTGGGACCTCTCCCCTCCCATTACCTGGGACCTCTCCCCTCCCATTACCTGGGACCTCTCACCTCCCATTACCTGGGACCTCTCCCCTCCCATTACCTGGGACCTCTCCCCTCCCATTACCTGGGACCTCTCCCCTCCCATTACCTGGGACTTCTCCCCTCCCATTACCTGGGACCTCTCCCCTCCCATTACCTTGGACCTCTCCCCTTCCATACCTGGGACCCCTCCCCTCCCATACCTGGGACCCCTCCCCTCCCATACCTGGGACCCCTCCCCTCCCATACCTGGGACCCCTCCCCTCCCATACCTGGGACCTCTCCCCTCCCATACCTGGGACCTCTCCCCTCCCATACCTGGGACCTCTCCCCTCCCATTACCTGGGACCTCTCCCCTCCCATTACCTGGGACCTCTCCCCTCCCATTACCTGGGACCTCTCCCCTCCCATTACCTGGGACCTCTCCCCTCCCATTACCTGGGACCTCTCCCCTCCCATTACCTGGGACCTCTCCCCTCCCATACCTGGGACCTCTCCCCTCCCCTCCCATACCTGGGACCTCTCCCCTCCCCTCCCATACCTGGGACCTCTCCCCTCCCCTCCCATACCTGGGACCTCTCCCCTCCCATTACCTGGGACCTCTCCCCTCCCATTACCTGGGACCTCTCCCCTCCCATTACCTGGGACCTCTCCCCTCCCATTACCTGGGACCTCTCCCCTCCCATTACCTGGGACCTCTCCCCTCCCATTACCTGGGACCTCTCCCCTCCCATTACCTGGGACCTCTCCCCTCCCATTACCTGGGACCTCTCCCCTCCCATTACCTGGGACCTCTCCCCTCCCATTACCTGGGACCTCTCCCCTCCCATACCTGGGACCCCTCCCCTCCCATACCTGGGACCTCTCCCCTCCCATTACCTGGGACCTCTCCCCTCCCATTACCTGGGACCTCTCCCCTCCCATTACCTGGGACCTCTCCCCTCCCATTACCTGGGACCTCTCCCCTCCCATTACCTGGGACCTCTCCCCTCCCATTACCTGGGACCTCTCCCCTCCCATTACCTGGGACCTCTCCCCTCCCATACCTGGGACATCTCCCCTCCCATACCTGGGACATCTCCCCTCCTACCTCTCTCCCTGCATCTCATTATACCCTCCCAGGCCTGATTTATACACCTGCTCTCTCACCTCCTACTTCCCATTTCCTCCAATACCTGGGACCTCTCTCCCTACGCCCTCCCTATTGCTTTTCCTGTTTGCCATTTCCTCACTCCTTTGTAAACGTTTCTGTCCTCCCCGCCACCAATGCCTTTGCCCATACACTGCACCACTATGTGCACACCTCTTTCCCAACAACTTCTACACCCCTCAATAAAAATCCCCCCCCCCACCAACAAATCCTCTTCTCAACTCTCTCACTCCTCCTCGCTGCTGGGAATATCTCTCCTAATCCTGGACCCAGACATATACACACCCGCTCCCACCCACCCACACCTCCCGGCCACCTCTTCCCCTGCTAATAGTGTTAACCCTTCTAATTTACTACAGACCAACCTTCAAACTCGCCTCTCAAAAGAAGCATCCCAATAGCCTGCACTCGTGGCTAGTGTCCCACACTCCTACCAACCACTGTGGCGACGCTCTGCCCTCTGCTGCACATATTTCCTCACCTACTGTCTCAGTCTCCCAGCATAGCACTTAGATTGTAAGCTCTCTAGGGCAGGGATTTCCTTCCCTATTGCCTGACTTTGCTGCATATATAAAGCTATACGTACAGCAGCCTTCAGTTTCACTCCCACGGGCCAGTAGGAAGCTGCCACATCATCAGCGTATGACATTGCTGCTTCCTATTGGATGATTACGAGGCACATTAGAGCAGGTACATTTCTCGGGAAGTGGGCGGGCCCCCGGGGTGAAAACACTGTAAATTCTAACAACAAAACCCAGAAGGTCACATTCCCCGGCGCCAGCGGAGGAGTTAGGAGAGTGGCAAGAGGAGGTTCTCCCCCCGGCGGGTACTGTGCTGCATTAGCAAATTCGTTTCCAGCCTACACGTACGTATAAAACCACTCAGTGAATCCGGACTCGAGGTCACGAAATCGCACAAAATAAAAACAAATATTGGCTTAAAAAAGTATCTTTCTTTGGGGGGCAAAGGGGGAGGGGGTCGTCCCCCAAATGCACGTGAAGCCATATTAACCAAGCCGGCCTCTCCCAGAAGACACCATTCAAGCCAAAGTCTCCCAGCGCTGGGTGACATTGCTTAGTTATACTTAACGTAGCGCCTTTATCCCGTACCCGCTGTGCAGTCAGGCGAACACCCATGTGTCAGATCCCAGGCAGTATGGTGTCCTGAGCTCGTGGGGGGAATACGCTTAATAATACCCCCAACCTGCCCCTCAACGTGTGTAGGCAGCTTGGGGGGGGGGGGTATAGCTGTCACTCACTGCGGGGGCTTCCAAAGTCACGCCCCACAATGCCTTGCTGCTCTTAATGACAGCTATACCCCCACGCTATGGTGCAGTTCCCTCCCTGGCTCAGGACCGCACTATACTGCCTGGGATCACTGATTACAGATTGTTTTGGGTGAGCTCCTTGGAGACACCTCATGGACCCCCTGCTGGGAATCACTGAGCTAACCCTACATACATGTGAGCCTTACAGTGAGGAGGGAAATGTACTGGCACAGCGTGCGCGTTAATCCTGCCCACGCCGAGCCTGCACAGCGCCCGCGTACACTGTGCCCCTAGGAGGGACTGACCCCTTAACCCTGTCACTGCCATTAGTACACTTTGCCCCTAGGAGGGACAGACCCCTTAACCCTGTCACTGCCATTAGTACACTTTGCCCCTAGGAGGGACTGACCCCTTAACCCCGTCACTGCCATTAGTACGCTTTGCCCCTAGGAGGGACTGACCCCTTAACCGTGTCACTGCCATTAGTACACTTTGCCCCTAGGAGGGACAGACTCCTTAACCCTGTCACTGCCATTTGTACACTTTGCTCCTAGGAGGGACTGACCCCTTAACCCTGTCACTGCCATTAGTACTCTTTGCCCCTAGGAGGGACTGACCCCTTAACCCTGTCACTGCCATTAGTACTCTTTGCCCCTAGGAGGGACAGACCCCTTAACCCTGTCACTGCCATTTGTACACTTTGCTCCTAGGAGGGACTGACCCCTTAACCCTGTCACTGCCATTAGTACTCTTTGCCCCTAGGAGGGACTGACCCCTTAACCCTGTCACTGCCATTAGTACACTTTGCCCCTAGGAGGGACTGACCCCTTAACCCTGTCACTGCCATTAGTACTCTTTGCCCCTAGGAGGGACAGACCCCTTAACCCTGTCACTGCCATTTGTACACTTTGCTCCTAGGAGGGACTGACCCCTTAACCCTGTCACTGCCATTAGTACTCTTTGCCCCTAGGAGAGACTGACCCCTTAACCCTGTCACTGCCATTAGTACTCTTTGCCCCTAGGAGGGACTGACCCCTTAACCCTGTCACTGCCATTAGTGCACTTTGCCCCTAGGAGAGACTGACCCCTTAACCCTGTCACTGCCATTAGTACTCTTTGCCCCTAGGAGGGACTGACCCCTTAACCCTGTCACTGCCATTAGTACACTTTGCCCCCTATAAGTAGCTTATCTGCTATTAACGGTTGTGTTTGGAGACATCAAGATGGTAAATTCTAGGCCTCTAGACACGAACAAAGTTAGACTGTCAGGATTGTGAGGAAACAGCTTTTAATTGCGAGGCTTGTGGAGGTCCTGTGATGTTGATGGCGCAGCGAGGCTCAATTTTTAGTCAAAAGTCGGAGGCTCGCGACAGGATGCCGCAGGGGGGGGGCGGCCCATCTAGCTCCAATCAGATCCCTGCGTCTCAGTGCTGGGGGGCCGGACCCCTGACGGGGAGAGCGAGGCCGCCGGACTGCACTGCAGCCGTGGGGGTAAACAATACACACATTGGAAGAGGGGGAGGGACGGAAAGGGGAAAAAACAAAACAAAACAAAACAAAAAAACAGATTAAAAAAAGTTCTAAAGAGAAGAGCGCTGCCTGGGATTATCATGAACCTCGCCGAGAGCTGAACGCCGGGATCTGTGGGGAGGAAAGCATAGAGCGGTTACTCTGCATGGGACGCCATTAACCACGTCCCCAGCGGGTCAGACCCTTCAGTACCATCCTCACCACACTACACCTGCTACGGTTTTATTTGGGGTTTGCTGGTTTGTATGGGGTGGGAGGTCACTTTGGGCCCTGCACCTGTCTGTGCAGTGCGTCCCACGTTTTAAAGGTGCTATGCCACGTAAAAAAAGCAACCACAACTGTTTGTAAACAATTTGGAATTGGCTTCATTAAACCAACATAACTGTGCTCCGGTAATTCATTACACATTGCATGGGAATGGGGAGTGTCTGGCACACTGGTGTGTACCAGGAAGCCACCCCGTTTGGGAATCGGGGATCTGTATGCAGAACTGCAGATCACATGGCTGCGTCAGGTAACACGGTGACGTGTGCGTGTGAGTTTGGGAATCGGGGATCTGTATGAGGAGCAGCAGATAACATGGCTGTGTCAGGTAACACTGTGACGTGTGCGTGTGAGTTTGGGAATCGGGTATCTGTATGCAGAACTGCAGATAACATGGCTGCGTCAGGTAACACGGTGACGTGTGAGTTTGGGAATCGGGGATCTGTATGAGAAGCTGCAGATAACATGGCTGTGTCAGGTAACACGGTGACGTGTGCGTTTGGGAATCAGGGATCTGTATGAGAAGCTGCAGATAACATGGCTGTGTCAGGTAACACGGTGACGTGTGCGTGTGAGTTTGGGAATCGGGGATCTGTATGAAGAGCTGCAGATAACATGGCTGTGTCAGGTAACACGGTGACGTGTGCGTGTGAGTTTGGGAATCGGGGATCTGTATGAGAAGCTGCAGATAACATGGCTGTGTCAGGTAACACGGTGACGTGTGCGTGTGAGTTTGGGAATCGGGGATCTGTATGAGAAGCTGAAGATAACATGGCTGTGTCAGGTAACACGGTGACGTGTGAGTTTGGGAATCGGGTATCTGTATGAAAAGCTGCAGATAACATGGCTGTCTCAGGTAACACGGTGACGTGTGCGTGTGAGTTTGGGAATCGGGGATCTGTATGAGGAGCAGCAGATAACATGGCTGTGTCAGGTAACACTGTGACGTGTGCGTGTGAGTTTGGGAATCGGGTATCTGTATGAGGAGCTGCAGATAACATGGCTGTGTCGGGTAACACGGTGACGTGTGCGTGTGAGTTTGGGAATCGGGGATCTGTATGAGGAGCAGCAGATAACATGGCTGTCTCAGGTAACACGGTGACGTGTGCGTGTGAGTTTGGGAATCGGGGATCTGTATGAGAAGCTGCAGATAACATGGCTGTGTCGGGTAACACGGTGACGTGTGCGTGTGAGTTTGGGAATCGGGGATCTGTATGAGGAGCAGCAGATAACATGGCTGTGTCAGGTAACACGGTGACGTGTGCGTGTGAGTTTGGGAATCGGGGATCTGTATGAGGAGCAGCAGATAACATGGCTGTCTCAGGTAACACGGTGACGTGTGAGTTTGGGAATCGGGGATCTGTATGAAGAGCTGCAGATAACATGGCTGTGTCAGGTAACACGGTGACGTGTGCGTGTGAGTTTGGGAATCGGGGATCTGTATGAGAAGCTGCAGATAACATGGCTGTGTCAGGTAACACGGTGACGTGTGAGTTTGGGAATCGGGTATCTGTATGAAGAGCTGCAGATAACATGGCTGTGTCAGGTAACACGGTGACGTGTGCGTGTGAGTTTGGGAATCGGGTATCTGTGTGAGGAGCAGCAGATAACATGGCTGTGTCAGGTAACACGGTGACATGTGAGTGTGAGTTTGGGAATCGGGTATCTGTATGAAGAGCTGCAGATAACATGGCTGTGTCAGGTAACACGGTGACGTGTGCGTGTGAGTTTGGGAATCGGGTATCTGTGTGAGGAGCAGCAGATAACATGGCTGTGTCAGGTAACACGGTGACGTGTGCGGGTGAGTTTGGGAATCGGGGATCTGTATGAGGAGCAGCAGATAACATGGCTGTCTTAGGTAACACGGTGACGTGTGAGTTTGGGAATCGGGGATCTGTATGAAGAGCTGCAGATAACATGGCTGTGTCAGGTAACACGGTGACGTGTGCGTGTGAGTTTGGGAATCGGGGATCTGTATGAAGAGCTGCAGATAACATGGCTGTGTCAGGTAACACGGTGACGTCTGCGTGTGAGTTTGGGAATCGGGTTACTGTATGAGGAGCAGCAGATAACATGGCTGTGTCAGGTAACACTGACGTGTGCGTGTGAGTTTGGGAATCGGGGATCTGTATGAAGAGATGCAGATAACATGGCTGTGTCAGGTAACACGGTGACATGTGAGTGTGAGTTTGGGAATCGGGGATCTGTATGAGAAGCTGCAGATAACATGGCTGTGTCAGGTAACACGGTGACATGTGAGTGTGAGTTTGGGAATCGGGGATCTGTATGAGAAGCTGCAGATAACATGGCTGTGTCAGGTAACACGGTGACGTGTGCGGGGGGGTTTGGGAATCGGGGATCTGTATGCAGAACTGCAGATAACATGGCAGTGTCAGGTAACACGGTGACGTGTGCGTGTGAGTTTGGAAATCGGGTATCTGTGTGAGGAGCAGCAGATAACATGGCTGTGTCAGGTAACACGGTGACGTGTGCGTGTGAGTTTGGGAATCGGGGATCTGTATGAGAAGCTGCAGATAACATGGCTGTGTCAGGTAACACGGTGACGTGTGCGTGTGAGTTTGGGAATCGGGGATCTGTATGAGGAGCAGCAGATAACATGGCTGTGTCAGGTAACACGGTGACGTGTGCGTGTGAGTTTGGGAATCGGGGATCTGTATAAGAAGCTGCAGATCACATGGCTGTGTCAGGTAACACGGTGACGTGTGCGTGTGAGTTTGGGAATCGGGGATCTGTATGAGGAGCAGCAGATAACATGGCTGTGTCAGGTAACACTGTGACGTGTACGTGTGAGTTTGGGAATCGGGTATCTGTGTGAGGAGCAGCAGATAACATGGCTGTGTCAGGTAACACTGTGACGTGTGCGTGTGAGTTTGGGAATCGGGTATCTGTATGAGGAGCAGCAGATAACATGGCTGTGTCAGGTAACACTGTGACGTGTACGTGTGAGTTTGGGAATCGGGTATCTGTATGAAGAGCTGCAGATAACATGGCTGCGTCAGGTAACACGGTGACGTGTGCGTGTGAGTTTGGGAATCGGGGATCTGTATGAGGAGCAGCAGATAACATGGCTGTGTCAGGTAACACGGTGACGTGTGCGTGTGAGTTTGGGAATCGGGGATCTGTATGAGGAGCAGCAGATAACATGGCTGTGTCAGGTAACACGGTGACGTGTGCGTGTGAGTTTGGGAATCGGGGATCTGTATAAGAAGCTGCAGATCACATGGCTGTGTCAGGTAACACGGTGACGTGTGCGTGTGAGTTTGGGAATCGGGGATCTGTATAAGAAGCTGCAGATCACATGGCTGTGTCAGGTAACACAGTGACGTGTGCGGGGGAGTTTGGGAATCGGGTATCTGTATGAAGAGCTGAAGATAACATGGCTGTGTCAGGTAACACGGTGACGTGTGCGTGTGAGTTTGGGAATCGGGTATCTGTATGAAGAGCTGCAGATAACATGGCTGTGTCAGGTAACACGGTGACGTGTGCGTGTGAGTTTGGGAATCGGGTATCTGTATGAAGAGCTGCAGATAACATGGCTGTGTCGGGTAACACGGTGACGTGTGCGTGTGAGTTTGGGAATCGGGTATCTGTATGAAGAGCTGCAGATAACATGGCTGTGTCAGGTAACACGGTGACGTGTGCGTGTGTGTTTGGGAATCGGGGATCTGTATGAGAAGCTGCAGATAACATGGCTGTGTCAGGTAACACGGTGACGTGTGCGTGTGAGTTTGGGAATCGGGGATCTGTATGAGGAGCAGCAGATAACATGGCTGTGTCAGGTAACACGGTGACGTGTGCGTGTGAGTTTGGGAATCGGGGATCTGTATAAGAAGCTGCAGATCACATGGCTGTGTGAGGTAACACGGTGACGTGTGCGGGGGAGTTTGGGAATCAGGGATCTGTGTGAGGAGCAGCAGATCACATGGCTGTGTCAGGTAACACGGTGACGTGTGCGTGTGAGTTTGGGAATCGGGGATCTGTATGAGGAGCAGCAGATAACATGGCTGTGTCAGGTAACACGGTGACGTGTGCGTGTGAGTTTGGGAATCGGATATCTGTATGAGGAGCAGCAGATAACATGGCTGTGTCAGGTAACACGGTGACGTGTGCGTGTGAGTTTGGGAATCGGGGATCTGTATGAGGAGCAGCAGATAACATGGCTGTGTAAGGTAACACGGTGACGTGTACGTGTGAGTTTGGGAATCCGGTATCTGTATGAAGAGCTGCAGATAACATGGCTGTGTCAGGTAACACGGTGACGTGTGCGTGTGAGTTTGGGAATCGGGGATCTGTATGAGGAGCAGCAGATAACATGGCTGTGTAAGGTAACACGGTGACGTGTGCGTGTGAGTTTGGGAATCGGGGATCTGTATGAAGAGCTGCAGATAACATGGCTGTGTCGGGTAACACGGTGACGTGTGCGGGGGGGGGTTTAGGAATCGGGTATCTGTATGAGGAGCAGCGGATAACATGGCTGTGTCAGGTAACACGGTGACGTGTGCGGGGGGGTTGGGAATCGGGGATCTGTATGAGAAGCTGCAGATAACATGGCTCTGTCGGGTAACACGGTGACGTGTGCGTGTGAGTTTGGGAATCGGGGATCTGTATGAAGAGCTGCAGATAACATGGCTGTGTCGGGTAACACGGTGACGTGTGCGGGGGAGTTTGGTAACACCACTTCAGATAAACAGGGTAACTAGCGGCACTAACTTGGGTGTCTCCCACGCGCCCCTAATCACAGCACGGTTTCTTAGCTGGGGTTCTCTTGCCCACGACGCGCGTGGAGAAGCGGATGGCACAGATGCTCCTAAGAGGAACCTCAACGAGAAAGGAACAATGTTCTTTAGGGACGCGGCACAGCTGCACCACCCTCAAAACGCCAACGCCGGCCACCCCATATCATGCCTTATAACAACACCGCTCCCTTGCTCCTATTTAACGCTCTGTGCCAAAGTCCCATCAGACCCCAGAAGCTGACCCCTGCGCAGCCTCCATAGGACTGGGTGCTGCCGCTGACTTGCTGATGTGCTCAGCGCTGTGCGCTCCGCAGAGTACAGCACTGCTCACATTCTCCCTCGCTCACCCATTGCCAATGTAAGCTGGAGTCTGACAGTCAGTTGTGTCCGACTCCCAAGCGAGATCTATCTGTCTCCGCGTTACTCCGTAAAGTACCGGCGCAGGCGGATACAAAGACCCGGGCTGCATGTGTTCTCATAGCCCATTAACACTTCAATGTCTGGATCAGACTTCAAGGAGAAGCAAGGCTCGGGAGCCTCTGTTCTCATTGAATTGGCCGTGTTCTGGGAGGTCGTACCTGCTGTAGCGAGTTCCCCGGACTGATGCTTTGCGGAGCTCAGGAAAGTTTAGGATTAGTCCCTCGCCCCCAGAGCTCTTCCCAGCCTTTCATTCAAAGCGTTACAGAAGCAGCCTTTGCTATGGGAGGAACATCCGGCAGCTGCAGCGTGCCTGCACATTGGGGAGACTCGCAGGGTGAGGGGGACTCGGGGTATAGGATAGGGGGACTGACCTGGTTCCGTAAGGGCTGTGTCTGTGACGGCCGCTCCCGGTGAGCGTGGCTGTCCCTGGTTATTCCCGAGGTCCCAGAATCTATGTGGACGGATCCCACCGGGGTAGGCTGCAACAAGGAAGGTGACATTGAAATGTGCGCTCACTGCAGTTCTGTTACCAACGTTAATGAGGGGCTTTGTACACAGAGAGAAGACGAAATATCGATACTATAATGTAGGTACGTTATCCCATGTGACGGATGTCGCGGTTTCCCCTCTGTGTGCCGCCATGTCCTGTGTCTGCTGTCACCTCCTGTGATATCACCAGAGAGGGGGGACGACACACGGCCTGACCAGAGAGAGGGGGGGGGGGGGGGAGAGACACGGCCTAACCAGAGGAAGGGGGGGCACACAACAACACCAGAGAGGGGGGGCGGACACGGCATCACCAGAGAGGGGGGGGGGGGGCGGACACGACATCCCCAGAGAGTGGGGGGCGGACACGGCATCACCAGAGAGGGGAGTGGGGGGCGGACACGGCATCACCAGAGAGGGGGGGGGGGCGCGGACACGGCATCACCAGAGAGGGGGGGGCGGACATGGCATCATCAGAGAGGGGGGGGCGGACACGGCATCATCAGAGAGGGGGGGCGGACACGGCATCACCAGAGAGGGGGGGGCGGACATGGCATCATCAGAGAGGGGGGGGGGACAGGGCATCACCAGAGAGGGTGGGGGGGACAGGGCATCACCAGAGAGGGTGGGGGGGACAGGGCATCACCAGAGAGGGTGGGGGGGACAGGGCATCACCAGAGGGGGGGGGGGACACGGCATCACCAGAGATGGGGGGCGGACACGGCATCACCAGAGATGGGGGGCGGACACGGCATCACCAGAGAGGGGGGGGCGAACACGGCATCACCAGAGAGGGGGGGCGCACGGCATCACCAGAGAGGGGGGGGGGGAAACGGCATCACCAGAGAGGGGGGGGGGACACGGCATCACCAGAGAGGGGGGGCAGACACGGCATCACCAGAGAGAGGGGGGGGGGACACGGCATCACCAGAGAGAGGGGAGGGGGACACGGCATCACCAGAGGGGGGGCAGACACGGCATCACCAGAGATGGGGGGCGGACACGGCATCACCAGAGAGGGGGGGCGAACACGTCATCACCAGAGAGGGGGGGCGCACGGCATCACCAGAGAGGGGGGGGGGACACGGCATCACCAGAGAGGGGGGGGGACACGGCATCACCAGAGAGAGGGGGGGGGGGACACGGCATCACCAGAGAGGGGGGGCAGACACGGCATCATCAGAGAGGGGGGGCGGACACGGCATCACCAGAGAGGGGGGGCGGACACAGCATCACCAGAGAGGGGGGGCGGACACGGCCTCACCAGAGAGGGGGGCGGACACGGCATCACGAGGAGGGGGGGGGGGGGCGGACACCGCATCACGAGGGGAGGGGGGGGGGGGGGCGAGGACATGGCATCACCAGAGGGGACAAGACATCACTTTCTACTTCATTAAAAGGTTTGTCCAACATGCTTTTTATTTAAAAAAACAAAAACCTGTAAACGGGCGGGTACTCACAATTGGCCTGCCAACCCAGTCATACACATAGTCAAAGGAGTATCCCCTCCGCTCGAAGAGCTCGGAGAAAAGCGTCCGCAGATAATCGTAATCTGGTTTCTCAAAGAAATCCAAGCGCCTCACGTATCTCAGGTAGGTGGCCATCTCCTCTGGGGGGGGGAGGGAGAGGAGAGTCACATGTGGGGGGAGGGGGAGGAGAGAGAGAAGAGGGGGGAGGGGAGAGTCATGTGGGGTGGGGGAGAGTTTCCAGTTCCCCTCACCAGTCACGTGTTCTCTCCGAGCCGCGGTCACATCATCGCGATGTGGCACGGTTGCCGTGGCCCCTCCGGCATCGAACGCGGTTAAATGTTTATCGTCTTTACCAGTGAAGCAATGAAGAGCTTCTCGCGAGGTCGGGGAGCCGAGAGTCACCCCCACCACCGCCCGTCAGTGACACGAGTGTCTCCTTACCTGGGAAGTTCTCACAGAGAACCTCAACGGGTGTATTCCGCTTAGTGTCTCCGATCTTCTGATACCGCTCCTTCAGCGTGTCCGCCTGCCAAAGGGAGAGAGAGACGAGTGTGGGACACGTGTGTGTGGGACACGTGTGTGGGAGACATGGGTGTGGGAGACCTCCTGGCAACACATGCTCTATTAGTCACCGTGCTTTCAGAAGCAGAAATGATCCGATTGAAGTCCTTCCTTAAAGTGCGATGGTGCTGATCGGGCTACACCTCATGGAAATACCAAATGGGAGCCCATGGGAGTATCCTTGTGGGAACCCCCGCTCGCAGTCGCCCCGCCCCCCCTATATATCGTGTTTTGAAAGCGAGCTTCGTGTGGTATACCAGACTTATTTGTATTTATTTACTTTCTAGATGGTTTAAGGTTCTCTCTTCATCTTCTCAGAGAAGGTTCTCCAAGGTGAGACCAGACATCCTACTGTACACTATGGGGGGGAGAGATCTTTATAACAAAGACATTCCTGCGGAATTGCCCCTGAATAAATAAACCCCCGGTACTAGAGGACACAATATTAGGACAGAGGAGACGCTGGAACCAGAGAAATTCGGGAGAGAAATTACATATCTTCCACACGACTCCAAACCTGCAAATAATACAGAGCTACAAATGTAAATGGCACAGCCGCGTCACTCCTTCCCCCCCTCTTTCCCTGGGAGTCTCTTTGCATTGCCCTGTAACCATTAATGGAAAGGGATTAAGGTGGAGGGGTAACTTTTCCCTAAATACCTACCGATACAGACCGGTATCACATACATTTATTGGGGGGAAACCGTTGTTGGCCAATGTTACGGCAACCCACGGTGTTCTCCCGCAGGTGAAATAGTGCGGCTGATTCACAACCATGGCCACTTCTCCCGCGGCGAGCCACTGGTTGCAGTAACATTGGCTACATCTGTCGCTTCACCCCGTTGTCACGTCATACCGCGTAGTGTCCAGATATTATCCAATATAATGGGTTGCCCATTGCAAGCCTGGTGACTGGCAGACCATTTAAATAATGTCGGGAGCCGAGACACGGACTCACAATATAGAGGAGAGATCTTCACTCGCCCACGTCAGACGCTGACCCCAGAAACACCCGGATAGGATCTGTTGTCGCACCCCCTTTCTAATAACATACCCCATCAACCTGTTTACGTATTTCCATTGGTCCCCAAACCTGCCTCATTCAGCCAGTTGTCACATTGCACGTGGGTTATGCCACATACAAGGATTCTGGGTAATGAGCACCCAGTGTAGCCTCTTATCCTCTACTACATGGATTCCTATAGCTTCGTCTGATGGCTCAGAAGTACAGAATCAGTGGCCCCGTTTAGAGACAGTAGACTATTCAGTTGGAGTTCGGTCACCAATTCTGCTTTGGTTGTGTTTACCAATCAGACACAATTACATTATGGTGGTAAGTATATGTGACAAAGCCCCTTCATGGTACAAAGTACAGCAAAGACCAGTGTGCCATCGTGTCTACCCCAGCTATACATTGAAAATATCTGTGTGAGTTGTCCTTCGTATCACGGGATAAAGCGACATCCACAAAGCAGTGACAAAAGCTCCGTACCTTCAGCCCTTGCCACGGGAGGCTGCCACGTAGGAAATACATAAACATGTGCCCCAGGGCCTCCAGATCATCTCTCCGGCTTTGTTCTGAAAGAGACGGAGGACTCGTTACTCCTGTATCCTGCACCCTTTCTTATTGTTATGGATCTGTGCATGAGCGTGATGGGAACAGAGCGAGCCCAGCTAATCTGCTAAATATCTTCTCCCAGTGGAGTGAGATCTTCCACGTACGACGGTCAGCAAGGACATGCAGTGTTTATCTGGTGATAGTGTAACCCATACTGCAGGGGTGGTCAACTCCAGGACTCTATGGCCACCAACAGACCAGTTATTGGGATATCCTTGCTTCAGCACAGGTGGCTCAATCTTTGACTGCACCACTTGGGCTGAAGCAGGGATATCCCCAATACCTGGCCTGTTGGTGGCCATAGAGGCCTGGAGAAGGCCACCCCTGCTGTGCAGTAACCACGGACACGTCCTCTTTGTGTGATCACGTGATGCACCCAGTTACCGGATGCTGGGAAGTGGGAGGGGCCTTACCTCCGGTTCGATGGGGCCGGCCACTCGACCATCACCAGAAAAAAACCGAGCGAGAGCCCAAGCCGTACCCGGCATAACTGGAAGGGGCGTGAAAAGTTACGTCAACTAAAAGCGGGTGGCGTGTTCTATGGGGTTAATGTATGTGATGGACGCCATCTTTTTAATAACACGAAGCACCCAACCTTTTCGGCACCAGGGACCGATTTCGTGGAAGACAATTTTTCCACGGACCGGGGGGGTGGTTTCGGGATGATTGAAGCGGGGGGGAGAATTTAGGGGGAAAATGTTTTTTTTTAATTCAATACAATTGCCTTTTATTTTTAGAAAGATTCATCTGACTTTAATATGGAGATCTTACCGACGAGCTTTCACCAGCAGTGTAACCGCGCCATACCGAGCTCCAATCATACCCTTCACCGACACCTCGCGATCACTGGCAGTGTAATCGCGCCATACCGAGCTCCAATCATACCGCTCACCGACGCCTCGCGGTCACCGGCAGTGTAATCGAGCCATACCGAGCTCCAATCATACCACTCACCGACACCTCGCGATCACCGGCAGTGTAACCGCGCCATACCGAGCTCCAATCATACCCTTCACCGACACCTCGCGATCACCGGCAGTGTAATCGCGCCATACCGAGCTCCAATCATACCCCTCACCGACACCTCGCGATCACCGGCAGTGTAATCGCGCCATACCGAGCTCCAAATCATACCCCTCACCGACGCCTCACGGTCACCGGCAGTGTAACCGCGCCATACCGAGCTCCAAATCATACCCCTCACCGAGACCTCGCGATCACCGGCAGTTCTAACTGCGCTCTAATCATACCCCTCACCGAGACCTCGCGATCACCGGCAGTGTAACCGCGCCATACCGAGCTCCAATCATACCCCTCAACGACACCTCGCGATCACCGGCAGTGTAACCGCGCCATACCGAGCTCCAAATCATACCCCTCACCGAGACCTCGCGATCACCGGCAGTTCTAACCGCGCCATACCGAGCTCTAATCATACCCCTCACCGAAACCTCGCGATCACCGGCAGTGTAACCGCGCCATACCGAGCTCTAATCATACCCCTCACCGAGACCTCGCGATCACCGGCAGTGTAACCGCGCCATACCGAGCTCTAATCATACCCCTCACCGAGACCTCGCGATCACCGGCAGTGTAACCGCGCCATACCGAGCTCCAAATCATACCCCTCACCGACACCTCGCGATCACCGGCAGTTCTAACTGCGCTCTAATCATACCCCTCGCCGAGACCTCGCGATCACCGGCATCAGATCTCCAAACAGCCGCATCCCACAGAACAGCACAAGCTGCACACGCTGCACAAGCTGCACAAGCGGCACAAGCTGCACACGCTGCACAAGCATCCGGTGACCGGGGGAATGTTACAAGTTTTATAAAATATCCATCTTGAAAATGATTTTTGTTGAATATAATCAGGGATACGTGAAGGTGAAAGGAAAGGCGCAAACGGGATACGTGAAGGTGAAAGGAAAGGCGCAAACGGGATACGTGAAGGTGAAAGGAAAGGCGCAAACGGGATACGTGAAGGTGAAAGGAAAGGCGCAAACGGGGATACGTGAAGGTGAAAGGAAAGGCGCAAACGGGATACGTGAAGGTGAAAGGAAAGGCGCAAACGGGATACGTGAAGGTGAAAGGAAAGACGCAAACGGGGTACGTGAAGGTGAAAGGCGCAAACGCATGAACAGAATCAGAATTTATTTTTTTTAAAGTTGAAAACAACTTGCTGTCCTGTTAACCGTTCGAGTGCCGCGAGACGTACGCTACCAATGTACCGTCATGGGGTCTGACACTCCATGCTAGCAAGGCGAGATCCGGGACGAGATCTGCACGGATCCGGGCGCAGACGCGGGGAGGGGGGGAGAGGCGCAGTCGCGGGGGAGGGGGGAGAGGCGCAGACGCAGGGAGGGGGGGAGATGCGCAGACGAAAGGGGGGTCGAGGCGCAGACGCAGGGAGGGGGGGAGAGGCGCAGTCGCGGGGAGGGGGGAGAGGGCGCAGTCGCGGGGAGGGGGGAGAGGCGCAGTCGCGGGGAGGGGGAGAGGCGCAGACGCGGGGAGGGGGGAGAGGCGCAGACGCGGGGAGGGGGGAGAGGCGCAGTCGCGGGGAGGGGGAGAGGCGCAGACGCGGGGAGGGGGGAGAGGCGCAGACGCGGGGGAGGGGGGAGAGGCGCAGACGCGGGGAGGGGGGAGAGGCGCAGACGCGGGGAGGGGGGAGAGGCGCAGACGCGCCGGGAGGGGGGAGAGGCGCAGACGCGGGGAGGGGGGAGAGAGCGCAGACGCGGGGGAGGGGGGAGAGGCGCAGACCGACGCGGGGAGGGGGGGAGAGAAATGAGGATGATATAATTTACACTGAGATTGCGATAGAAACCTTCTCCCTGACACAGCACGGATCGCAAGAGTCTGATAAGAGGCTTTAACCATTACAGATCAGCCCCCTGACAGCCAATCAAAACTCTCTCTCCTTGTCACCCTGCACAGATAGCGTTATTATGCCCGGGGCTCGCACCCCCACATAACCTGTGCGCAGAGCAGCGGCTCACACAATACGGCTGCGGCCTTAAGCCCGAGTGTCTCACCAGCACGGTCACTTGACCACGGCGACCCTTAACCCGGAAACAGAGGAGTCCTCTTCTTTCCCCCTATACTTTAGATTGTGTCCGGCACTTCATGGGAACTTCGCCGTAACCCCTGGAGTGCCAGACCCTAAGATGTAATGACTATGACTCGGGGCACACAAAGGGTTAAAACACACGGTTTTCACTGTAACTCTGCACCCAATACCTATATCTCCTGTTCTGTACAGCACGAGGACAGTGTGCTCTGTGCTCTAAACCTCAGACTGACCGCGACACATTGCAACAAAAACAATCCTCCCTTTTATCCTTAAATACCCCAGCCCCGCCAACCCCATGTCCCCCCCCCGACATAGCCCCAGCCCCGTTCCCTCCCCCGACATACCCCCAGTCCCGTTTCCCCCCCCCCGACATACCCCCAGCCCGTCCCCCCCGACATACCCCCAGCCCGTCCCCCCCGACATACCCCCAGCCCCTCCCCCCCGACATACCCCCAGCCCATCCCCCCCCCGACATAACCCCAGCTCGTCCCCCCCCTGACATAACCCCAGCTCGTCCTCCCCCCAGCATACCCCCAGCCCTTCCGCCCCCGACATACCCCCAGCCCTTCCGCCCCCGACATACTCCCAGCCCTTCCGCCCCCGACATACCCCCAGCCCGTCTGCCCCCGACATACCCCCAGCCCGTCTGCCCCCGACATACCCCCAGCCCGTCCGCCCCCGACATACCCCCAGCCCGTCCGCCCCCGACATACCCCTAGTCCGTCCGGGCCCCCCCCCCCCCCCCGACATACACAGAGCCCGCCCCCGACATACCCCCAGCCCCGTCTCCCCCCCCGACCTGACCACGGGCCTCTCTCGCGTGGAACGGCAGTGATGGAAACATCGCAATTGAAGACAGATAAGAGACCCGTGGCCCAGGCCAGACTGCCCATTCTCTTACCCGCTGGGAAACCTCGGACCCGCTACCATCCTGGCAGTTTTCATATTTAGGACAGACTTGTGTTTATCCCAAGCTTTTTTTGAACGCCATTCCTGTGGTAGCCTCTACCACCTCTGCTGGCAGGCAGTTCCATGTATCCACCACCCTCCCCTGTGTAGAACTTCCTCAAATCTCCCCTGAGCCTCCCACCCACCCGCTTCGGAGAATGACGTCTTGATCTAGCTCTTCTCGAACCCCACGATATCCCCCCACCCCCCGGCTGGGTGGAAGAGCCGCACACACCTTTCCCCAGATGCGTGTTAATAGACATGTATCTGGCTGTTCCGGTCAGGCTCTTGTGTTCCCGGTAAGGTATGTGCTTTTTGGTTTCGGGGTCTATGTACTCCTTGGCCAGTCCAAAGTCTATGATGTGGATGACGTGCTCCTTCTTGTTCCCCTGGCGCCCGATCAGGAAGTTTTCTGGCTTCACGTCGCGGTAAATGAGGTTCTTGGAGTGTACAAATTCCATCCGCGAAATCTGCAACCATGTAAACAAAGCAGGTTAGTGATATGTGCTTAGGATAGAGTGATGGTGAGAGGCCGGGTAGTGATATGTGCTTGGGATAGAGTGATGGTGAGAGGCCGGGTAGTGATATGTGCTTAGGATAGAGTGATGGTGAGAGAGGGCAGGTTAGTGATATGTGCTTAGGATAGAGCGATGGTGAGAGAGGGCAGGTTAGTGATATGTGCTTAGGATAGAGCGATGGTGAGAGAGGCCGGGTAGTGATATGTGCTTGGGATAGAGTGATGGTGAGAGGGGGCAGGTTAGTGATATGTGCTTAGGATAGAGCGATGGTGATAGAGGGTAGGTTAGTGATATGTGCTTAGGATAGAGCGATGGTGAGAGGCAGGTTAGTGATATGTGCTTGGGATAGAGTGATGGTGAGAGAGGCCGGGTAGTGATATGTGCTTAGGATAGAGTGATGGTGATAGAGGGTAGGTTAGTGATATGTGCTTAGGATAGAGCGATGGTGAGAGGCAGGTTAGTGATATGTGCTTAGGATAGAGTGATGGTGATAGAGGGTAGGTTAGTGATATGTGCTTAGGATAGAGCGATGGTGAGAGGCAGGTTAGTGATATGTGCTTGGGATAGAGTGATGGTGAGAGAGGCCGGGTAGTGATATGTGCTTGGGATAGAGTGATGGTGAGAGGGGGCAGGTTAGTGATATGTGCTTAGGATAGAGCGATGGTGAGAGGCAGGTTAGTGATATGTGCTTAGGATAGAGTGATGGTGAGAGGGCAGGTTAGTGATATGTGCTTAGGATAGAGCGATGTGAGAGGCAGGTTAGTGATATGTGCTTAGGATAGAGTGATGGTGAGAGAGGGCAGGTTAGTGATATGTGCTTAGGATAGAGTGATGGCGAGAGGGGGCAGGTTAGTGATATGTGCTTAGGATAGAGTGATGGTGAGAGAGGGTAGGTTAGTGATATGTGCTTAGGATAGAGTGATGGTGAGAGGCAGGTTAGTGATATGTGCTTAGGATAGAGTGATGGCGAGAGAGGGCAGGTTAGTGATATGTGCTTAGGATAGAGTGATGGTGAGAGAGGGTAGGTTAGTGATATGTGCTTAGGATAGAGTGATGGTGAGAGGCAGGTTAGTGATATGTGCTTAGGATAGAGTGATGCTGAGAGGGCAGGTTAGTGATATGTGCTTAGGATAGAGTGATGGTGAAAGGCAGGTTAGTGATATCTGCTTAGGATAGAGTGATGGTGAGAGGCAGGTTAGTGATATGTGCTTAGGATAGAGTGATGGTGAGAGGCAGGTTAGTGATATGTGCTTGGGATAGAGTGATAGTGAGATGGCAGGTTAGTGATATGTGCTTAGGATAGAGTGATGGTGAGAGGCAGGTTAGTGATATGTGCTTAGGATAGAGTGATGGTGAGAGGGGGCAGGTTAGTGATATGTGCTTAGGATAGAGTGATGGTGAGAGAGGGTAGGTTAGTGATATGTGCTTAGGATAGAGTGATGGTGAGAGGCAGGTTAGTGATATGTGCTTAGGATAGAGTGATGGTGAGAGGGGGCAGGTTAGTGATATGTGCTTGGGATAGAGCGATAGTGAGAGGGCAGGTTAGTGATATGTGCTTAGGATAGAGTGATGGTGAGAGGCAGGTTAGTGATATGTGCTTAGGATAGAGTGATGGTGAGAGGCAGGTTAGTGATATGTGCTTAGGATAGAGTGATGGTGAGAGGCAGGTTAGTGATATGTGCTTAGGATAGAGTGATGGTGAGAGGCAGGTTAGTGATATGTGCTTAGGATAGAGTGATGGTGAGAGGCAGGTTAGTGATATGTGCTTAGGATAGAGTGATGGTGAGAGGCAGGTTAGTGATATGTGCTTAGGATAGAGTGATGGTGAGAGGCAGGTTAGTGATATGTGCTTAGGATAGAGTGATAGTAAGAGGGCAGGTTAGTGATATGTGCTTAGGATAGAGTGATGGTGAGAGGCAGGTTAGTGATATGTGCTTAGGATAGAGTGATGGTGAGAGGCAGGTTAGTGATATGTGCTTAGGATAGAGTGATGGTGAGAGGCAGGTTAGTGATATGTGCTTAGGATAGAGTGATGGTGAGAGGCAGGTTATGATATGTGCTTGGGATAGAGTGATGAGAGGCAGGTTAGTGATATGTGCTTAGGATAGAGTGATGGTGATAGGGCAGGTTAGTGATATGTGCTTAGGATAGAGTGATGGTGAGAGAGGGCAGGTTAGTGATATGTGCTTGGGATAGAGTGATGTGAGAGGCAGGTTAGTTATATGTGCTTAGGATAGAGTGATGTGAGAGGCAGGTTAGTTATATGTGCTTAGGATAGAGTGATAGTGAGAGGCAGGTTATATGTGCTTAGGATAGAGTGATGATGAGAGGCAGGTTAGTGATATGTGCATAGGATAGAGCGATGGTGAGAGAGGGCAGGTTAGTGATATGTACTTAGGATAGAGCGATGGTGAGAGGCAGGTTAGTGATATGTGCTTAGGATAGAGTGATGGTGAGAGGGGGCAGGTTAGTGATATGTGCTTAGGATAGAGTGATGGTGAGAGGCAGGTTAGTGATATGTGCTTAGGATAGAGTGATGGTGAGAGGCAGGTTAGTGATATGTGCTTAGGATAGAGTGATGGTGAGAGGCCGGGTAGTGATATGTGCTTAGGATAGAGTGATGGTGAGAGGCAGGTTAGTGATATGTGCTTAGGATAGAGTGATGGTGAGAGGCCGGGTAGTGATATGTGCTTAGGATAGAGTGATGGTGAGAGGCAGGTTAGTGATATGTGCTTAGGATAGAGTGATAGTGAGAGGCAGGTTAGTGATATGTGCTTAGGATAGAGTGATGGTGAGAGAGGGTAGGTTAGTGATATGTGCTTAGGATAGAGTGATGGTGAGAGGCAGATTAGTGATATGTGCTTAGGATAGAGTGATGGTGAGAGGCACATTAATGATATGTGCTTAGGATAGAGTGATGGTGAGAGGCAGGTTAGTGATATGTGCTTAGGATAGAGTGATGGTGAGAGGCAGGTTAGTGATATGTGCTTAGGATAGAGTGATGGTGAGAGGCAGGTTAGTGATATGTGCTTAGGATAGAGTGATGGTGAGAGGCAGGTTAGTGATATGTGCTTAGGATAGAGCGATGGGTGAGAGGCAGGTTAGTGATATGTGCTTAGGATAGAGTGATGGTGAGAGGCAGGTTAGTGATATGTGCTTAGGATAGAGTGATGGTGAGAGGGTAGGTTAGTGATATGTGCTTAGGATAGAGTGATGGTGAGAGGCAGGTTAGTGATATGTGCTTAGGATAGAGTGATGGTGAGAGGCAGGTTAGTGATATGTGCTTAGGATAGAGTGATGGTGAGAGGCAGGTTAGTGATATGTGCTTAGGATAGAGTGATGGTGAGAGGCAGGTTAGTGATATGCGCTTAGGATAGAGTGATGGTGAGAGGCAGGTTAGTGATATGCGCTTAGGATAGAGTTATAGTGAGAGGGTAGGTTAGTGATATGTGCTTAGGATAGAGTGATGGTGAGAGGGCAGGTTAGTGATATATGCTTAGGATAGAGTGATGGTGAGAGGCAGGTTAGTGATATGTGCTTAGGATAGAGTGATGGTGAGAGGCAGGTTAGTGATATGTGCTTAGGATAGAGTGATGGTGAGGGAGGTTAGTGATATGTGCTTAGGATAGAGTGATGGTGAGAGAGGGCAGGTTAGTGATATGTGCTTAGGATAGAGTGATAGTGAGAGGGCAGGTTAGTGATATGTGCTTAGGATAGAGTGATGGTGAGAGGCAGGTTAGTGATATGTGCTTAGGATAGAGTGATGGTGAGAGGCAGGTTAGTGATATGTGCTTAGGATAGAGTGATGGTGAGGGAGGTTAGTGATATGTGCTTAGGATAGAGTGATGGTGAGAGAGGGCAGGTTAGTGATATGTGCTTAGGATAGAGTGATGGTGAGAGAGGGCAGGTTAGTGATATGTGCTTAGGATAGAGTGATGTGAGAAGCAGGTTAGTGATATGTGCTTAGGATAGAGCGATGGTGAGAGGCAGGTTAGTGATATGCGCTTAGGATAGAGCGATGGTGAGAGGCAGGTTAGTGATATGTGCTTAGGATAGAGCGATGGTGAGAGAGGGCAGGTTAGTGATATATGCTTAGGATAGAGTGATGGTGAGAGAGGGCAGGTTAGTGATATGTGCTTAGGATAGAGCGATGGTGAGAGGCAGGTTAGTGATATATACTTAGGATAGAGTGATCGTGAGAGAGGGCAGGTTAGTGATATGTGCTTAGGATAGAGTGATGTTGAGAGGCAGGTTAGTGATATGTGCTTAGGATAGAGTGATGTTGAAAGGCAGGTTAGTGATATGTGCTTAGGATAGAGTGATGGTGATAGAGGGTAGGTTAGTGATATGTGCTTAGGATAGAGTGATGGTGAGAGGCAGGTTAGTGATATGTGCTTAGGATAGAGTGATGGTGAGAGGCAGGTTAGTGATATGTGCTTAGGATAGAGTGATGGTGAGGGAGGTTAGTGATATGTGCTTAGGATAGAGTGATGGTGAGAGAGGGCAGGTTAGTGATATGTGCTTAGGATAGAGTGATGGTGAGAGAGGGCAGGTTAGTGATATGTGCTTAGGATAGAGTGATGTGAGAAGCAGGTTAGTGATATGTGCTTAGGATAGAGCGATGGTGAGAGGCAGGTTAGTGATATGCGCTTAGGATAGAGCGATGGTGAGAGAGGGCAGGTTAGTGATATGTGCTTAGGATATAGGGATGTTGAGAGGCAGGTTAGTGATATGTGCTTAGGATAGAGTGATGTTGAGAGGCAGGTTAGTGATATGTGCTTAGGATAGAGTGATGTTGAGAGGCAGGTTAGTGATATGTGCTTAGGATAGAGTGATGGTGATAGAGGGTAGGTTAGTGATATGTGCTTAGGATAGAGTGATGGTGAGAGGCAGGTTAGTGATATGTGCTTAGGATAGAGTGATGGTGATAGAGGGTAGGTTAGTGATATGTGCTTAGGATAGAGTGATGGTGAGAGGCAGGTTAGTTATATGTGCTTGGGATAGAGTGATGGTGAGAGGCAGGTTAGTGATATGTGCTTAGGATAGAGCGATGGTGAGAGGCAGGTTAGTGATATGTGCTTAGGATAGAGTGATGGTGAGAGGCAGGTTAGTGATATGTGCTTAGGATAGAGTGATGGTGAGAGGCAGGTTAGTGATATGTGCTTAGGATAGAGTGATGGTGAGAGAGGGCAGGTTAGTGATATGTACTTAGGATAGAGTGATGTGAGAGGCAGGTTAGTGATATGTGCTTAGGATAGAGTGATAGTGAGAGGCAGGTTAGTGATATGTGCTTAGGATAGAGTGATTGTGAGAGGGCAGGTTAGTGATATGTGCTTAGGATAGAGTGATGGTGAGAGGCAGGTTAGTGATATGTGCTTAGGATAGAGTGATGGTGATAGAGGGTAGGTTAGTGATATGTGCTTAGGATAGAGTGATGAGAGGCAGGTTAGTGATATGTGCTTAGGATAGAGTGATGGTGAGAGGGCAGGTTAGTGATATGTGCTTAGAATAGAGTGATGGTGAGAGGCAGGTTAGTGATATGTGCTTAGAATAGAGTGATGGTGAGAGGCAGGTTAGTGATATGTGCTTAGGATAGAGTGATGGTGAGAGGCAGGTTAGTGATATGTGCTTAGGATAGAGTGATGGTGAGAGGCCGGGTAGTGATATGTGCTTAGGATAGAGTGATGGTGAGAGGCAGGTTAGTGATATGTGCTTAGGATAGAGTGATGGTGAGAAGCAGGTTAGTGATATGTGCTTAGGATAGAGTGATGGTGAGAGGCAGGTTAGTGATATGCGCTTAGGATAGAGTGATAGTGAGAGGGTAGGTTAGTGATATGTGCTTAGGATAGAGTGATGGTGAGAGGCAGGTTAGTGATATGTGCTTAGGATAGAGCGATGGTGAGAGGCAGGTTAGTGATATGTGCTTAGGATAGAGTGATGGTGAGAGGCAGGTTAGTGATATGTGCTTAGGATAGAGTGATGGTGAGAGGGTAGGTTAGTGATATGTGCTTAGGATAGAGTGATGGTGAGAGGCAGGTTAGTGATATGTGCTTAGGATAGAGTGATGGTGAGAGGCAGGTTAGTGATATGTGCTTAGGATAGAGTGATGGTGAGAGGCAGGTTAGTGATATGTGCTTAGGATAGAGTGATGGTGAGAGGCAGGTTAGTGATATGCGCTTAGGATAGAGTGATGGTGAGAGGCAGGTTAGTGATATGCGCTTAGGATAGAGTTATAGTGAGAGGGTAGGTTAGTGATATGTGCTTAGGATAGAGTGATGGTGAGAGGGCAGGTTAGTGATATATGCTTAGGATAGAGTGATGGTGAGAGGCAGGTTAGTGATATGTGCTTAGGATAGAGTGATGGTGAGAGGCAGGTTAGTGATATGTGCTTAGGATAGAGTGATGGTGAGGGAGGTTAGTGATATGTGCTTAGGATAGAGTGATGGTGAGAGAGGGCAGGTTAGTGATATGTGCTTAGGATAGAGTGAGGGTGAGAGGGTAGGTTAGTGATATGTGCTTAGGATAGAGTGATGGTGAGAGGCAGGTTAGTGATGTGTGCTTAGGATAGAGTGATGGTGAGAGGCAGGTTAGTGATATGTGCTTAGGATAGAGCGATGGTGAGAGGCAGGTTAGTGATATGTGCTTAGGATAGAGTGATGGTGAGAGGCAGGTTAGTGATATGTGCTTAGGATAGAGTGATGGTGAGAGGCAGGTTAGTGATATGTGCTTAGGATAGAGTGATGGTGAGGGAGGTTAGTGATATGTGCTTAGGATAGAGTGATGGTGAGAGAGGGCAGGTTAGTGATATGTGCTTAGGATAGAGTGATGGTGAGAGAGGGCAGGTTAGTGATATGTGCTTAGGATAGAGTGATGGTGAGAGAGGGCAGGTTAGTGATATGTGCTTAGGATAGAGTGATGTGAGAAGCAGGTTAGTGATATGTGCTTAGGATAGAGCGATGGTGAGAGGCAGGTTAGTGATATGCGCTTAGGATAGAGTGATGGTGAGAGAGGGCAGGTTAGTGATATGTGCTTAGGATAGAGTGATGTTGAGAGGCAGGTTAGTGATATGTGCTTAGGATAGAGCGATGGTGAGAGAGGGCAGGTTAGTGATATGTGCTTAGGATAGAGCGATGGTGAGAGGCAGGTTAGTGATATATGCTTAGGATAGAGTGATGGTGAGAGAGGGCAGGTTAGTGATATGTGCTTAGGATAGAGTGATGTTGAGAGGCAGGTTAGTGATATGTGCTTAGGATAGTGATGTTGAGAGGCAGGTTAGTGATATGTGCTTAGGATAGAGTGATGGTGAGAGGCAGGTTAGTGATATGTGCTTAGGATAGAGTGATGGTGAGAGGCAGGTTAGTGATATGTGCTTAGGATAGAGTGATGGTGAGAGGCAGGTTAGTGATATGTGCTTAGGATAGAGTGATGTGAGAGGCAGGTTAGTGATATGTGCTTAGGATAGAGTGATGGTGAGAGGCAGGTTAATGATATGTGCTTAGGATAGAGTGATGGTGAGAGGGCAGGTTCGTGATATGTGCCTAGGATAGAGTGATGGTGAGAGGGCAGGTTAGTGATATGTGCTTAGGATAGAGCGATGGTGAGAGGCAGGTTAGTTATATGTGCTTAGGATAGAGTGATGGTGAGAGGCAGGTTAGTTATATGTGCTTGGGATAGAGTGATGGTGAAAGGCAGGTTAGTGATATGTGCTTAGGATAGAGTGATGGTGAGAGGCAGGTTAGTGATATGTGCTTAGGATAGTGATGGTGAGAGGCAGGTTAGTGATATGTGCTTAGGATAGAGTGATGGTGAGGGAGGGGAGGTTAGTGATATATGCTTAGGATAGAGTGATGGTGAGAGAGGGCAGGTTAGTGATATGTGCTTAGGATAGAGCGATGGTGAGAGGCAGGTTAGTGATATATGCTTAGGATAGAGTGATGGTGAGAGAGGGCAGGTTAGTGATATGTGCTTAGGATAGAGTGATGTTGAGAGGCAGGTTAGTGATATGTGCTTAGGATAGTGATGTTGAGAGGCAGGTTAGTGATATGTG
The DNA here is from genome assembly GCF_040206685.1 of Ascaphus truei. Lineage (NCBI taxonomy): Eukaryota > Metazoa > Chordata > Amphibia > Anura > Ascaphidae > Ascaphus > Ascaphus truei. The sequence continues at coordinate 28,560,071 of NC_134500.1, forward strand.
CTTAGGATAGAGTGATGGTGATAGAGGGTAGGTTAGTGATATGTGCTTAGGATAGAGTGATGGTGAGAGGCATGTTAGTGATATGTGCTTAGGATAGAGTGATGGTGATAGAGGGTAGGTTAGTGATATGTGCTTAGGATAGAGTGATGGTGAGAGGCAGGTTAGTGATATGTGCTTAGGATAGAGTGATGTGAGAGGCAGGTTAGTGATATGTGCTTAGGATAGAGTGATGGTGAGAGGCAGGTTAATGATATGTGCTTAGGATAGAGTGATGGTGAGAGGGCAGGTTCGTGATATGTGCTTAGGATAGAGTGATGGTGAGAGGGCAGGTTAGTGATATGTGCTTAGGATAGAGCGATGGTGAGAGGCAGGTTAGTTATATGTGCTTAGGATAGAGTGATGGTGAGAGGCAGGTTAGTTATATGTGCTTGGGATAGAGTGATGGTGAAAGGCAGGTTAGTGATATGTGCTTAGGATAGAGTGATGGTGAGAGGCAGGTTAGTGATATGTGCTTAGGATAGAGTGATGGTGAGAGGCAGGTTAGTGATATGTGCTTAGGATAGAGTGATGGTGAGGGAGGTTAGTGATATGTGCTTAGGATAGAGTGATGGCGAGAGAGGGCAGGTTAGTGATATGTGCTTAGGATAGAGTGATAGTGAGAGGGCAGGTTAGTGATATGTGCTTAGGATAGAGTGATGGTGAGAGGCAGGTTAGTGATACGTGCTTAGGATAGAGCGATGGTGAGAGGCAGGTTAGTGATATGTGCTTAGGATAGAGTGATGGTGAGAGGCAGGTTAGTGATATGTGCTTAGGATAGAGTGATGGTGAGAGGGTAGGTTAGTGATATGCGCTTAGGATAGAGTGATGGTGAGAGGCAGGTTAGTGATATGCGCTTAGGATAGAGTGATAGTGAGAGGGTAGGTTAGTGATATGTGCTTAGGATAGAATGATGGTGAGAGGGCAGGTTAGTGATATGTGCTTAGGATAGAGTGATGGTGAGAGGCAGGTTAGTTATATGTGCTTGGGATAGAGTGATGGTGAGAGGCAGGTTAGTGATATGTGCTTAGGATAGAGCGATGGTGAGAGGCAGGTTAGTGATATGTGCTTAGGATAGAGTGATGGTGAGAGGCAGGTTAGTGATATGTGCTTAGGATAGAGTGATGGTGAGAGGCAGGTTAGTGATATGTGCTTAGGATAGAGTGATGGTGAGAGAGGGCAGGTTAGTGATATGTGCTTAGGATAGAGTGATGTGAGAGGCAGGTTAGTGATATGTGCTTAGGATAGAGTGATTGTGAGAGGGCAGGTTAGTGATATGTGCTTAGGATAGAGTGATGGTGAGAGGCAGGTTAGTGATATGTGCTGAGGATAGAGTGATGGTGAGAGGCAGGTTAGTGATATGTGCTTAGGATAGAGTGATGGTGAGAGGGCAGGTTAGTGATATGTGCTTAGGATAGAGTGATGGTGAGAGGCAGATTAGTGATATGCGCTTAGGATAGAGTGATGGTGAGAGGCAGGTTAGTGATATGCGCTTAGGATAGAGTGATGGTGAGAGGGTAGGTTAGTGATATGTGCTTAGGATAGAGCGATGGTGAGAGGCAGGTTAGTGATATGTGCTTAGGATAGAGTGATGGTGAGAGGCAGGTTAGTGATATGTGCTTAGGATAGAGTGATGGTGAGAGGGGGCAGGTTAGTGATATGTGCTTAGGATAGAGTGATGGTGAGAGAGGGCAGGTTAGTGATATGTGCTTAGGATAGAGTGATGTGAGAGGCAGGTTAGTGATATGTGCTTAGGATAGAGTGATGGTGAGAGGCAGGTTAGTGATATGTGATTAGGATAGAGTGATGGTGAGAGGGTAGGTTAGTGATATGTGCTTAGGATAGAGTGATGGTGAGAGGCAGGTTAGTGATATGTGCTTAGGATAGAGTGATGGTGAGAGGCAGGTTAGTGATATGTGCTTAGGATAGAGTGATGGTGAGAGGCAGGTTAGTGATATGTGCTTAGGATAGAGTGATGGTGAGAGGGCAGGTTAGTGATATGTGCTTAGGATAGAGTGATGGTGAGAGGCAGGTTAGTGATATGCGCTTAGGATAGAGTGATGGTGAGAGGCAGGTTAGTGATATGCGCTTAGGATAGAGTGATAGTGAGAGGGTAGGTTAGTGATATGTGTTTAGGATAGAGTGATGGTGAGAGGGCAGGCTAGTGATATGTGCTTAGGATAGAGTGATGGTGAGAGGCAGGTTAGTGATATGTGCTTGGGATAGAGTGATGGTGAGAGGCAGGTTAGTGATATGTGCTTAGGATAGAGTGATGGTGAGAGAGGGCAGGTTAGTGATATGTGCTTAGGATAGAGTGATGGTGAGAGAGGGCAGGTTAGTGATATGTGCTTGGGATAGAGTGATGGTGAGAGAGGGTAGGTTAGTGATATGTGCTTAGGATAGAGTGATGGTGAGAGGCAGGTTAGTGATATGTGCTTAGGATAGAGTGATGGTGAGAGGCAGGTTAGTTATATGTGCTTAGGAAAGAGCGATGGTGAGAGGGCAGGTTAGTGATATGTGCTTAGGATAGAGTGATGGTGAGAGGCAGGTTAGTGATATGTGCTTAGGATAGAGCGATGGCGAGAGGCCAGGTAGTGATATGCGCTTAGGATAGAGTGATGGTGAGAGAGGGTAGGTTAGTGATATGTGCTTAGGATAGAGTGATGGTGAGAGGCAGGTTAGTGATATGTGCTTAGGATAGAGTGATGGTGAAAGAGGGTAGGTTAGTGATATGTGCTTAGGATAGAGTGATGGTGAGAGGCAGGTTAGTGATATGTGCTTAGGATAGAGTGATGTGAGAGGCAGGTTAGTGATATGTGCTTAGGATAGAGTGATGGTGAGAGGCAGGTTAGTGATATGTGCTTAGGATAGAGTGATGGTGAGAGGCAGGTTAGTGATATGTGCTTAGGATAGAGTGATGGTGAGAGGGCAGGTTAGTGATATGTGCTTATGATAAGAGCGATGGTGAGAGGCAGGTTAGTGATAAGTGCTTAGGATAGAGTGATGGTGAGAGACAGGTTAGTGATATGTGCTTAGGATAGAGCGATGGTGAGAGGCAGGTTAGTGATATGTGCTTAGGATAGAGCGATGGTGAGAGGCAGGTTAGTGATATGTGCTTAGGATAGAGCGATGGTGAGAGGCAGGTTAGTGATATGTGCTTAGGATAGAGTGATGGTGAGAGGGGGCAGGTTAGTGATATGTGCTTAGGATAAAGTGATGGTGAGGGCAGGTTAGTGATATGTGTTTAGGATTGAGCGATGGTGATAGGCAGGTTATTGATATGTGCTTAGGATAGAGTGATGGCGAGAGGCAGGTTAGTGATATGTGCTTAGGATAGAGTGATGGTGAGAGGCAGGTTAGTGATATGTGCTTAGGATTGAGTGATGATGAGAGGCAGGTTAGTGATATGTGCTTAGGATAGAGCGATGGTGAGAGGCAGGTTAGTGATATGTGCTTAGGATAGAGTGATGATGAGAGGCAGGTTAGTGATATGTGCTTAGGATAGAGTGATGGTGAGAGGCAGGTTAGTGATATGTGCTTAGGATAGAGCGATGGTGAGAGGCAGGTTAGTGATATGTGCTTAGGATAGAGTGATGGTGAGAGGCAGCTTAGTGATATGTGCTTAGGATTGAGTGATGATGAGAGGCAGGTTAGTGATATGTGCTTAGGATAGAGTGATGGTGAGAGGCAGGTTAGTGATATGTGCTTAGGATAGAGCGATGGTGAGAGGCAGGTTAGTGATATGTGCTTAGGATTGAGTGATGGTGAGAGGCAGGTTAGTGATATGTGCTTAGGATTGAGTGATGAGAGGCCGGGTAATGATATGTGCTTAGGATAGAGCGATGGTGAGAGGCCGGGTAGTGATATGTGCTTAGGATAGAGTGATGGTGAGAGGCCGGGTAGTGATATGTGCTTAGGATAGAGCGATGGTGAGAGGCAGGTTAGTGATATGTGCTAGTGATGGTGAGGGAGGAGCTGTCTTACACTAAGGGAAGAGAGAATAACACAGGAATGCTGATGGAGGAAGACGATCTTTTCGTTAATTTTCACATTTGAATCTAGTCCTATTCTAAAAACCATCTGTCACTCAAATTGTTGTTGAATGCTCTGGTCCTATAACCTCACATGCACTGCAAACAAACAGTAACACAGCTCAAATCAACAAGATAGCAGGACTCTGCAAGAATTAAGCTGTACGACAATAACATCTTAAAGGTGGTTACACAACAACTAATATAAACTGTCATTTAAAGGTTTTCTTGGGTGATAATAACTGAGTGCTTCACAGATCAAGGAAAAGACAAAATATCTCAAATATAATGCAAGTAAGGTATCCCGTGTGACAGACCCCGCGGTTTCCCCTCAGTGTGCCGCCGTGTCCTGCGTCTCTCTGCTGTCACCTCCTGTGATGTCATCTCTGTCTCTGCCGGTGACAGGGACCATTTGGTGACAGCAGGACGGGGGTGTTTAAATTAAAAGGGTGTGAATTGAATATAAAATGGTAATTAAAGTCTGGATTTCTCCAGCAGTGACGGGTCCCAGTGTTAGAAGTATCTCTGCCGCAGGATCATTTAGTAACATTGTATCTTCCGTCTGCTACAGAGAGCGGACAGTCCTGTGACATCAGACTGATCTCTGTACCAGCTGGAACGCCCTGTACCAGAAGTGACATCACCAGAGAGAGAGGGGGACACACGACATCACCAGAGAGAGAGGGGGACACACGACATCACCAGAGAGAGAGGGGGACACACGACATCACCAGAGTGGCGCGCACGCACGACATCGCCAGAGAGGGGGGCACACGACATCGCCAGAGAGGGGGGCACACGATATCGCCAGAGAGGGGGGCACACGACATCGCCAGAGAAGGGGGCACACGACATCGCCAGAGAAGGGGGCACACGACATCGCCAGAGAGGGGGGCACACGACATCGCCAGAGAAGGGGGCACACGACATCGCCAGAGAGGGGGGCACACGACATCGCCAGAGAGGGGGGCACACATGACATCGCCAGAGAGGGGGGCACACATGACATCACCAGAGACGGGGGCACACATGAGACATCGCCAGAGAGGGGGGCACACATGACATCACCAGAGAGGGGGGCACACGACATCACCAGAGAGGGGGGCACACGCACGACATCGCCAGTGAGGGGGGCACACGCACGACATCGCCAGAGAGGGGGGCACACGCACGACATCGCCAGAGAGGGGGGCACACGCACGACATCACCAGAGAGGGGGGCACACGACATCACCAGAGAGGGGGGCACACATGAGACATCGCCAGAGAGAGGGGCGCACACGTACGACATCGCCAAAGAGGGGGGCACACGACATCGCCAGAGAGGGGGGCACACGCACGACATCACCAGAGAGGGGGGCACACACACGACATCACCAGAGAGGGGGGCACACAACATCACCAGAGAGGGGGGCACACATACAACATCGCCAGAGAGGGGGGCACACACACGACATCGCCAGAGAGGGGGGCACACGACATCACCAGAGAGGGGGGCACACGACATCACCAGAGAGGGGGGGCACACACACGACATCACCAGAGAGAGGGGCACACACACGACATCACCAGAGAGAGGGGCACACACACGACATCGCCAGAGAGGGGGGCACATGCACGACATCGCCAGAGAGGGGGGCACACGAGACATCGCCAGAGAGAGGGGCACACATGAGACATCGCCAGAGAGAGGGCACACGACATCGCCAGAGAGAGGGGCACACACACGACATCGCCAGAGAGGGGACACACACACGACATCGCCAGAGAGGGGGGCACACGACATCGCCAGAGAGGGGGGCACACGACATCGCCAGAGAGGGGGGCACACGACATCGCCAGAGAGGGGGGCACACGACATCGCCAGAGAGGGGGGCACACGACATCGCCAGAGAGGGGGCACACGACATGTTTCCAACTACAATTCCATTAAAAAAAAATCTGAAAAGAACAGACTTTTCTTTAGGAACAAGGAGAATATAATTGAATGAATTGTTTATATGGCTTTATATGGGACAGCCTTGTTGTACCACCCCCACACAGGGGTTTTACGCCTGGAATTAGGACGTACAGTATCACTATATATGTGAGTACATTCTCCAGAAACCTTGTAATATGGCCCCGTGATTTCCCAGTGACCGGCTGGGCAGCGGCCGACTAAGGAACGGTCTCCTGCTCACCAGCTGAATGGCTATCATCAACACAGTCTTCAAGGTGAACGTCCGGTCGCAGAGGTCAAACAAGTCCTCCAAGCTTGGGCCCAGCAGCTCCAGTACCATGGCGTTGTACTTTCCACATGGCCCGAAGTAAAAGACCTGAGGAAGCCCGTCAGCTGCAACAGGAGAGAGGAGAAGCGGATGTGAGGAATAACCAGAAGGGTTCAGATACTAACCTCACCCCGACACCAATAATTATGACCACCCACCCCAGCCTCTGAAAGCGTCTCTGCTCAATAAAACCAACCAAGACTTGCCGGGAAACACCAAAATATGGCATCTGGTAAATCAATATCTGGCTTGCACTGCATCCCCCAATGTTATAACGCTGGGATAGAATTACACCCCGACAGGGTGACCCACCCAGTTCAGGGTCACTGACCCCACGGGAAACATCCTCACCATGAACTGAAAATGTCCGCTGTGTATTAACCTGTGAGCGCCACAGGGGTCAGCAACATGGCAATGACAACGTGCTAACCCGAACGGGACTGCGCTAACAGAGAGCGATGTATGAGAGAGAAGAACTCGCGTCATTGGTCAAGCTCTGGTCTTTGTACAGAAGGAGCTTCATTAGCCGGAGCCCATCACTGACCAGAGGTGACCAGAGGGGGGCAGCAGAGCAGCTGCCTAGAAATGCACATGCAGCGGTGGCTGAGGGACAGGCCCGTGAGTGTGCGCAGCGTGTACTACTTGTGTACACACACCGCACTCTTGGTGCTATGGGCGGTAAAGTGACTCGCCCAAGGTCACAAGCAACTTCTGCACGATGCTGTCTGGGATCTCCCACCTGCAGGGGTGGACCGGTAGGGGGGGGGGGAGCAGGGGGGGTTTGAGACACTGAATTAAAGGCAGTATCTGCCGGATGACTGATCCCCTGCGCTTCCCGCAGTGCCGGGGGGCATCGTGGGGTTGTGTCACCCCCCCCGCCCGCAGAATTGTATCCCACCCCACACACCGCAGAATTGTATCCCCCCCACACACACACAGCAGGATTGTATCCCCCCTCCACACACACAGCAGGATTGTATCCCCCCCCCACACACACACACACACACACACACACCACGGGATTGTATCTTGTATTCCCACCCCCACACACACACCGCGAGATTGTATCTTGGATCCCCACCCCCACCGCGAGATTGTATCCCCCCCACATGCCGCAGGGTTGTATCTCCCCCCCCAACCACGCACCGGAGGATTGTATCCCCCCCCCCCACACACACCACGGGATTGTATCTTGTATCCCCCCCCACACACACACCGTGGGATTATATCCCCCCCCCCCCCACACACATACACACACACACACCGCGGGGTCTGGTACCTGCATTGCCGAGTTGTTTGTAAAACCGGTATTCCAGGTGCAGCTGCGGAGCGCGAGATTTGATTGGTTCCTGCAGAGAAATAAGGAGCGGGAAAAGCATAGTTACACGGCGGAAATATTTAAGGATCCAGCAGCAATCCAGCGTCCCCAGGATTGTGTCATTATATATGTGCGCACGCGCACACAGACACAGGCGCGCGCACACAGACACAGGCGCGCGCACACAGACACAGGCACGCGCACACAGACACAGCCGCGCGCACACAGACACAGCCGCGCGCGCACACAGACTCAGCCGCACACATGTCCTGGCCTCTCAGCGCAGAGTATCAGAGAGTACCCGGGCCTCTCCGCGCAGAGTATCAGCGGGGCAGAGGGGAGGGAGAGGAGGGTAAAGGGGAAGGGGGGCAGGAGAGAGGGAGGAGGGAGGGGAGGAGGGAGGTGTGAGAGGTGTGAAAGAGGGGGGAGGGAGGTGGAGGAGGGAGTAATGAGGACAGAGTAGAGAGGAGTGAGGAGAGGGAGTTGGGGTATTGTCCAAGGCTGGGTACACAATGCCACAAATGCAGCACTTCCTGGTTGCGCGTTACCCAGTGAGTGGGGCCAGCCGGCCTGACACACGGGCGGGGTTTCCTCTGCCAGGAACGCGTGATGCAGCTTAAAGGATGTGCTGCATCTCTGTATCTCTGTAGGGTATTCCTCTACCCGCCCACTGGCTATGAAACGGACACCTAACATCGGAGTGATTCGGTACTAAGCGCATTTTCCGTCACAACCCAATATTTACAAGGGCAGACACCCGCTATGTCTGAACATTTTGGGGCATGTTTACTAAATGGTGTTATTGCTTAAGACACCTTACAACCATGTTCCTGTGAACGGGCGGCTGGTGGAAAAGCGCTGCTTGGTGAAGAAGTATCTTTATCGGAGATAGGATAACCCCGAGTGATTTATTGCTGTGCAGATTGTACAATAACATCGGTACAAAGGCCCCGGCTGTGCTGGAGACCACAGGGCAATTCTTCAGTGTTCCCCTTCACTGCATGGTTACGGGGTCACATTTAGGCGACAGACGCCTTCTATATGCATATCCGACAGCTATATGCATTATTAAAGATAAGTAAACACGGGGAGCGTCTGTGTGGGGGTGCATGAGGAGAGAGGGAGAGAGAGGGAGGGGGAAAGAGAGGGAGAGAGAGGGAGGGGGAAAGAGAGGGAGAGAAAGGGAGAGGGAAAGAGAGGGAGAGAGGGAGGGGGAAAGAGAGGGAGAGAGAGGGAGGGGGAAAGAGAGGGAGAGAGAGGGAGGGGGAAAGAGAGGGAGAGAGAGGGAGAAAGAGAGGGGGAAAGAGAGGGGGAGAGAGAGGGGGAGAGAGAGGGGGAAAGAGAGGGGGAGAGAGAGGGGGAGAGAGAGGGGGAGAGAGAGGGGGAGAGAGAGGGGGAGAGGGAGAGGGAGAGGGAGAGGGAGGGAGAGAGAGGGAGAGGGAGGGAGAGAATTTTTTTTTAAGACAAACTCACAAATGTTCCTCCCTTTGTCCAAACGAAACATGGCGGCCTCTGACTTCTGAAGACCAGAGCCGGTTCTCACATGGATGTTTCACCATCCAAGTGGATCAATGTTTTGGCCGAACGGTCCTGCTGGACCCACGTCAATAAACACCAAGAAAGCGGCCATGCGAGACCAGCCTAGTTCTCTTCACTACAAACCTTGGTCATCTTCAGCGTGGCCAAGCCCCATGGCAGGACTTCTATTGCATTCCATACCCTCTGAACTCTGACCTCGTGAACCAGGAAGTCAGACGTGCATTATAAACATGCTGGGGACCAGGATAGGAGCAGGTAGAAGGAGATATGCCAGTCTAGCTGGGGGTAACCCAGCTGTGAACTCCAGGAGAGGGGGGGCGCACAGGGGGAAAGGGCAATCATAACATATATACACACACTCACCAGTTTAATTGCCACATACTCATTGGTGTAAAGATTCTTGCCTAGAGAAAGCAAAAGAAAAATAATTTTAGGTAATATCTGCCAACACCGGGACACAAAGTCTTACCCACACATCTCACGAGCAATCCTTTAGCCTAATTAGAGGGATAGTTACCCTAACATGACCTATGCTGAAAGTGAGCTCCATGTCACGTCCTTTAATTACTTTATTAATAAAATGTTTTACCAGGAAGTAGTACAAAGAGTTACCTCTCGTTTACAAGTATGTCCTGAGCACAGAGTTATGATGACAGATACATGGTTAGAAATACATAGTTACATTAAGTGAGCAAGGTATACATTATATACAAGACATTGCATGCACAGTTATTAAAGATAATACATGTTATAGGCGTATGTGACAGTTACAGACCAGATTAGACTGGTGGTGGCTGAGAGAGTCTCCGTTAGACTGTTCCAGTTGTGGAGTGCACGGTAAGAGAAGGAGGTTAGAGCAGGTTGACCAACTTTATTTGTATTTTTTTAGGTCTGCTAATATCACTAAGTGAGAGCGGATTACGCCAGATTTAGGCAGCAATCTTCGCTCTTGTTACTTAACTGGGAAGTAGGGGGTCCCCAACGTTGTTCCTTTCAGCTGTGGAGAGGCCTGGGGCCTGAGATACGTGCCGGCCCCGGTGTCGCAGCCGCCACCAGCGGCACATGCCCCGGTAAGTTTCTAAGTAACACGAGGGGCTCCGGAGCTGAAATCCAAGTGGTTCCGGAGACCCCACACTTTGGGGGGGACTGACACTTTAATGTGTCATCGGCTCCTAAACTATAGCAGGGCAATGGTATTTATTTTTATTAGCCCCCTCACCTTGGGGTAACCAAGTTGCTTCCCGGAAAAGGTAGCACGTTCCCGTCACCGCCAGGGGAAACAAAATGGCCATCTCATTCTCCCGTGTCACGTGGTGCAACATTGTCCGCTGTGGCTTCTGATTGTGGTGCATGATTTAAAGCCCCATTGCTACCGATACTGGTAACTTGCTGGGGCATCAGGGGGGTTCCCCCTGAGCTGAAATTGACGCTGTTCAGCTCCCCCCACCCAATGCTCCTAATCCCACCACTGCCCCCATCTTCCATGTTCAGGGATAGGAAGGAGGAACGGCATCTTATTTATATTCAAACTCCATTTATTTCACAAACACGCCGTGTGCAATAACGCGCAACATGAAATACCTTCCCCGCGATAGATTTTCAGCATGCGACGGAATAAAAGAACGTTTTCGCGTGAATTCAAACCGTTAATGAGGTCTCCTACAGGCTGAGCAGATATGACATGAAATATCCTCATTTTGTTATATATACGGTTATGGTGGGAGAAGATTTGGTATTGCCCCAGGCAGCAACATTTGGGGTTTCTGGTTAAAGATGGCATTTATGGAAAAGCGCATTAAACAGCGAGACGTCACAGGACGTGAAATCGAACGGAAAACGTATTTTTATGCAGCAGAAATGGTGGCAAAATCATTGTAAAATCAGACACAAACGTGATGGCGAGTAAAAAAAGTGGCAGAAAGCCACGCCCATAACATGGATCCACATGCCCACGTCTCTGACAGGGCCACTTTCCTGCCCTTCCCCATTATCTCTTAGCACTGCTTCCACTGCAGCCAGCGATGCTGGGTAATTGTGAGAGTGCTGATCTGAGTGACTGAAATTGCAGTTGTGCATTACGTGTGGAGTTGGAACAAGGAGGAGTTGGAACAAGGAGGAGTTGGAACAAGGAGGAGTTGGAACAAGGTATAGTATAGTGAAGTGTAGTTGCGACAATGAGCAGGATTGAGAATGCCACTCAATGCACATCTTGCCACATGTATGTGCACTTGGAGCAGCTGTTCCAGGGAGCGTACCGCTGTGAGAGGTGTGAGCGGGTGGTCTCGTTAGAGTCAGACATTGCTGATCTGAAGAGGCAACTTGCAATATTGATGGATATTGACAATCTTGAAAGGCCCAACAGCCACTTGTGGACACTACCAAACCCCTAGGGGTACCTCCGGGGGCTACCATCAGGAACGGAGCCCAGCTGTCTTGAAGGGCGAATCCCTATGGAGATGACGTCAGCATGAGAGGGATATCCTAGCAAAGTCCTGGTATACAGCTGCTGCTGAGAGTGCCCGCTGAGAGGATATACTACACCAATTCCACACCAGTAACATCGAGTGGTAACCAGTGTGAATACACACTCAATGCTTATTTAATCATACTTGATGTACGCAGTTTATATATAATTTTATTCAATACACACTTGTATTACCTACTGAACCCTTAAGCCTGTCACTGCCATTAGTACACTTTGCCCCTAGGAGGGCCTGACTCCTTAACCCTGTCACTGCTATTATTACACCTTAAACTGCATATTACGGTCCCTAAAACAGCTGATGGCAGCATCTCCATATAAAAATAAATGTAATATCGACTTCCCGCCCTCTCCTATTATTACGATATAACCGGTATTTTGCCCACCCCTTTACCAGTGCTCGGACCCCCGTACAGAAGGGAGATGTGTTACCTAGCCGTAGCTCCCCGAAATTCCCGCAGCCGATCTTCTTTCCGACCCTGAAGTTGGGCCCCACCATGAGGACACCGGATGAGGTGGTGGAGCTGGACGCCCGGGAGCTGTGGCTGGTCCGCACCGGTATCGCCTTCGCCGCCCGCGGCCTTTCATCCTTCTCCCGGTTGCTATGGTCCATGTTCTTATAACATAAGAGCGTGGCCGGGGCACCTAGCAGGCGCTAGGGCTTCGCCACCCACGCGGCCTCAAATAGAGGGAGGCAAGAAATAGCCCACGGAGAATCCCAGGGGCCACTAAAGTTTCGCAGAGGGGGCCACAGAAGCGGGTCACATAACCGTGCACGACTCCCACGGGACCATCTCAAGGCCGCTCAGAGCCTCCATAATGCCAAGAAACCATCGTGTCCCAACGGCAAGACGTGCGGGGTCCTGGGGGGGAGAGAGAGAACAGTGTGAGTTACAGGCTCCACCGACTGGGGGAACCACCTTCAGGGACTCAACCAATAAGGACAGAGTAGCACTTTAAAGCAACACAGAGTCTGGATAAGCAAGTTACCTGAATACATGGGAGCTTACAAACAGTCTTATCCCATAAGTGGCTATTTTAAAATAATGGAAATTACATATCAGGTAAAAATAAAAACTTCGAAAGATCCGACTCCCCCCCTCCCCCTTATTTGTATCTTGTGATAAAGTCATGTTTCCCTTTTCTCCGGGAACACTGAATATCCACTACTTCTGTGTATTCACGCATTTAAACGGTTAAACACGTCCCTGTCCTGTGTTTACTTTAGTCCCAGAAAAGACTGACCCACCTGAGGTGCTCAAGTCCAGTCCGCAAGCCCCCGCTCTCCCACAGGACAGGTTTTCAGAATATCCCAGCTTCAGCAAAGGTGGCTCAATCAGAGGCTCAGTAAAAGACTGAGCCTCTGATTGAGCCACCTGTGCAGAAGCAGGGACTGATTGAGCCACCTGTGCTGAAGCAGGGAAATCCTGACCTGTTGGGGGGCTTTAGCACCCCTACCATAGGGAATTGCACATGCAACTCGGCGCCTGACTCCTATCTCCATTAAGCAGCCATTTCCCCGGTGGTGGCAGCTCTCGGTACGTCAGTCAGGAGCAGATGTATGACCTGGATTCGCAGGCCGTGTCTTTACACAGCAACAAAGCACTCGCTCACTTCAAAGCTACAACAGCCCACACTCCACACGCTGACTCACTGGCAAACTGTGTGGTCTTTAACTGCTACACACACGTCTATAATGTATTATCTGTAACTGTGCATGCAATGTCTTGTATATAATGTACTAGCTGAGAGACCCGGCGTTGCCCGGGATGTAAATGCGTAATAGGTAGTATTATTTATAAATCGTGGAACAATAGGTGACTGTTTGTTGTAAAGGTTGGATAATAGTATTGAAAAGAAAGATGGAAGAAAATGTAATACGATGTTGTATAAAAATGGTTTATTGTAACCACACCACAGTACAATGTATATTTTGGTGCCATAAGTGATGTAAAAATCTGAGTCGTGTGTCCTGCTAGGGTGTGAGGCGGCAGTACACCCTCACATAACACTGCAACCTTTGTATAGAGCATATAGTCAGTCGCCTTATCAGTAATAATTACACAGCGTTCTGACCCACACACTAACCGATCCAAACACAAACTCCCCTCTTTTCACCACGAACGAGCATGGTTGCATGGCCTGCTGGAAACCATCTTTGGCCAGTTTTGCTCCGCCCTACAGTAACTCTGCGCCATCTGTAACACACGCGCATGCTGCGTTCCTCCACTCGTTCCTCTGAACGCCTCTGGAGGAAATCTCATACTCTCGCAGACTTCCTTCACTACAAATTTATGCTATCCTGTTTCAACTCTGCCCTCTCGCAAGCTAAAGAAGCCTACTTTTCTGCACTAATCAACATGCATAAGTCTAACCCACGCCGACTGTTCTCTGTCTTTGATACTCTACTCAAACCACCCTCAGCTGCCTCTCCTTCCTCCATCTCCGCTCAGGACTTTGCTGACTATTTTAAGGAAAAGGTGGAATCCATGTCAGAACATCCCCTCTGTTTCTTCTTCCCATCCTACACCTCTTCCTAACTCTCCTCCTGCCTTCCTTGACTCTTTTTCCACTGTCTCACAGGAGGATGTGTCGCTGTTGATCGCCTCTTCTCCATCTACCACTTGCCCTCTTGACCCCATTCCCTCCCATCTCCTAAAACCTCTTGCTCCTACTATAATCCCTACACTCACACACATTTTTAACTCCTCCCTCTGCTCTGGAACCTTTCCATCCTCCTTCAAACATGCAACAGTCATACCATTACTCAAAAACAGCAAGCTTGACCCTACCTGTCTTTCTAACTATAAACCTGTCTCCCTCCTGCCTTTTGCCTCTAAACTCCTTGAACGTCTTGTATTCTCTCGCTTGCTCCATTTTCTCAACACCTATTCTCTCCTAGACCCTCTACAATCTGGCTTCCGCACTGCTCACTCCACGGAAACAGCCCTCACTAAAATAACTGACGACCTCCATGCTGCCAAAGACAGAGGTCATTACACTCTGCTCATACTACTCGACCTCTCTGCAGCATTTGACACCGTGGACCACCCTCTTCTCCTTCACATTCTCCATACTCTTGGCATTCGGAACAAAGCTCTATCCTGGATCTCATCCTACCTCTCCCATCGTACTTTCAGTGTCTCTTCTGCTAACACATCCTCCTCCTCTATTGATCTCTCTGTGGGGGTACCCCAGGGCTCTGTCCTGGGACCTCTTCTCTTTTCTCTGTATACACTCTCTCTAGGTGACCTAATAACATCTTTTGGGTTTAATTATCACCTCTATGCTGACGACACACAAATATATTTCTCAACACCCGACCTTACACCTGCTATACAAACCAAAGTTTCTGAATATCTCTCTGCTATATCTTCCTGGATGGCCCTCTGCCGCCTTAAACTCAACATGGCTAAAACAGAGCTCCTCATACTTCCTCCCAAACCTGGCCCCACTACCTCCTTCCACATTACTGTTGGAAGTACCATCATTCACCCAGTAGCCCAAGCACGCTGCCTAGGGGTCACACTCGACTCCTCTCTCACATTCGCCCCTCACATTCAAAACATTTCTAAAACCTGTCGCTTTTTCCTCCGCAATATAACAAAGATACGCCCTTTCCTCTGTTGCTCGACTGCTAAAACTCTGACTCAGGCCCTCATTCTCTCCCGTCTTGATTAATGTAACCTCCTGCTGTCCGGCCTTCCTGCCTCTCACCTGTCTCCCCTACAATCTATCCTAAACGCTGCTGCCAGAATCACTGTACTCTTTCCGAGATCTGTCTTAGCATCTCCCCTCATGAAATCCCTCTCCTGGCTTCCGATCAAATCCCGCATCTCACACTCCATTCTTCTCCTCACTTTTAAAGCTTTACACTCTTCTGCCCCTCCTTACATCTCAGCCCTAATTTCTCGTTATGCACCATCCAGACTCTTGCGTTCTTCTCAAGGATGTCTTCTTTCTACCCCCTTTGTATCTAAAGCCCTCTCCTGCCTTAAACCTTTTTCACTGACTGCCCCACACCTCTGGAATGCCCTTCCCCTCAGTACCCGACTAGCACCCTCTCTATCCACCTTTAAGACCCACTTGCTTAAAGAAGCATATGAATAGCACTGTGGATATTCTGAACACATGATACATAATGCTTGGCCCCCTGCAGACGCACTTACCAGAACTCCCTCCTACTGTCTCTGTACGTTCTCCCTATCTACCAATTAGACTGTAAGCTCCTCGGAGCAGGGACTCCTCTTCCTTAATGTCTAAAGCACTTATTCCCATGATCTGTTATTTATATTATCTGTTATTTATTTGATTACCACATGTATTACTGCTGTGAAGCGCTATGTACATTAATGGCGCTATATAAATAAAGACATACAATACAATACATCTTACACGCAGAAACCGCCCCCAAACATGGTCACCCAGAGAGGTTTGGTACATATACAATAATGTTCAGATTATGTGCAATCTTCTAAAGCAGGTGTCCAACTCCAGTCCTCAAGGGCCACAGGTGGCTTGATCAGAATGTGCTGAAGCAGGGATATTCCAAATACCTGACCTGTTGGTGGCCCTTGGGGACTGGAGTACGCCCCCCCCCCCCCAGGCTAGATTATAAACTTGATGCTGCAGTGTGTCCCTCGGGCCCAGTATAGTAATATAATCTCACTGCTACGGGCTTCACACCGCACTGCGCTTAAACAAAATAACCACAACATTTCAGTTTAAAAAGCAGCGTTTCTGTCGCACACATTTTCAAACTGCCACGGTGACATTTGCAGTGACTTGGGAGGTGGCCACGCACATCTGCAATATTAGCTACTGAATGTGTTTCCCTAAACTCCTCGCTGTAATCATTGGGGATGTTGAAGGTGGTCTGACAATCTTTGGTCTATTGCTAGCTCCCCCTAAAATATATGTTGTTTCCTAAAGGAGCCCGTGTGTGTTGTACACACGGTCACAGAGCCGGGACTCAGAAACGGCTCAAACTCTTCCCGTCGTTCTGAGCGGACACAGACCCTCCTCCTGGTTACATACACAACTGTTCAGGGGACCGGGCAATGGAATGAGGCCTTAGGTTGCAACCAAATCACAACCTCTCCCAGCCGGGCACCTCCACCGCATGCCCTCAGCGTCTCTCCCAGTCAGGCACCTCCACCGCATGCCCTCAGCGTCTCTCCCAGCCGGGCACCTCCACCGCATGCCCTCAGCGTCTCTCCCAGTCAGGCACCTCCACCGCATGCCCTCAGCGTCTCTCCCAGCCGGGCACCTCCACCGCAAGTCCTCAGCGTCTCTCCCAGCCGGGCACCACCACCGCATGTCCTCAGCGCCTCTCCCACCCGGGCACCTCCACCGCATGCCCTCAGCGTCTCTCCCAGCCGGACACCTCCACCGCATGTACTCAGCGTCTCTCCCAGCCGGGCACCCCCACCGCATGTCCTCAGCGTCTCTCCCAGCCGGACACCTCCACCGCATGTCCTCAGCGTCTCTCCCAGGCGGGCACCTCCACCGCATGTCCTCAGCGTCTCTCCCACCCGGGCACCTCCATCGCATGTCCTCAGCGTCTCTCCCAGCCGGGCACCTCCACCGCATGTCCTCAGCGTCTCTCCCACCCGGGCACCACCACCGCATGTCCTCAGCGCCTCTCCCACCCGGGCACCTCCACCGCATGTCCTCAGCGCCTCTTCCACCCGGGCACCACCACCGCATGTCCTCAGCGCCTCTCCCACCCGGGCACCTCCACCGCATGTCCTCAGCGTCTCTCCCAGCCGGGCTCATCCACCGCATGTCCTCAGCGTCTCTCCCAGCCGGACACCTCCACCGCATGTCCTCAGCGTCTCTCCCAGGCGGGCACCTCCACCGCATGTCCTCATGGTCTCTCCCAGTCGGGCACCACCATCGCATGCCCTCAGCGTCTCTCCCAGCCGGGCACCTCCACCGCATCCCCTCAGCGTCTCTCCCAGCCGGGCACCTCCACCGCATGTTTTCAGCGTCTCTCCCAGCCGGGCACTTCCACCGCATGTCCTCAGCGCCTCTGCCAGCTTGGCACCTCCGCCGCACCCCTAACAGCCACAGGGCACCTCCGACGTGCAGAGCAATCAATGTGGCCGCTAGTAGGCAGGACACATCTTAAAATTTACCACTGCTGGTGGCCGTGCCCTTCGCGTCAGAGGTGCCCTGCTGCTGGGAGAGGCGCTGAGGACATGCTGAGGTGGAGATGCCTTGCGCTGCGAGAGGCGCGGAGTAAATGCTGCGGGTGGAGGTGCCCTGCGGCTGGGAGAGGCGCGGAGGACATGCTGCGGCTGGGAGAGGCGCGGAGGACATGCTGCGGCTGGGAGAGGCGCTGAAGACATTCTGCGAGGGAGGTGCCATGCGGTTGGGAGAGGTGCTGAGGACATGCTGCTGGTGAGGTGCCCTGCGCTGGGAGAGGCGCCGAGGACATGCTGCGGGGGAGGTGTCCTGCGGCTGGGAGAGGTGCTGAGGACATGCTGCGGGGGAGGTGCCCTGCGGCTGGGAGAGGTGCTGAGGACATGCTGCGGGGGAGGTGCCCTGCGCTGGGAGAGGTGCTGAGGACATGCTGCTGGTGAGGTGCCCTGCGGCTGGGAGAGGCGCCGAGGACATGCTGCGGGGGAGGTGTCCTGCGGCTGGGAGAGGTGCTGAGGACATGCTGCGGGGGAGGTGCCCTGCGGCTGGGAGAGGTGCTGAGGGCATGCTGCGGGGGAGGTGCCCTGCGCTGGGAGAGGTGCTGAGGACATGCTGCGGGGGAGATGCCCTGCTGCTGGGAGAGGTGCTGAGGACATGCTGCGGGGGAGATGCCCTGCTGCTGGGAGAGGTGCTGAGGACATGCTGCGGGGGAGATGCCCTGCTGCTGGGAGAGGTGCTGAGGACATGCTGCAGGGGAGATGCCCTGCGCTGGGAGAGGCGTGGTGAGGACATGCTGCGGGGGAGGTGCCATGCGGTTGGGAGAGGTGCTGAGGACATGCTGCGGGGGAGGTGCCCTGCGGCTGGGAGAGGTGCTGAGGACATGCTGCGGGGGAGGTGCCCTGCGCTGGGAGAGGTGCTGAGGACATGCTGCGGGGGAGATGCCCTGCTGCTGGGAGAGGTGCTGAGGACATGCTGCGGGGGAGGTGCCATGCGCTGGGAGAGGCGTGGTGAGGACATGCTGCGGGGGAGGTGCCATGCGGTTGGGAGAGGTGCTGAGGACATGCTGCGGGGGAGGTGCCCTGCGGCTGGGAGAGGTGCTGAGGACATGCTGCAGGGGAGATGCCCTGAGCTGGGAGAGGCGTGGTGAGGACATGCTGCGGGGGAGGTGCCATGCGGTTGGGAGAGGTGCTGAGGACATGCTGCGGGGGAGGTGCCCTGCGGCTGGGAGAGGTGCTGAGGACATGCTGCGGGGGAGGTGCCCTGCGGCTGGGAGATGCGCTGAGGACATGCTGCGGGGGAGGTGCCCTGCGGCTGGGAGATGCGCGGAGGACATGCTGCGGAGGAGGTGCTCTCCCCCATCCCCTAGGGATACTTCTCCCCCCCCCCCACAACTCACCCCGCTGCCAGGCAGTCTCTTCCCCGTCCACATCTCTCCCCCTTGCTCCACTCACCTCTCCTCATTGGTTGCTTTGGAGGTCACGTGAGCGGACTCGGCGCGCAATCTAAAATGTCACTGTCGGGTGACAGTCAGCACGCCTGCGGAAGCGTGCGCGAACCCCTGCTAAAGCCGCTCTCATTGCGGCTGCAGGGGCTCACTGTCTAGCGTCAGTGCGGGTCAGCGCCTAAGCGCTGACCATGCCCGTGGCCTAAGGCAGTGGCCACGCTGGCGCTGACGGCGCTCATGCTTAGAGAGCGGTGACATCACCACCTCTCCAAGCATGAGAGACGGGTGTCCGCACTACTTCGCAAGCGCGCGCGGGGGCGTTGCAGGCAAGCTGAGCGCGGTTCAAAGTCAGATTTTTTTGTTTATGTAAGCGCCAAGCGTGGTGAGCGTCTGTGCACCACGTGAGCGGGGACGTCTAAGTTTAAAACTATGATAGTGCCGATCTGTGCGCTATCACATGGACATTCCCACTGACAACACCAGGAGTTTCCATGCGATAACCACCAGTTATTGGGAAAGTTTGTAATTTTTCACACTGTCAGCATGAGAAGCAGAGGACGGGAGGCGCAGGGAGCAGGAGAAGCAGAGGTCGGGAGGCGCAGGGAGCAGGAGAAGCAGAGGTCGGGAGGCGCAGGGAGCAGGAGAAGCAGAGGACGGGAGGCACAGGGAGCAGGAGAAGCAGAGGACGGGAGGCGCAGGGAGCAGGAGAAGCAGAGGTCGGGAGGCGCAGGGAGCAGGAGAAGCAGAGGACGGGAGGCACAGGGAGCAGGAGAAGCAGAGGACGGGAGGCACAGGGAGCAGGAGAAGCAGAGGACGGGAGGCACAGGGAGCAGGAGAAGCAGAGGACGGGAGGCACAGGGAGCAGGAGAAGCAGAGGACGGGAGGCACAGGGAGCAGGAGAAGCAGAGGACGGGAGGTGCAGGAGAAGCAGAGGACGGGAGGTGCAGGAGAAGCAGAGGACGGGAGGTGCAGGAGAAGCAGAGGACGGGAGGTGCAGGAGAAGCAGAGGACGGGAGGCACAGGGTGCAGGAGAAGCAGAGGACAGGAGACAGAGAGACAGAGAGAGCAGGAGAAGCAGAGGACGGGAGGCACAGGGAGCAGGAGAAGCAGAGGACGGGAGACAGAGAGAGCAGGCGAAGCAGAGGACGGGAGGCACAGGGAGCAGGAGAAGCAGACGACGGGAGGCACAGGGAGCAGGAGAAGAAGAGGACGGGAGGCACAGGGAGCAGGAGAAGAAGAGGACGGGAGGCGCAGGGAGCAGGAGAAGCAGAGGACGGGAGGCACAGGGAGCAGGAGAAGCAGAGGACGGGAGGCACAGGGAGCAGGAGAAGCAGAGGACGGGAGGCGCAGGAGAAGCAGAGGACGGGAGGCACAGGGAGCAGGAGAAGCAGAGGACGGGAGGCGCAGGGAGCAGGAGAAGCAGAGGACGGGAGGCACAGGGAGCAGGAGAAGCAGAGGACGGGAGGCACAGGGAGCAGGAGAAGCAGAGGACGGGAGGCGCAGGGAGCAGGAGAAGAAGAGGACGGGAGGCACAGGGAGCAGGAGAAGAAGAGGACGGGAGGCGCAGGGAGCAGGAGAAGCAGAGGATGGGAGGCACAGGGAGCAGGAGAAGCAGAGGACGGGAGGCACAGGGAGCAGGCGAAGCAGAGGACGGGAGGCGCAGGGAGCAGGAGAAGCAGAGGACGGGAGGCACAGGGAGCAGGAGAAGCAGAGGACAGGAGGCACAGGGAGCAGGAGAAGCAGAGGACGGGAGGCACAGGGAGCAGGAGAAGCAGATACAGAGAGCAGGCGAAGCAGAGGACGGGAGGCACAGGGAGCAGGAGAAGCAAAGGACGGGAGGCACAGGGAGCAGGAGAAGCAGATACAGAGAGCAGGAGAAGCAGAGGACGGGAGGCACAGGGAGCAGGAGAAGCAGAGGACAGGAGGCACAGGGAGCAGGAGAAGCAGAGAACGGGAGGCACAGGGTGCAGGAGAAGCAGAGGACAGGAGGCACAGGGAGCAGGAGAAGCAGAGGACGGGAAGCACAGGGAGCAGGAGAAGCAGAGGACAGGAGGCACAGGGAGCAGGAGAAGCAGAGGACGGGAGACAGAGAGAGCAGGAGAAGCAGAGGACGGGAGGCACAGGGAGCAGGAGAAGCAGAGGACGGGAGGCACAGGGAGCAGGAGAAGCAGAGGACGGGAGGCACAGGGAGCAGGAGAAGCAGAGGACGGGAGGCGCAGGAGAAGCAGAGGATGGGAGGCACAGGGAGCAGGAGAAGCAGAGGACGGGAGGCACAGGGAGCAGGAGAAGCAGAGGACGGGAGGCGCAGGGAGCAGGAGAAGCAGAGGACGGGAGGCACAGGGAGCAGGAGAAGCAGAGGACGGGAGGCACAGGGAGCAGGAGAAGCAGAGGACGGGAGGCACAGGGAGCAGGAGAAGCAGATACAGAGAGCAGGAGAAGCAGAGGACGGGAGGCACAGGGAGCAGGATAAAGCAGAGGACAGGAGGCACAGGGAGCAGGAGAAGCAGAGGACGGGAGGCACAGGGTGCAGGAGAAGCAGAGGACAGGAGGCACAGGGAGCAGGAGAAGCAGAGGACGGGAGGCACAGGGAGCAGGAGAAGCAGAGGACAGGAGGCACAGGGAGCAGGAGAAGCAGAGGACGGGAGACAGAGAGAGCAGGAGAAGCAGAGGACGGGAGGCACAGGGAGCAGGAGAAGCAGATACAGAGAGCAGGAGAAGCAGAGGACGGGAGGTACAGGGAGCACGAGAAGCAGATACAGAGCAGGAGAAGCAGAGGACGGGAGGCACAGGGAGCAGGAGAAGCAGAGGACGGGAGGCACAGGGAGCAGGCGAAGCAGAGAACGGGAGGCACAGGGTGCAGGAGAAGCAGAGGACAGGAGGCACAGGGAGCAGGAGAAGCAGAGGACAGGAGGCACAGGGAGCAGGAGAAGCAGAGGACGGGTGGCACAGGGAGCAGGAGAAGCAGATACAGAGAGCAGGAGAAGCAGAGGACGGGAGGTACAGGGAGCAGGAGAAGCAGATACAGAGAGCAGGAGAAGCAGATACAGAGAGCAGGAGAAGCAGGCACAGACGCAGACAGAGCAGGAGCTGAGGACGGCGGATGTAGAGAGCTGCACGGTGAAAGAAAATGAAGGCCATTGAGTCACAGATAAGGAATAGGACACTTCTGGGGTTCTCAACCACAGCGAGATTTACAGACCAACAAGCATGCCTGGCGCTGGGACAGTCACTAACCGTGTCCATTCTCGGCCCTCCTTACAGGAAGACGATTTGAGTGGATTATGGCCAGACCATAGGACAAGATCACAGCACTGGCCACACAATCTGTCAAACTCTAGGACAGGAGTGGCCAACTGTAGTCCTCAAGGGCCACCAACCGGTCAGGTATGAGATATCCCTGCTTCAGCACAGGTAGCCATTTGCAGTCTTCGACTGAGCATTGATTGAGCCACCTGTGCTGAAGCAGGGATATCCTTCAAACCTGATCTGTTGGTGACCCTTGAGGACTAGAGTTGGCCACCTCTGGGATAGGACAATAAGAAGTCCTAGGGTCCTAAACTAGAAACTGTTCTTATGCTTATTCTTACCCTGTAGCGTCCTGTGATCAGAATTTCATCTTGAACAGAAAAATATCCAAGCACCAGTAGCTGCTACGCCCCCCCCCCCACAGGCCAAGAGCCGGTGACACGCAGCTGATGACCTCACAGTTCAGTTATGATGTATACAACGCATGTAGCAGTGTTGATGCCGAGGTCACCGCAGGTTCCCCCGCCAGACCGGACTTGTTCCCTACCTAGGGACAGAAAGTTTGAGCTGCAGTTTAACAATCCGCTTTCTGCCTCCTTTGTTATTAAAGAACAGTCATCTCAGGCTGGACTTCCTTACACAGGATTACAACCCGGCAGCCAAGGAGTTAACGGGTTGTATGCACAAACACAACACAAATGACTCTAGTTGGGGGGTTCTAGATTGGCCAGGAACCGCAGAATCTCGGCCATATTCAGTCCTCCCTTGGCTCCCACTCATTACCACTGTACACATCCATTGCCGTCCACCGACAATCCCCCCAAAATTTATCAGAACTGAATCAATTTCCCCCGTGGAGAATGGGCAAAAAAAATGTCCCCATCCCACTGGTCTAGGATGTGTGGCCGCATCACTTGGCCGCGATGTCCGCCCCCGACCGTCCGCCCAACCAAACAAGCCAGGTCTGCCGCGCCGGACAACTGCATGTTTAAATATCCCGCGTGGGACCACTACATGGCCTAGACAATCTTTAAAAATCCCGCGGGACTAGGCAGAGTATCGGACCCGCGGACATTGAAACATGCAGTTGTCGGAGTGACAGACCTGGCTTGGCGGGTTGGGATGTGTGCAGGAGCAGACATTGCGGCGAAATGTCCAACGGTGTTTTGCTCGCAGCCAAACGTCACATTCCACATTCTACTGTGCAAAGCGAGTAGAGTCCGGTCCAAAAAGACTCAGCAGTAATTGCTGCAAGAGGGGCTTCTACCAAGTACTGACTCAAGGGGCTGGATACTTACACAACCATTACATGTCACTGTGTACATGCAACCTGCTCCTCCTCATATAACAGCCATCAGTTTAACCCCGACAGATTTGTAGCTTTGAAGACTTAAGGCCGCGCTTATAGAGCTGGCGACAGGACAGATGGCGTCGCCGTCGCCACCAGCAAAAGTTGTAATTTGATTTTAAACAACTGTCGCCAGCGAAGTCACCAAAGGGGGCGGGCCGCCGTCTCTGATTGGTTTAAAGACAGTCAGTCACATGTGGTGACGGTCTCTAAAAAATCAAATAGACCCGGCTTCCAAATTTTCAGGCGCTCCGTCGCGCTTACTATAAGCGCTGGCGACGGAGTCAATTGATTTGTTTTGGAGCGCCGTCGCGTCGCTGGCACTATAAGCGCAGCCTAAAGCGTTAGTTTGAAAACCTATGCATACATTATATGTCATTCAACAACATGTGGCATTGTTGGTAGGGGGAGAATACTTCTGCAAAGCCCTGTATACAACAGCACAGGCGGTCCTCGGTTACCCAGCGGAACCCGTTCCGGGAGTAGCGTTGGATGGTGAATCCGCTATAAAGCGAGTCCCATGTTAATCGGTGATGGTGAGCGTCGGATGAGGCATTCCGGCGTCGGAAACCGTCCCCATAGGATTGCATTGTGACGCGTCGGATATGCCGTCCGTCGTACAGTGAAGCGACTGATAACGAGGACCGCCTGTACTTACATTGTAATTAGCAGTAGTTACATTGTAATTAGCAGTAGTTACATTGTAATTTTGCCGTCTATTTGGCTTCCTCTAAACAAACCTAACTGTGCCAATAGCAAATTAATGTTTGCTTTCATTTTGTTTGAAAGTAATTACACGTTTAATTTAGTACGTGCCTCTGAATGGGGGGGGGGAACAATTTTTCAATCAAGTATTTTCTTTACCCTTAGCCCACCCAGAGGGGGGAGCGGGGGCCTTGCCTGTGCAAACTCTTGTTGAACACACAGATGAGGAGGAGAGGGGGGGTGGCTTTGCATTTATCAGAAAGAGGAGCACCAAAACCAATCTGTACGGGGGGGCACTTAGTAAGACCCCAAACTGCCCTTTAACGATACAGCTGTTACTCACAACACAAGCTTCCCACAATGCTTTGCAACCACAGCAGCAAGCATTGTGGGGCGTGACTTTGGAAGCTGCAGCAGTGAGTGACAGTTATAACCACCCCCCCCCCCCCCCATGCTTCCTACACACACTGAGGGGCAGTTTGGGGGATTATTAAGCTCAGGACACTATACTGCCTGGGATCAGTCATAGCGTTGGCGACAGCCTGAGGTGTCGGCGATGAGATGAATATTTTCTAGCCGAAGCCGCACTATGTAATAAAGATTGGGAACGGACGAGTCTCAGTACCAAGCAGGCTGTAAAGGTTTGCAAACTGCTCACAGTTGGAAAGCTCGGTGTACACACCGACATCGCTTCTGAACACCCAGGGCTGTTCTCTGTCTTGTCGCCTCATGGCAGTGGAGAGAGGACCCCCCCAGTCACAAGAATGCAGAATGCCACAGTTCTGATCCAGGAAGTTTGAGTGCTTTGTAATTCCACCTATGATCTTGTGGGTCAAGAACCTTAAATTAGCCCTCTGAGACACAAGAAATTCCCCTGGGCCGTTCCCGCACTACCCAACCTCTGGAGACCCACCAGTACAGCATCATCGAGGTTGACACCATGGACTGTCGTGTTTCCATCCAGGAACACTTGCCCGCTGGAGAAAAAAACAGTCACTGGTGACAACCCCAGGAGCCCCAATTGGATAATGTTGCGGTATTGTGTTGGTCACCCAGAGGCCATATTTGTACGTTTCTGTGGCGACAGAAATTGGTACAATAAAAAAAAAACACCCTGCAAATATTATGGGGGGGAACAGTGGGGTTCCTGGTGTTTGAAGAACTACAGATCGGATGATAATTTTCTCTCTCCTCTGCCCCAATGGCGAAATCCTCCAGGACTTCAGTTTTCTGGAGACACTGGTGATTACCCGTCATACTGCTATAGTGACGAGAACAGGAGTTTCTGCGTCAGCGGGGTTTGAAGAATAACCCCTGCTGTGTCTTAAAAACAAACTGAAACCTTTCCCCGGCTTGGAGCAGAAGACCGTCAGAGGCTTTTTTAACTAATTGCCACAACATATTTAAGCGGTCTCATCTGGGCAGTTAATCCCTTTATTTACTCAAATCCGACATCTTTAAGTATTTGTACTTTAGATGGGAGGGGTTAGACTTCCTTCTGAAAGATGTTCCTGCTCAGCGAGTACAGGCAGTCCCCCCCTTCCCAAAGTCTTTCTTGGGTCTGAGAAACTCTCCCCCATTCAGAGGTCCGTTAGAAACCCCACTGGCCGGCTGTGAGGGATTGTACCTTTAGGAACAAGACAGACAAGAAAATGCTTTATCCCTGGCCATTTGCAGTCTGGGCCAAGATTTTAAGGCAGACAGTAATACATAGCAGAGGGGCGGTGTCCCAGTATACACTGCTCTCACTTTCTTGTCTCACCCGTCCTTTCACCCCCTCTCTCCCTTCTGTAGCTAAAAATAACCCTGACAGCTCCGCCCTGCAGGCCGCTCTGATGGATTTTACAGATCAAAGTGCTTCGTTACCTGGGGGTTTCCCAGTGGGACCGGCTTCCTGGTACCTGTGACGTCTCTGTCACCTTTTCACACACTCACCTACGCTGATGACATATCGCAAAACTTTACGGCCATTCCCCTTCTCCCCCCTCCCCCACCCCCCCAACCTGGATCCTGGCCTAGAACACAAAGCGGTTCCGGTGAGGGCAGGGCGGCAAGAGGGGGGGGGAGGGGGGACAGTGGCAAGAGGGGGGGGGGGGGACACAGTGGCCAAGAGGGGGGGGGGGGACACAGAGGCCAAGAGGGGGGGGACACAGCGGCCAAGAAGGGGGGGACACAGCGGCCAAGAGGGGGCGGGGACACAGCGGCCAAGAGGGGGCGGGGACACAGCGGCCAAGAGGGGGCGGGGACACAGCGGCCAAGAGGGGGCGGGGGCACAGCGGCCAAGAGGGGGCGGGGGCACAGCGGCCAAGAAGGGGGGGAACACAGCGGCCAAGAGGGGGGGGGACACAGCGGCCGAGGGGGGGGGACACAGCGGCCAAGAGGGGGGCACACACAGCGGCCAAGGGGGGGGGACACAGCGGCCAAGAGGGGGGGGGGGACACAGCGGCCAAGAGGGGGGGGGACACAGCGGCCAAGAGGGGGGGGAGGACACAGGGGCCAAGAGGGGGGGGGGACACAGCGGCCAAGAGGGGGCAGGGACACAGCGGCCAAGAGGGGGCAGGGACACAGCGGCCAAGAGGGGGCAGGGACACAGCGGCCAAGAGGGGGCAGGGACACAGCGGCCAAGAGGGGGCAGGGACACAGCGGCTAAGAGGGGGCAGGGACACAGCGGCCAAGAGGGGGCAGGGACACAGCGGCCAAGAGGGGGCAGGGACACAGCGGCCAAGAGGGGGCAGGGACACAGCGGCCAAGAGGGGGCAGGGACACAGCGGCCAAGAGGGGGCAGGGACACAACGGCCAAGAGGGGGCAGGGACACAACGGCCAAGAGGGGGCAGGGACACAACGGCCAAGAGGGGGCGGGGACACAGCGGCCAAGAGGGGGGGGACACAGCGGCCAAGAAGGGGCAGGGACACAGCGGCCAAGAAGGGGCAGGGACACAGCGGCCAAGAGAGGGGGGGGACACAGCGGCCAAGAGGGGGGGGGGACACAGCGGCCAAGAGGGGGGGGGGACACAGCGGCCAAGAGGGGGGGGACACAGCGGCCAAGAGGGGGGGGACACAGCGGCCAAGAGGGGGCGGGGACACAGCGGCCAAGAGGGGGCGGGGACACAGCGGCCAAGAGGGGGCGGGGACACAGCGGCCAAGAGGGGGCGGGGACACAGCGGCCAAGAGGGGGCGGGGACACAGCGGCCAAGAGGGGGCGGGGACACAGCGGCCAAGAGGGGGGGGGACACAGCGGCCAAGAGGGGGCGGGGACACAACGGCCAAGAGGGGGGGGGGACACAGCGGCCAAGAGGGGGGGGGGGGACACAGCGGCCAAGAGGGGGGGGACACAGCGGCCAAGAGGGGGGGGACACAGCGGCCAAGAGGGGGGGGGAACACAGCGGCCAAGAGGGGGCGGGAACACAACGGCCAAGAGGGGGGGGGCACAGCGGCCAAGAGGGGGGGGGGACACAGCTGCCAAGAGGGGGGGGGGACACAGCGGCCAAGAGGGGGGGGGGCACAGCGGCCAAGAGGGGGGGGACACACAGCGGCCAAGAGGGGGGGGGACACAGCGGCCAAGAGGGGGGGGGGAACACAGCGGCCAAGAGGGGGCGGGGACACAGCGGCCAAGAGGGGGGGGGCACAGCGGCCAAGAGGGGGGGGGACACAGCGGCCAAGAGGGGGGGGGGACACAGCGGCAAAGAGGGGGGGGGGACACAGCGGCAAAGAGGGGGGGGGGACACAGCGGCCAAGAGGGGGGGGGGACACAGCGGCCAAGAGGGGGGGGACACAGCGGCCAAGAGGGGGGGGGGACACAGCGGCCAAGACGGGGGGGGGGACACAGCGGCCAAGAGGGGGGGGACACAGCGGCCAAGAGGGGGGGGGACACAGCGGCCAAGAGGGGGCAGGGACACAGCGGCCAAGAGGGGGCAGGGACACAGCGGCCAAGAGGGGGCAGGGACACAGCGGCCAAGAGGGGGCAGGGACACAGCGGCCAAGAGGGGGCGGGACACAGCGGCCAAGAGGGGGCGGGACACAGCGGCCAAGAGGGGGGGGGGACAGCGGCCAAGAGGGGGGGGGGGACAGCGGCCAAGAGGGGGGGGGGGACAGCGGCCAAGAGGGGGGGGGGGACAGCGGCCAAGAGGGGGGGGGGACAGCGGCCAAGAGGGGGGAGGGGGGGGACAGCGGCCAAGAGGGGGGAGGGGGGGACAGCAGCCAAGAGGGGGGAGGGGGGGACAGCAGCCAAGAGGGGGGGGACAGCGGCCAAGATGGGGGGGACAGCGGCCAAATGGGGGAGGGGACAGCGGCCAAATGGGGGGGGGACAGCAGCCAAATGGGGGGGGACAGAGGCCAAGAGTGGGGGCGGGGGGGACAGAGGCCAAGAGAGGGAGGGGGGCGGCGGCACGAGGGGGGGCGGCACCCAGAGGGGGGGGCGGCAGCAGGAACCCAGAGGGGGGTGGCAGCAGGAACCCAGAGGGGGGGGGGGGCGGCAGAATCCAGATACGGGGGGCAAGATGGGGGGGGCAACGGAACAGAGAGAGGGGGGGCAGCGCTCTCTGCAGGGCCATATTACAGAAAGGGTTCATTGGAAAAGTACTGGATTTTGGGTGGTCCCAGCCATGAGCCAATGAAAAGGGATTTAGAGATTTACCAAGCAGAGCTACTCCATGAGATCTTCCAACCTGGCTTAGAAAAGATGCCCCCCCCCCCCCCCCAGTGTCTTACAACATGGATTGACGAGTAGCACCGCTTAGTAAATGTGTCCCATTCACTAGAATGGGGCTGTAATAGGTTGCTTATGAAGTAGCACTTAGTAGACATGGCCCAGTGGGTTGTGTTAGCTGGAGACCTCGGGTTTAACATCAACTAATTGTGCTTTTTTTTTGTTTGTGATAACGGTGATACCCAAAGCCGCCAATTTCTGTCCTCTGCTAAACCACCAGTACGCGGCATCACCAGCGCAAGGTGTTATATCACCACGCGGCATCACCAGGACCACCCGCGCCACACGTTACAGCACAGGGCTTGCCCATCTCATGGGGATTTAGAGATGCCATGCAAAAAATAAAGCTCAACAAATCTTGGCCGATAATTCATTCCATCAGAATGATGAGGGAGACACCCCCCTCCCCCTCCCCCGCCACTCATTGAGAGACACACAGGTATCCACAAGTTTAAATCCCTCCTCGCCCCTGGCTACACACTAATTGCCTGTGTGAATAATACATCAGATGCACTGATC
This sequence comes from Ascaphus truei, assembly GCF_040206685.1. Classification (NCBI taxonomy): domain Eukaryota; kingdom Metazoa; phylum Chordata; class Amphibia; order Anura; family Ascaphidae; genus Ascaphus; species Ascaphus truei. The sequence continues at coordinate 28,589,856 of NC_134500.1, forward strand.
TCCATATGGCTTACAGACGGGAGGTGTGTGCTAGCCTGGCTGCTTTATGGGAGGTGTGGGGAAGTTCCAGGCCCAGCTTGTTCAGCAAAGTCTTACATCTCTATTTAAGCTTCTTTTCTTCCTGAATAAACTCACGGAAAGGCTTCTCTTACGGCCTCCCAAACACAGGGACAGCCCTCGCGATGATGGGGAGATGATTCAGCGTTACCTGCTCGGAGGAGGAGGATTGTGCCTAATTATAGAACAGCTTTTGCATTATGGATAGAAAGCCGCATTTATCATCTGCTGTTTCCCAGAAATTTCCCAGCCCATTTCCACTGGAGAGGAGAAGAGATTCCATTCAAATGAAAGCAATGCGATGTTTAGCAGCCATCACATGCTCTTCAGAAACTATACATGATCCCGATATGTATAACTGGCAACGTATGTAACCTGTAACATGCAGCACAGCCCACATCAGTCATGTCTGGCAGCCAGGGGCTTACCACAGTCCTATAAAAAGGTGGGCATCATTTGGAAATGTTTACACGCCTCCCGGGGCCCCGCCTGCACGGACAGAGCCGCCTCCCGGGGCCCCGCCTGCACGGACAGAGCCGCCTCCCGGGGGCCCCACCTGCACGGACAGAGCCGCCTCCCGGGGCCCCGCCTGCAGGATAGAGCCGCCTCCCGGGGCCCCGCCTGCACGGACAGAGCCGCCTCCCGGGGCCCCGCCTGCACGGACAGAGCCGCCTCCCGGGGCCCCGCCTGCAGGATAGAGCCGCCTCCCGGGGCCCCACCTGCACGGACAGAGCCGCCTCCCGGGGCCCCGCCTGCAGGATAGAGCCGCCTCCCGGGGCCCCGCCTGCAGGATAGAGCCGCCTCCCGGGGCCCCGCCTGCACGGACAGAGCCGCCTCCCGGGGCCCCGCCTGCAGGATAGAGCCGCCTCCCGGGGCCCCGCCTGCAGGATAGAGCCGCCTCCCGGGGCCCCGCCTGCAGGATAGAGCCGCCTCCCGGGGCCCCGCCTGCAGGATAGAGCCGCCTCCCGGGGCCCCGCCTGCAGGATAGAGCCGCCTCCCGGGGCCCCGCCTGCAGGATAGAGCCGCCTCCCGGGGCCCCGCCTGCACGGACAGAGCCGCCTCCCGGGGCCCCGCCTGCAGGATAGAGCCGCCTCCCGGGGCCCCGCCTGCAGGATAGAGCCGCCTCCCGGGGCCCCGCCTGCAGGACAGAGCCGCCTCCCGGGGCCCCGCCTGCAGGACAGAGCCGCCTCCCGGGGCCCCGCCTGCAGGATAGAGCCGCCTCCCGGGGCCCCGCCTGCAGGACAGAGCCGCCTCCCGGGGGCCCCGCCTGCACGGACAGAGCCACCTCCCGGGGACCCCCCTGCAGGATAGAGCCGCCTCCCGGGGCCCCCGCCTGCAGGATAGAGCCGCCTCCCGGGGCCCCGCCTGCAGGATAGAGCCGCCTCCCGGGGCCCCGCCTGCAGGATAGAGCCGCCTCCCGGGGCCCCGCCTGCAGGATAGAGCCGCCTCCCGGGGCCCCGCCTGCACGGACAGAGCCGCCTCCCGGGGCCCCGCCTGCAGGATAGAGCCGCCTCCCGGGGCCCCGCCTGCAGGACAGAGCCGCCTCCCGGGGGCCCCGCCTGCAGGACAGAGCCGCCTCCCGGGGCCCCGCCTGCAGGATAGAGCCGCCTCCCGGGGCCCCGCCTGCAGGACAGAGCCGCCTCCCGGGGCCCCGCCTGCACGGACAGAGCCACCTCCCGGGGACCCCCCTGCAGGACAGAGCCGCCTCCCGGGGCCCCCGCCTGCACGGACAGAGCCGCCTCCCGGGGCCCCGCCTGCAGGACACAGCCGCCTCCCGGGGCCCCGCCTGCACGGACAGAGCCGCCTCCCGGGGCCCCGCCTGCACGGACAGAGCCGCCTCCCCGGGGCCCCGCCTGCAGGACAGAGCCGCCTCCCGGGGCCCCGCCTGCAGGATAGAGCCGCCTCCCGGGGCCCCGCCTGCAGGACAGAGCCGCCTCCCGGGGCCCCGCCTGCACGGACAGAGCCGCCTCCCGGGGCCCCGCCTGCAGGACACAGCCGCCTCCCGGGGCCCCGCCTGCAGGACACAGCCGCCTCCCGGGGCCCCGCCTGCACGGACAGAGCCGCCTCCCGGGGCCCCGCCTGCACGGACAGAGCCGCCTCCCGGGGCCCCGCCTGCACGGACAGAGTCGCCTCCCGGGGCCCCGCCTGCACAGACAGAGCCGCCTCCCGGGGCCCCGCCTGCACGGACAGAGCCGCCTCCCGGGGCCCCCGCCTGCAGGACAGAGCCGCCTCCCGGGGCCCCGCCTGCACGGACAGAGCCGCCTCCCGGGGCCCCGCCTGCACGGACAGAGCCGCCTCCCGGGGCCCCGCCTGCACGGACAGAGCCGCCTCCCGGGGCCCCGCCTGCAGGATAGAGCCGCCTCCCGGGGGCCCCGCCTGCACGGACAGAGCCGCCTCCCGGGGCCCCGCCTGCAGGATAGAGCCGCCTCCCGGGGCCCCGCCTGCAGGATAGAGCCGCCTCCCGGGGCCCCGCCTGCACGGACAGAGCCGCCTCCCGGGGCCCCGCCTGCACGGACAGAGCCGCCTCCCGGGGCCCCGCCTGCACGGACAGAGCCGCCTCCCGGGGCCCCGCCTGCAGGATAGAGCCGCCTCCCGGGGCCCCGCCTGCACGGACAGAGCCGCCTCCCGGGGCCCCGCCTGCAGGATAGAGCCGCCTCCCGGGGCCCCGCCTGCAGGATAGAGCCGCCTCCCGGGGCCCCGCCTGCACGGACAGAGCCGCCTCCCGGGGCCCCACCTGCACGGACAGAGCCGCCTCCCGGGGGCCCCGCCTGCACGGACAGAGCCGCCTCCCGGGGCCCCGCCTGCAGGATAGAGCCGCCTCCCGGGGCCCCGCCTGCACGGACAGAGCCGCCTCCCGGGGCCCCCGCCTGCACGGACAGAGCCGCCTCCCGGGGCCCCGCCTGCACGGACAGAGCCGCCTCCCGGGGCCCCGCCTGCACGGACAGAGCCGCCTCCCGGGGCCCCGCCTGCACGGACAGAGCCGCCTCCCGGGGCCCCGCCTGCACGGACAGAGCCGCCTCCCAGGGGCCCCGCCTGCACGGACAGAGCCGCCTCCCGGGGCCCCGCCTGCAGGATAGAGCCGCCTCCCGGGACCCCGCCTGCACGGACAGAGCCGCCTCCCGGGGCCCCGCCTGCACGGACAGAGCTGCCTCCCGGGGCCCCGCCTGCACGGACAGAGCCGCCTCCCGGGGCCCCGCCTGCACGGACAGAGCCGCCTCCCGGGGCCCCGCCTGCAGGACAGAGCCGCCTCCCGGGGCCCCCGCCTGCACGGACAGAGCCGCCTCCCGGGGCCCCGCCTGCAGGATAGAGCCGCCTCCCGGGGCCCCGCCTGCACGGACAGAGCCGCCTCCCGGGGCCCCCGCCTGCAGGATAGAGCCGCCTCCCGGGGCCCCGCCTGCAGGACAGAGCCGCCTCCCGGGGCCCCGCCTGCAGGACAGAGCCGCCTCCCGGGGCCCCGCCTGCACGGACAGAGCCGCCTCCCGGGGCCCCGCCTGCACGGACAGAGCCGCCTCCCGGGGCCCCCGCCTGCACGGACAGAGCCGCCTCCCGGGGCCCCGCCTGCACGGACAGAGCCGCCTCCCGGGGCCCCGCCTGCACGGACAGAGCCGCCTCCCGGGGCCCCGCCTGCACGGACAGAGCCGCCTCCCGGGGCCCCGCCTGCACGGACAGAGCCGCCTCCCGGGGCCCCGCCTGCACGGACAGAGCCGCCTCCCGGGGCCCCGCCTGCAGGACAGAGCCGCCTCCTGGGGCCCCGCCTGCAGGATAGAGCCGCCTCCCGGGGCCCCGCCTGCAGGATAGAGCCGCCTCCCGGGGCCCCGCCTGCACGGACAGAGCCGCCTCCCGGGGCCCCGCCTGCAGGATAGAGCCGCCTCCCGGGGCCCCGCCTGCAGGACAGAGCCGCCTCCCGGGGCCCCGCCTGCACGGACAGAGCCGCCTCCCGGGGCCCCCGCCTGCAGGATAGAGCCGCCTCCCGGGGCCCCGCCTGCAGGATAGAGCCGCCTCCCGGGGCCCCGCCTGCAGGATAGAGCCGCCTCCCGGGGCCCCGCCTGCACGGACAGAGCCGCCTCCCGGGGCCCCGCCTGCAGGATAGAGCCGCCTCCCGGGGCCCCGCCTGCACGGACACAGCCGCCTCCCGGGGCCCCGCCTGCACGGACAGAGCCGCCTCCCGGGGCCCCGCCTGCAGGATAGAGCCGCCTCCCGGGGCCCCGCCTGCACGGACAGAGCCGCCTCCCGGGGCCCCGCCTGCACGGACAGAGCCGCCTCCCGGGGCCCCGCCTGCAGGATAGAGCCGCCTCCTGGGGCCCCGCCTGCACGGACAGAGCCGCCTCCCGGGGCCCCGCCTGCACAGACAGAGCCGCCTCCCGGGGCCCCGCCTGCAGGATAGAGCCGCCTCCCGGGGCCCCGCCTGCACGGACAGAGCCGCCTCCCGGGGCCCCGCCTGCACGGACAGAGCCGCCTCCCGGGGCCCCGCCTGCAGGACAGAGCCGCCTCCCGGGGCCCCGCCTGCACGGACAGAGCCGCCTCCCGGGGCCCCGCCTGCACGGACAGAGCCGCCTCCCGGGGCCCCGCCTGCACGGACAGAGCCGCCTCCCGGGGCCCCGCCTGCAGGACAGAGCCGCCTCCCGGGGCCCCGCCTGCAGGATAGAGCCGCCTCCCGGGGCCCCGCCTGCACGGACAGAGCCGCCTCCCGGGGCCCCGCCTGCAGGATAGAGCCGCCTCCCGGGGCCCCGCCTGCAGGACAGAGCCGCCTCCCGGGGCCCCGCCTGCACGGACAGAGCCGCCTCCCGGGGCCCCGCCTGCAGGATAGAGCCGCCTCCCGGGGCCCCGCCTGCAGGATAGAGCCGCCTCCCGGGGCCCCGCCTGCAGGATAGAGCCGCCTCCCGGGGCCCCGCCTGCACGGACAGAGCCGCCTCCCGGGGCCCCGCCTGCAGGATAGAGCCGCCTCCCGGGGCCCCGCCTGCACGGACACAGCCGCCTCCCGGGGCCCCGCCTGCACGGACAGAGCCGCCTCCCGGGGCCCCGCCTGCAGGATAGAGCCGCCTCCCGGGGCCCCGCCTGCACGGACAGAGCCGCCTCCCGGGGCCCCGCCTGCACGGACAGAGCCGCCTCCCGGGGCCCCGCCTGCAGGATAGAGCCGCCTCCTGGGGCCCCGCCTGCACGGACAGAGCCGCCTCCCGGGGCCCCGCCTGCACAGACAGAGCCGCCTCCCGGGGCCCCGCCTGCAGGATAGAGCCGCCTCCCGGGGCCCCCGCCTGCACGGACAGAGCCGCCTCCCGGGGCCCCGCCTGCACGGACAGAGCCGCCTCCCGGGGCCCCGCCTGCAGGACAGAGCCGCCTCCCGGGGGCCCCGCCTGCACGGACAGAGCCGCCTCCCGGGGCCCCGCCTGCACGGACAGAGCCGCCTCCCGGGGCCCCGCCTGCACGGACAGAGCCGCCTCCCGGGGCCCCGCCTGCACGGACAGAGCCGCCTCCCGGGGCCCCGCCTGCAGGATAGAGCCGCCTCCCGGGGCCCCGCCTGCACGGACAGAGCCGCCTCCCGGGGCCCCGCCTGCAGGACTGCGATGAACCCTGTAGTATAAAAGTATAACTTTTCATGGATAACATGGATCTCTGGTCGGAATTTATTGGGAATGTAAAATTCCTTAACCCCAGTTAATGTCCATGTCTGTGACAGTCGGCGCATCACAGATAAACACTGGATGCCTCCCACCTTACTTCCTCTCACTCCCGCCTGTAAGGCGGTGTCCATGCTGCCGCAGACCGCGTGACGCCATCACATTGCCTTAAGGCATTGATCGCGCCCATAGACCGCACAGGCGTGCGTGCGACAGCAGGAGGGGGCGAGCGTTGCGCAAGGAATCAGATGAAACGGATTACTCAGCGCGACGGACAGGTCACGTGGGCGATTTGCCCAATGAGCGCGAACCAGCTCCGTGACGTCACTGACACGCCCCGACGGCGCGTCTAGCATGTCCGACAAACGCACCCGCTTCACGGATGCGCACGTCTTCGCGAAGGCTCTATGGACTCAGCGGCCAAGCCCAAGACTTCTCTCGCGCTGCCTCCTCTCTCGGGAATTCCCTACCACTCACCCTCAGACTCGCCCCCAGCTTTCAGATGTTTAAACACTCCCTAAAAACTCCCTAAAAACTCACCTGTTCGAGGAAGCCCACTCACCTTACCTCTAACATCCAACTCCCGCCCACCTCCCACCCATTGGGACTAGCTGTGTGACTGGAGCCTCTCCACCCCATGCCCACCAAACATTAATGGCTTCAGCTGTCAGACTGGTCCATATTCTAACACGACCCACTTCTCCTAGAATAAGCAGCCACTTCACCCTCTTGTTTCAACATTGTCCCTTATTCCCTCTAAAGTGCAAGCTCTCAGGATCAGGCCCTCATTACCTGTTTGTGCAGGTTTGCCCTCACCTGTATTTAACTGTTCATGTAATACACAACTCTGAACCCCATTGTACCGCACTGCAGATTGTATACACACAGTGACACGAACGATGGTTGGGGAGGGGAAGCGAGGGGGCTGGGAAGTTATAGGACCACTGATACATTCCATAGCAGGTCGGAGCTCACCGAAATCTGTTAGAACCTTTGCAATGAAATCAGGAGAATGAAGACGGGATGGAGGCGTTTGGCAGAAACAAGACAACATTTCAAGGTAACCTTCCGCAGTGCCTCAGGAAGAAAGTGTTTGCCTCGTGTATCCTGCCCGTGCTCACGTATGGGTGAGAGACCTGGGCCACAAATACAAAGATAATGCAGAAGCTTCAGACAATGCAAAGACGTATGGAGAGATGCATGCTGGGCATTACCCAAAGAAGTATGGAGAGATGCATGCTGGGCATTACGCAAAGACATCTGTCTGTGACATCACATGGGGGAAAATAAATAAAAATGGCGATGGGCCAGACATCAAGACGTGACCATCGTTGGACAAAGAAGGTGAATCTCCTCCTCCCTCTGTTGTATCTTGTGAAACGCGTAGGGTGAGGATCTGTAGGAACCAGCGAGAAACGCAGCGAGTGGAAGACTCCGTGAGACCCGGATCAGACTGGAAGGACCGGAAGGCGACGTCAGACACCAAAATATCGGACGGACACGAGTGAGAAGGGAGATGCTCCCCTGCGCTACATAAAAATCCATTTAATTGCTGTAAAGAACAGGAGCACTGAGCACTTAATTACCTTGACGGAAATGTAAAGGCCATACATGACACGTGCTGCGTGTGTTCTGGTTTTTGTTCTCATGTTTCCTGTGACAACAGAGACAGGAGATTTACCTTATGAACAAATGCCTGCATTGTCGGCACTCCACGCGACTGTAATACTTACTATTTCTGCAATAAGAACAGAAATGATCAAAACCGCATTACACTGTATTTTTCCCTTCATTCTCCTTTTTTGCTTTTCTTCAACATTTTCTGCGGTATCTAATTTTTTTCTCTCCATGGATTCCAAGAGAGATTAAAAGACCAAGACGATGAAGAGTAAGATGGAGGATGGGATGAGGAAATGTGTGGGAGAAGAGAGGCTGGAAACGCAGGACCTGGGGGAACATTGGGAAGGCTTCATGAGGGGGGGGGGAAGGGGGTGAGGGAGGAGGGGTGGCTGGAGAGATAGCAGGAACATTAGGAGTGGCCAAATCAACAGTTTGGTACATTCTGAGAAAAAAAAGAACGCACGGGTGAGCTCTGCAACACAAAAAGGCCTGGACGTCCACGGAAGACAGCAGTGGTGGATGATCGTAGGATCCTTTCCATGGTAAAGAAAAACCCCTTCATAACATCCAGCCAAGTGAAGAACACTCTCCAGAAGGTAGGCATATCATTATCCAAGTCTACCATAAAGAGAAGACTTTACGAGAGCAAATACAGAGGGTTCACCACAAGATGCAAACCATTCATAAGCCTCAAGAATAGAAAGGCCAGATTAGACTTTGCCAAACAATATCTAAAAAAGCCAGCCCATTTCTGGAACAGCATTTTTTGGACAGATGAAACGAAGATCAACCTGTACCAGAATGATGGGAAGAAAAAAGTATGATGAAGGCTTGCAACCACATACCACATCTGTAAAACAGGGTGGAGGCAGTGTGATGGCATGGGCATGCATGGCTTACAATGGCACTGGGTCACTAGTGTTTATTGATGATGTGACAGAAGACAGAAGCAGCCGGATGAATTCTGAAGTGTATAGGGATATATTGTCTGCTCAGATTCAGCGAAGTTGATTGGACGGCGCTTCACTTTACAGATGGACAATGCAAAAGCAACCCAGGAGTTTTTTAAGGCAAAGAAGTGGAATATTCTGCAATGGCCGAGTCAATCACCTGATCTCAACCCGATCGAGCATTTATTTCACTTGCTGAATACAAAACGTAAGGCAGAAAGACCCACGAACAAACAACAACTGAAGACAGCTGCAGTAAAGGCCTGGCAAAGCATCACAAAGGAGGAAACCCAGCGTTTGGTGATGTCCATGCCTGCAAAGGATTCTCGACAAAGTATTAAAAATGAACATTTTATTTATGATTGTGTTAATTTGTCCAATTACATTTGAGCCCCTGAAATAAGGGGACTGTGTATGAAAATGGTTGCAATTCCTAAACGTTTCATACGATATTTTTGTTCAACCCCTTGAATTAAAGCTGAAAGTCTGAACTTCTATTGCATCTCGGTTGTTTCATTTCAAATCCATTGTGGTGGCGTACAGAGCCAAAATTATGAAAATTGTGTCAGTGTCCAAATATTTCCAGACCTAACTGTATACATACATATATAGGGGAGGCTTCATCCAGCAGTGGGGAGACACGGGCTGGAGATTATATACATACATAGGGGAGACACGGGCTGGAGATTATATACATACATAGGGGAGGCTTGATCCAGCAGTGGGGAGACACGGGTTGGAGATTATATATACACACACATAGGGGAGGCTTCATCCAGCAGAGGGAGAGACAGCTGGAGAATATATACATATATACATACATACATACATACACATAAACATATATACATAGGGAAGGCTTCATCCAGCAGTGGGGAGACACGGGCTGGAGATTATATACATACATAGGGGAGACACGGCCTGGAGATTATATACATACATAGGGGGGAGACAGGCTGGAGAATATATACATACATAGGGGAGACACGGGCTGGAGATTATATACATACATAGGGGAGACACGGGCTGGCGAATATATACATACATAGGGGAGACACAGGCTGGAGATTATATACATACATAGGGGAAACACAGGCTGGAGATTATATACATACATAGGGGAAACACAGGCTGGAGATTATATACATACATGGGGAGACACGAGCAGGAGAATATATACATACATAGGGGAGACACGGGCTGGAGATTATATACATACATAGGGGAGACACGGGCTGGAGATTATATATACACACAGATGCTGCGAGACTTGCGGTCTCCGGAGATCCATCTTAAAAAGAGTCCAAGTGGCGTACGCGCGTTACAGTGTCACAGATACACACACTGCCGCACAGCGTTGACTACGAGGGGGGGGGGGGGGAGTTTTAGGAGCCAAAATGAATCAGCCGTTTGCCTGTCGCTATGCAGCGCTCGGGCACCTCTTAAGATATCGGAGAACAAGGAGCAGATTTTTGGCTTTGTTTGGATACAATTCACAAATGACACCAAAAATGACATGATCCCATCACACAACCCACCACTTAATCTTGGAGCAGCCAAACTTCTTCCCGCGTGCGAGGTCCTTGTTAGGGACGTGGGTACAATGTCCCACAAACACGCAGCACTAGAGGCTCTCTATCGAACACTTCAGGACCTCAGAGGCATTGAAATGATTTTGGGTGGAGTTGTGTTTTTTAGCAGCGGATTTGCACCAAACGCTCCTTATTGTACCAAAGGGAACTATGGCTGATGAGCTAAAACATGTTTAAAATAATTCCTCTCTCTGGCAAAAAGTCACCAAATTGAAGCTTTGGACAAACAGGCCAGGTAATTTACCAGGCGATGATTCTGCTGGCAGATCCGCTCAACGGCGACTTGATCTGGGCGAAGGGAAACTTCCAGGGGATCGCCTCCCCGGGCTCATCAGTTTCCCAGAAAACGTATGCAACGCCTTAGATGAGAAAGATTAAAAGTCACAGTCTTTCCAAACATACAAATGGCTGAATGGCTGACAACAGCGCCAGTGAAACGAACACACAAATAGAACACAAACTGGCCGGAGAAGCGACAACATACAAACCCAATCCACACAATCATGGATAGAAACGAGGCAGGTCAGTATCCCACGGAGTTTCTTAACTCAATCGAACCCCTCTGGGATGACGCCGTATAACTTGTCTCTCCTATCCTGCTTCAGCAAAATGTTGATGCCTCAATACCATGTCATTGAACTCGACTAACAGCGAGAAATCTTTTGCCTAATGGCATTGAAGCCGCTATTTTAACAGACTGTGCTAAGGGACAAGAGAGATTCATACCAAGAATCCCACTCATCCCTGCCCGCATTCCTTTCCAATTCTGCCCACTTCCGATCCCAGTGAAGCTCACTTTGCAACGTCGTCGATGGACATATCATATCTCAAGGTCGCTCACTTAGCGCAACGGGGCTGAACGGAGACAATCCCGCGTTTGCACATTTGTCAACTTTTGTGTTGGATGCTCCAGCGTGGGAACTGGAGAGCATGCATCTTTTTGCGCCTGATGGAAAAACCAAAAATACAGTTTACCCAACAGCATTAGAATAAAAATACATTAAACAATGATCATTAAGAAACTCAAACATTTAAAGTATCCATTTATACATCTCAGTATTTTTTGGCTTCTTAGAAGTCCCGAGCAACGCCGGGTACTTTCAGCTAGTATATATCTATCTATATCTATCTCTGCAGAATGCAAGAAGTGCAAGAGAGAGACCTGCTAGGGTGCAGTAAGTTACTTCCTGTATGTAGCAGCTACGTTCTATTCCAGGGGGGCTGAGAAGACCCCGGAATTCACGGAGCAGCATCGAGAGACTCAGGGTTATTTCTCTACACAAACTGTGGGATATTCTACAGCAGGGGGGTGGCCAAATGCAGGCCTAGAGAGCCACCAACAGGCCAGGTTTTAGGGATATCCCTGCTATAGCACAGGTGGCTCAGTCAATGTGCTGAAGCAGGGATAACCTGAACCCCTGATCTGTTGGTGGCCCTTGAGGACTGACGTTGGCCGCCCCTGTTCTGGAGACTGAACCGTGGGTTTTTCTCCTCACTTACACAAGCCATCAGGATCACCTTGCTGAGCGCTTCACAGACAGACAGAGACATATAGAGATACAGAATGTATGTATGTACGCGCACACACGTATATACAGGTGGCGGAAGCACATTGGAGGTATACTAGCAGAGTTAAAGTGGGATTTTATGTACAATATAGCTGTATTTGCAGTTAGTCGGAAAAGACCTGCAAGTCATTTGGGAAACGGTCCCAGTGTACGCGAGGAGGGGGGTAACAGCGCAGGAATAGCAGGGGGATCGGGACAGGAAGGGCTGGTGTTGGCAGAGATCCTGGGCTGAAACGGGAGAGTGTTCTGCAGTCCAGGACTGATGCGTGCTGGCAGGTGTGTGCGTTTCAGGCCTTCGCGGCACGGCCTGTGTAACGGTGATCAGGCCACATATAGATCAACGTGTGGGAAACGGATACAGGAACCGTGAATACCCAGAGCCACGGCCCTTTCATCTGAACCAGAAGGGGAGACGTTCCTGACGGATCGTGACAGTGATCATGTGTACAGAGCAGTATGCAATCACAAAGCATGGCGGCGGGTCTGCGGACACCTCCGGGAGGGGGGGGGGACATGTCGGATCTAATTACAGGCAGGTTAATCAGAGGATCACAACGATACATATATGTGCACACGCTCAATGGAAAATGCAATAGGGAAAAGATGGGGGCAAAACTCCTCAGAGCAGATCAGACAGCTAATACCTACAGCATCAGGGAAGGGGTTGCACCGCAGGGTTGCACCGCAGGGTTGCACCGCAGGGTTACACCGCAGGGTTACAGGCAAACAAACAATAACAAGGTTGATTGCTTAGTAGTTAATCAGAGACACAGGAAAAGGGGTCTTCCCAAGAGCAGACTATCTGGTACAGCGGAGAGCGGGGCGCATGAGCCTGTGCTCAATGCGTTCACCCCGCGCAGAGGAGAGAACTCAGCCGGCAGTAATGGGACGGAGAACAGAGGGGGGGGGAGTCTGAAGACCCCAGAGGCCCACACAGGCCCACACCGCACCGCGTGTCACATCGGCACTGATCTGCGTGTTACATGCATAGGTGTCTCCACTTCTATGGCCCTAGCTCGGTTAATGCATTTCCCGGAGCTCCTCTACTTGCACAGGACACGGATCCCACATTGAGGGTGGCTAAGAGCTAGAAGGCAGCCCCTTCCCATGCTCCTAAAATGGTGCATGGTCCATCAGCCGGGCCAACACAAGTCATCACAATATCCCTGCTTCAGCACAGGTGCTGCAATCAAAGACTGAGCGACTGATTGAGCCCCTGCTTCAGCACAGGTGATCTCCCCAATACCTGGTCGGTTGGTGGTCCTTGATCCACCTGTGCTGAAGCAGGGATATACTGAAGACCTGAGCAGTTGGCGGCCCCTGAGTACCGGTGCTGGCCACCCCATGTCTATATCATAAAACCAACCAGGAAAGACTAAATCACCTCAACTGTTTGGAGGGGAGAAGGCACGTGACCCCCCAAACATCGAGGGATTCAGGAACGTGCCGGAGGAGAGAAGGCACGTGACCCCCAAACATCGAGGGATTCAGCAAGGTGCCGGAGGGGAGAAGGCACGTGACCCCCGAACATCGAGGGATTCAGCAAGGTGCCGGAGGGGAGAAGGCACGTGACCCCCAAACATCGAGGGATTCAGCAAGGTGCCGGAGGGGAGAAGGCACGTGACCCCCAAACATCGAGGGATTCAGCAAGGTGCCGGAGGGGGGAGGTTTCAGAGAGAGACGCGGGGGAGTGGGAGGCGCAGAGATGTGAGGAGGTACAGCGGCATGGAAAGGGTGGTGGATTTGTGGATTCATTCACAGACGTGGCTGATACTGGAGGGAACACAACAAATGCTGGGGTATCCCAAATGTGAAAGAAACCCGAAAGCCCAACAGGGTCTGAGGTCTGACAGGGGCCGGGGGGGACAGCAGGAGGGGAGGTTTATGTGCGGCCAGTGTCGCCGTGTGTGGGTGCGGACACTGTATCCCAGCGCTGGGCGGTCAGTGCCTACGTATGGGCAGCTATAGCATTGCTCTCTGCCTGGTACATCAAGCTTGGAAAGGCTGAAGGTGAAAGGGCATTATATCGAGATATACCCAGCTCTCTGATGTAAGGCTCATGTATTATTCAGCCGCTGGGAGGCCGAGCGCTTCAAAGGAAGGAGACTGAGAAACCGCAAAACAGACAGGCAGAAAGTCCAAGCACTGCCTCCTCTCTCTCCCACGTCTCAAACAGCCCCACTGCCCCCCAAAACATCCCTCCTATCCCACCCACATCTCAACCAGCCCCACTGTCCCCCAAAACATCCCTCCTCTCCCACCCACATCTCAACCAGCCCCACTGTCCCCCAAAACATCCCTCCTCTCCCACCCACATCTCAAACAGCTCCACTGTCCCCCAAAACATCCCTCCTCTCCCACCCACATCTCAACCAGCCCCACTGCCCCCCAAAACATCCCTCCTCTCCCACCCACATCTCAACCAGCCCCACTGTCCCCCAAAACATTCATCTCTCCCACGTCTCCAACAGCCCCCCAAAACACCTCTCCTCTACCTCCAACATCTTTAACCATGTTATTGCCCCCCAAAACATCCCTCCTCTCCTTCCCGCGCCTCCAACATACTCACTGCACCCCAAAACATCCCTCCTCTCCCACATCTCAAACAGCCCCACTGCACCCCAAAACATCCCTCTCCCACGTCTCAAACAGCCCCACTGCCGCCCCCCCCCCCCACCAAAAAAAACATCCTTTCAGGGAAACAGAAATCAGTGGTTTGCTCTGTAAAGGTGGTGCCACGCAGGGTACTAATGGCCGTGGCATGCTGAGTCTATGGGTCCCACGTTGGTGACTGACACCATCTTCTACAAATCAAACACACAGTAGAAATATTGTTTGAACATTTCCATTCCAACCCTTTGAGTGCCAGAGCCGCCACAGTACCAGAGTACAGCGCCCCCTCGGGTACTCGCGGTCACCGCGCCGTCCCTGCGTGACAGAGGGGGAGGATTCCAGGTAATTATCCACGAGAAGAGGAACAAGACCACGAAACCGCTGATAGAAACGGTGCCCGCTCGGCCCCCAGCGCTGCCAGTGCGGCCGCGCTGCTCACAGAACGCAATCAATACAATCCTTTTAAACTTTGCAACCCCCGTGCATTAATATTACATGTCAGGGAGCGCAGGGCAGAGTGACACCTGCACGGCCAGAGAAGAAGCAATGTACTGCAGAACGTGCCCAACACAGCACAGCACAGCACAGCACAGCACCGCCCCCCCCCCCCCACCGTTGTGTGACCCAGAGAGTCTCCCAACCTGAGCTCAGTGCCCCCCCCCCCACTTTCCCTGACAGCTTAGAGATATTATATATATACACATGTAGAGGTATCAGTACCGTGTTAGCCGAGCTTCAATAATCAAAAAATAAATAGATGATACCGTTCTGTGGCTAACGAAATGCTTTTATTTGTGCGAGCTTTCGAGATACACTGATCTCTTCTTCCGGCGATGTTACAATGAATGAAGCAAGCAAAGGTATACTTAAAAACAGTGTCTCTTGGAATGTTATCTGTGCTGGTCCTTCCCCGGGTGTGGATGTGTTTTATGGCTAGAGGTGTCAAAAGGTAATGAAAGCAAGTGAAGAAAGAGTGTGTATGTGTATCAGTGTGAATAAAAATGAATGGGGGAGCCCACAGTATATACAGTGCTTTACACAAGGTGTGTGAGAAAGTTAGCCGTGACTGACGAAACGCGTCAGGGGAGCGTCGTGACGTCAGACCGCACAGACATTGGAGTCTACACGAAGCGCTGGAGCGTATTGATCCAGGCGCGAGTGCTATAGGCACCACTATTACAGGACCTCTTTCTTGGGACTATTATACAGCACACCTGCCTTGTGAATTTGCTGGGACTGTGCTCCACTGCCAACGGAGCCCTGGGCCGGCCCCAAAAGTCCTGCAGTCTAACCGGATGGTGCTACCAGTCCTGGAATCTGCTGTGACGTTGCCTCCCTTACCAACGGAGCCTGGGACTGCCCCAAGAGTCTAGAGAAAAACCGGATGGTGGTGATTATTATATATCACATATGCTTGATTTTATTGCATTTTTGTAAGTGCGTTTTTACCCCCTCTCTCCCCCCCTCCCCCTCATTAAATACTTTTATACGCTATGGGCGTGCGCTCTCTCCTCTTTTTTCCTTTTTAGATATCTTGTGACGGTGGTTGGTCCATATTGAGAGCTGCCGGAGACCCTGCATACCAGCACCTATACCATTCATTGGACTATTTGAGGACTGGTTTATCCTTTTTTGCCTTTTTATATATACTATTGTTCATGTTTTTGTGGGCCTGATACTATTATAGGTCCGCAATACCATATATGTGTATATATTGCTTATATTATTAAGATATTCATCCATATTTACATCATATTGTTATAGCATATATATATATATATATTTATTGTATATGTTCTTTAGAGGCGCAGCTTTTTTCTTTGTGTTTATATATATATATATATATATATATATATATATATATATATATATCTTATACTATATTAGTGAAAGCACTGTATGTTTGCCTGCCTGGATGTCCGTGTCCCTAGCGGCAATCTCATTGGTCCCTTGGGCCGCCCGCCCCCGCACACCTCTCATTGGCCTCACACACTCACACCACCCCCTTGGCCCGCCCCTGAGGCGGAGTGACGGGCCAAAGGTCCACAAAAAAAAAAAAAAAAAAAAAAAAAAACCACACACACACACACACACACACACACACACACACACACACACACACACACACACACACACACACACACACACACACACACACACACACACACACACACACACACACACACACACACACACACACACACACACACACACATTCCCACCCCCCCCAAGCTCACACACACCTCACCCCCCCCCAGCTTACCCCCCCCCCAAGCTCACACACCCCCCCCCAAGCTCACACCCCCCCCCCCAAGCTCACACCCCGGCGCCGCTACAGTCAGCGGGGGAGCGGAGCGAGCGCCCGGGACACACGCGGGGGAGCGGGCCACAACACGCTGCCTCCCGCCTCACATCCACGTGGGAGCGGCCGGATGGGTGAGGCAGCATACCCACGGGCCTCGCCGCACGCTCCTCGGCACCGGCTCACCTCTCCCACCCCCCTCACAGCAAAGACCAGCCTACCCGGCGCCGCCTGCAACGCTCCTCGGCACCGCCGCCTCACCTCGAGCCGGAGGGCAGCGGGGGGGCTCCCGCCCTGCAGGAGGCCTCACCTCGAGCCGGAGGGCAGCGGGGGGGGCTCCCGCCCTGCAGGAGGCTTCACCTCGAGCCGATGGGCAGCGGGGGGGCTCCCGCCCTGCAGGAGGCCTCACCTGGAGCCGGAGGGCAGCGGGGGGGGCTCCCGCCTGCAGGAGGCTTCACCTCGAGCCGGTGGGCAGCGGGGGGCTCCCGCCCTGCAGGAGGCCTCACCTCGAGCCGGAGGCAGCGGGGGGGGGCTCCCCGCCCTGCAGGAGGCCTCACCTCGAGCCGGGGGGGCA
Organism: Ascaphus truei; assembly: GCF_040206685.1. Lineage (NCBI taxonomy): Eukaryota > Metazoa > Chordata > Amphibia > Anura > Ascaphidae > Ascaphus > Ascaphus truei. The sequence goes on from NC_134500.1 coordinate 28,606,747, forward strand.
GCGGGGGGGCTCCCGCCCTGCAGGAGGCCTCACCTCGAGCCGGAGGCAGCGGGGGGGCTCCCGCCCTGCAGGAGGCCTCACCTCGAGCCGGAGGGCAGTGGGGGGGGCTCCCGCCCTGCAGGACGCCTCACCCCTCGAGGAACATGCTGCCGACTGCAAGGTAAGCAGCTCTCCCCCCACACCCCCCATTCCTTCATTGCCAGCCTCAACCCTCCATACACACACACACACTATATATATATATATATATATATATATATATATATATATATATATATATATATATATATATATATATATATATACCACATACACATACACAGAGACACACACACACAGTAGACCACACACCACACACACATGTAGGCGCGCACACACACACACACACACACATGTAGGCACACACACACGTCCACAGACACACACATGTAGACACACACACACATGTAGACAGACACACACGCACACACACACACACACACCTATACAGACACACGTAGACACACAGACACACGTAGACACAAAGAAAACACGTAGACACACAGACACACGTAGACACACAGACACACCTATACACACAGACACACACCTATACACACACACACACACACACACACACACACACACACACACACACACACACCTATACACACACACACACACCTATACACACAGACACACACCTATACACACAGACACACACGTTTACACACACACACGTACACACACGTATACACACACACACACACACACACACACGTAGACACACACACACCGTACAAACACACACGTAGACACACGTGTACACACACACACACAGACGTAGACACAAACACACACACGTATACGCACACACACGTAGACACACACACACACGTAGACACACATACACACGTATACGCACACACACGTATACACACACACGTACACACACACGTATACACACGCACGTAGACACACACACACATGTACACGTAGACACACACACACATGTACACGTAGACACGTACACACACACACATGTACACGTACACACACACATGGAGACATACACACACACATGGAGACATACACACACGCACATGTACACACACACACACGTACACACACACACACATGTATACATACACATAATGTATACACACACACATGTATACACACACATGTATACACACACACACACACACACACATACACACGTGTATACACACACAAACATGTATACACACAAATGTACACACACACATGTATACACACACACACACATACTATTTATACACACAAACATGTATACACACGTGTATACACACGTGTTACACATGTGTATACACACACATGGAGACATACACACGCACATGTACACATACTGTATACACACACACATGTATACACACACACACACACATGTATACACACACGTATACACACACACACAAACATGTATACACACACACAAAAAACTGTATACACAACACACAAATGTATACACACACAAATGTACACACACACAAATGTACACACACACACATGTACACACCACACACACACACACACATACTATGTATACACACAAACATGTATAGGACACACACAAACATGTATACACACATGTGTATACACATGTGTATACACACGTGTATACACACACGTACACATTTATACACACACACACAATATATACATACACACAATGTCTACACACACATGTGTATACACGTCTATACACACATGTGTATACACACACATGTGTATACACACACGTATACACACACACACGTACACACACACACGTACACACGTAGACACACAGACACACGTAGACACAAAGAAACACGTAGACACACAGACACACGTAGACACACAGACACACCTATACACACAGACACACACCTATACACACACACACACACACACACACACACACACACACCTATACACACACACACACACCTATACACACAGACACACACCTATACACACAGACACACACGTTTACACACACACACGTACACACACGTATACACACACACACACACACACACACACACACGTAGACACACACACACGTACAAACACACACGTAGACACACGTGTACACACACACACACAGACGTAGACACACACACACACGTATACGCACACACACGTAGACACACACACACACGTAGACACACATACACACGTATACGCACACACACGTATACACACACACGTAGACACACACGTACACACACACACGTATACACACGCACGTAGACACACACACACATGTACACGTAGACACACACACACATGTACACGTAGACACGTACACACACACACATGTACACGTACACACACACATGGAGACATACACACACACATGGAGACATACACACACGCACATGTACACACACACACACGTACACACACACACACATGTATACATACACACACATGTATACACACACATGTATACACACACACACACACACACACATACACACGTGTATACACACACAAACATGTATACACACAAATGTACACACACACATGTATACACACACACACACATACTATTTATACACACAAACATGTATACACACGTGTATACACACGTGTATACACACACATGGAGACATACACACGCACATGTACACATACTGTATACACACACACATGTATACACACACACACACACATGTATACACACACGTATACACACACACACAAACATGTATACACACACACAAACATGTATACACACACACAAATGTATACACACACAAATGTACACACACACAAATGTACACACACACACACACATACTATGTATACACACAAACATGTATAGACACACACAAACATTGTATACACACATGTGTATACACATGTGTATACACACGTGTATACACACACGTACACATTTATACACACACACACAATATATACATACACACAATGTCTACACACACATGTGTATACACGTCTATACACACATGTGTATACACACACATGTGTATACACACCACGTATACACACACACACGTACACACACACACGTACACATGTATACACACACACACACACATACAATGTATACACACAAACATGTATACACAGACACGTGTATACACACACACGTGTGTATACACACACACGTATACACACACACACTATCCCCAGCAAAACCACATCAGCACACCGCTATCCCCATGCCCCCCCCAGCACACTGGCATTCTCGGCTCCCCGCCATTCCCAGCCCCCATCAACACCATCAGCACCCACACATCGGCACCTTTGCACCTCCCCCATCGGCACACCCACATCCGCACCCCCACATCCGCACCCCCACATCAGCACCAAACCCTCCAAATCAGCACACCGATTACAATCACCATCAGTACAGCCACAGCAGCACTACCACCGCACATGGGCCGCGTTGACCACTCCTCACCCAAATGCACACCCACACCACAAACATCCCGGCAACGCCGGGCTCTCAGCTAGTATATATATATATATATATATACACACATATACACACACACACACAACTAAGGAACAGTATCCTTCACCCGCAGGGGTGACCCATCATGGCAGCGCACCAGAGACAATATTGCGGGAAGAGCCATCTAGAGCTATACGTATTGTTTACACGACATCCATCTTACCACAAACCACAGAAAACGTTTAAAGGATCATACATTTATTATGATGGTGAGGAGTGTGGGGTGTTATTTATCTCCCCACTTCTCTCCCACCCCCCTCCTCTCTCTCACACTCACCACCCCTCTCCTTCCTCCTACCCCTCCCTCACTCTCTACCCCCCCTCCCTCCCACACCCTCTACCTCCCCCCACCCTCCCTCACTCTCTACCCCCCCCCACCCACCCTCCACTCACACCCCCACACCCACCACCCCTCACCTCAACACCACCCCCCCACCCTCCCTCCCTCACTCACTACCCCCCACCCTCCCCCTCCCTCACTCTCTAACCCCCACCCCTCCCTCCCTCCTCACTCTCTACCCCCCCTCCCACCCTCCCTCACCACAACCCCCCCACCCTCCCTCCCACACTCTCTACCCCCCCCACCCTCCCCACTCTCTACACCCCCACCCTCCACCACCACCCACTACCCCTCCCCTCCCCTCACACTCTACCCCCCTCCCTCCCTCACCTCTCAACCCCCCCCTCCCACCCCTCCCACACACTCTACCCCCCACCCTCCCACCCTCTCTACCCCCCCTCCCTCCCTCCCTCTCAACCCCCCCTCCCTCCCACCCACTCAACCCCCCCCTCCCTCCCTCACTCTCTACCCCCCCTCCATCCCTCACTCTCTACCCCCCCACTCCCTCCCTCACTCACAACCCCCCACACCCTCCCTCACTCTCTACCCCCCACTCCCTCCCTCACTCTCTACCCCCCACTCCCTCCCTCACACTCTACCCCCACACCCCCACTCTCTACCCCCCTCCCCCACCTCTACCCCCCCTCCCTCCTCTCACCCCCCTCCCCCCTCTACACCCTCCCCCACTCTCTACCCACCCCTCCCCCACTCTCTATCCACCCCTCCCCCACTCTCTACCCCCCCACTCTCACTCTCTACCCCCCCCACTCTCACTCTCTACCCCCCCCCCACTCTCTACCCCCCCCCACTCTCTACCCCCCCCACTCTCTACCCCCCCCCACTCTCACTCTCTACCCCCCCCCCACTCTCACTCTCTACCCCCCACCACTCTCACTCTCTACCCCCCCCACTCTCACTCTCTACCCCCCCACTCTCACTCTCTACCCCCCCCCACTCTCACTCTCTACCCCCCCCCCCACTCTCACTCTCTACCCCCCCACTCTCACTCTCTACCCCCCCCCCACTCTCACTCTCTACCCCCCCCCCCCCCCACCTCACTCTCTACCCCCCCCCCCCCCCACTCTCACTCTCTACCCCCCCCCCACTCTCACTCTCTACCCCCCCCCACTCACTCTCTACCCCCCCACCACTCACTCTCTACCCCCCACCACTCACTCTCTACCCCCCCACCACTCACTCTCTACCCCCCCACCACTCACTCTCTACCCCCCCACCACTCACTCTCTACCCCCCCACCACTCACTCTCTACCCCCCCCACCACTCACTCTCTACCCCCCCACCACTCACTCTCTACCCCCCCACCACTCACTCTCTACCCCCCCACCACTCACTCTCTACCCCCCCCACCACTCACTCTCTACCCCCCCCACCACTCACTCTCTACCCCCCCACCACTCACTCTCTACCCCCCCACCACTCACTCTCTACCCCCCCACCACTCACTCTCTACCCCCCCACCACTCACTCTCTCTACCCCCCCACCACTCACTCTCTACCCCCCCCACCACTCACTCTCTACCCCCCCCACCACTCACTCTCCACCCCCCCTCTCACTCTCCACCCCCTCCTCTCACTCTCCACCCCCCCTCTCACTCTCCACCCCCCCTCTCTACCACGCCCCTCTCTCTATCCCCCCCACCTCTAGCCTCTAATCTCTCTATCCCCCATGCAAGTCCCTGGCAGTTAACGCTGGCTCGGCTGCATTAAGCCGCACTGGCTGTTGGTGAATAAGCCCCGCAGTGAGCAGAAGGGGAATCTGCAGTAGCAGCTGGGGGAGTTCCCATTAATGCTGCTTCTATACCCACAGCAGCTGGGGAACGCAAGCGTGGAGCAGCTGTTCCAAGAGCGAGCGACACGGCCACGCCAAGAGATTATCCCCGTCCCTGTCCTATGGCCGTACCGTGCACTGAGGCCTGGCACACCGGTGACTCATATAATGCCCCCGGTACGTCACAACACTATGCACGTTATCTAGGGGCAGATCGTACCCTCCTGTTAACGGCACCGCAAAGGAGGGTGAAATATGACGGCTCAGAAGCGAACACAATGACCAGGAAGTGCTGGAGGGGGAGCATTTTCTTTTCAAAATGGGGGGACCTCCACACCGTGCTTTACCTCTGGGTACCCCCTGCTTCCGAAATACATTGCCAAGATAGAGACCCTGCTGCTTTAAATGCAATCCCCATTCGTGTCCGATTTTGTAAAGGTGTCAATCATCCAGATGTGACCCATAAACCCGGTCACTGCCATTAGTACACTTTGCCCCTAGGAGGGACTGCCATTAGTACACTTTGCCCCTAGGAGGGACTGCCATTAGTACACTTTGCCCCTAGAGGGGACTGCCATTAGTACACTTTGCCCCTAGGAGGGACTGCCATTAGTACACGTTGCCCCTAGGAGGGACTGCCATTAGTACACGTTGCCCCTAGGAGGGACTGCCATTAGTACACTTTGCCCCTAGGAGGGACTGCCATTAGTACACTTTGCCCCTAGGAGGGACTGCCATTAGTACACTTTGCCCCTAGGAGGGACTGCCATTAGTACACTTTGCCCCTAGGAGGGACTGCCATTAGTACACTTTGCCCCTAGGAGGGACTGCCATTAGTACACTTTGCCCCTAGGAGGGACTGCCATTAGTACACGTTGCCCCTAGGAGGGACTGCCATTAGTACACGTTGCCCCTAGGAGGGACTGCCATTAGTACACGTTGCCCCTAGGAGGGACTGCCATTAGTACACGTTGCCCCTAGGAGGGACTGCCATTAGTACACGTTGCCCCTAGGAGGGACTGCCATTAGTACACTTTGCCCCTAGGAGGGACTGCCATTAGTACACGTTGCCCCTAGGAGGGACTGCCATTAGTACACGTTGCCCCTAGGAGGGACTGCCATTAGTACACGTTGCCCCTAGGAGGGACTGCCATTAGTACACTTTGCCCCTAGGAGGGACTGCCATTAGTACACTTTGCCCCTAGGAGGGACTGCCATTAGTACACTTTGCCCTAGGAGGGACTGCCATTAGTACACTTTGCCCCTAGGAGGGACTGCCATTAGCACACTTTGCCCCTAGGAGGGACTGCCATTAGTACACGTTGCCCCTAGGAGGGACTGCCATTAGTACACGTTGCCCCTAGGAGGGACTGCCATTAGTACACGTTGCCCCTAGGAGGGACTGCCATTAGTACACTTTGCCCCTAGGAGGGACTGCCATTAGTACACTTTGCCCCTAGGAGGGACTGCCATTAGTACACTTTGCCCTAGGAGGGACTGCCATTAGTACACTTTGCCCCTAGGAGGGACTGCCATTAGTACACTTTGCCCCTAGGAGGGACTGCCATTAGTACACTTTGCCCCTAGGAGGGACTGCCATTAGTACACTTTGCCCCTAGGAGGGACTGCCATTAGTACACTTTGCCCCTAGGAGGGACTGCCATTAGTACACTTTGCCCCTAGGAGGGACTGCCATTAGTACACTTTGCCCCTAGGAGGGACTGCCATTAGTACACTTTGCCCCTAGGAGGGACTGCCATTAGTACACTTTGCCCCTAGGAGGGACTGCCATTAGTACACTTTGCCCTAGGAGGGACTGCCATTAGTACACTTTGCCCCTAGGAGGGACTGCCATTAGTACACTTTGCCCCTAGGAGGGACTGCCATTAGTACACTTTGCCCCTAGGAGGGACTGCCATTAGTACACTTTGCCCCTAGGAGGGACTGCCATTAGTACACTTTGCCCCTAGGAGGGACTGCCATTAGTACACTTTGCCCCTAGGAGGGACTGCCATTAGTACACTTTGCCCCTAGGAGGGACTGCCATTAGTACACTTTGCCCCTAGGAGGGACTGCCATTAGTACACTTTGATCTGGGACTAACCTTTTTAAAAATGCAATCCCACAGTCAGCCAGTTAACTTCCTTTAGGAGCCTCTGAACAGGGAAGTGTTTGTAATTCAACTGTTTTCTTTCCCGTTATCATCCCCCCCCTCCTTATCAGAGAGATAATAAAGATAAAGGGAGGAGAGAGGGGGGGGCTTTGCCTGTGCAAACACTCGCTGATCACGCAGCATCATCAGCTAAAAGGGAGCAGCCCGAGGAAATCAGCCCCCTCCAAAGTATCACTTGTCAACAAAAAAAAGGTATCAAGGAGGTATCAATCACCCAGTTTAAATAAGACACCGGGGGGAATTAGTCCACGGTGGTCCTCTGAGGGATTACCCCTTTATTAATTACCATTGGCATGCTTCCTCTTCCAATCGCTCCCTCCGACTTATTCCCAGCATTATCTTCTCTGGTGCCTGTCTCCTCTCTCAGCCTGACCCAACCCGGTGATTACACACTCACAGGAGATGAGACAGAACGGCTTCCCGGCAACCACCACACTAATTCAGCCATCTCGCCATTATAACCCTTACCTACTATTATCTGTTATTTACCTGCAGGGACTGCCCACCTCTCACAATCACAGATAAGGACAGCGGTGCCGGTCATCGGAGCCTGGGGATATAGTGTGAGGTCAAGCCAGCCGCCCTGCCCGTCTCCCACATCCTACACCTGTGCTAAATTATTTTCACTTTACCTTCTGCTCTGTACGCTTATACGGCCGAGTCCCAGTCTCTCCCAGGAGCAAAGTGTACTAATGGCAGTGACAGGGTTAAGGGCCCAGTGCCTCCTAGGGGCAAAGTGTATTAACAGCAGTGAAAGTGTTAAGGGGTCACATCTGGGTGACTGACACCTTGTTACCCAAATCTGTCCCCTATAAGTATTATTAAATCCTTATTTAAGTTATTATAGAAACACGGGGAGCTGAGACTTGGGAGGGGGCTGATTTCCTCGCGCTGCCCACTTGTGACTGATATCTGTGTGTTCAACAAGAGTTTGCGCAGGCAAAGCACACTCTTCCCCCCCCCCCCCCACATCCCTTATCTTTAGTGTGTCTCTGATAAGAACTGGTTGGAATAATGGGAAAGACAATACGCCCCCAGAGGCTCTGACAAAATGCAACTTGTAATTAATTTCCAAGAGAAAGAAAAGCAGACAAATCTTTGCTTTTAGCAAGGCAAGGTTATTTTAAAGGAAGCCCATTAGATTGTTAACCGGTCTGCCTAGGCTGAAGGGGTTAATGGCTGGGCTGTACATCACAGTGTGAGGGCCGGCAGTAGGGAACGTCTGTCTCCGGAAGGCTGCGCAGAGTCTTCTGACACAATCGAAATTCATTTGCAACCTCATCAATCACCTTGGCTCCTCTTTCTCACTGGAAACCCTTGGTCTGGCAGCCAGAGGAACACACTGCTATCTCTCTGATCAAGGGAATCCCACATCCGGAGAGACCACCTCAAGCACCCCCCCCCCCCCATTTCTCTTAAGAGATCAGCAATAGGATCCATATAGGGGTAATGAAACTGTTGGGAGTGGGGTTGGTATAGGAACAAGAAAGCCTTTTACGGATATATTTTGACTGAAAGCGCAGTTATCTGTGGCAGTTTAGGCATACAATTGTTTTCTCGTTGCCCAGCGGTCTGGCACCTCTTGCCTTCAGAAAAACACCCCTAGTTATACCCAGTTGTAACGGGGTAATCCCAGCCAAAATCACCTTCCCAGATAACCCCTCATGACCTCCCCAATAATAATGGTGGTCTCAGCCAAAATCAACTTCAAAATCACTACCGTGCATATCTTTCAAAAACCCTTCCAAATCTACGGATATAACAAATGTAGGCCTAGTTGTAACCCCAGGAGTACCTCACGTAGAGGCAACATCACGGCTTTTTAACTTGTTGTCCTAGGGGAGAGCACGTTCTGCGCGTCTTTGTCACGTTGAACGTGACCTGCCAGGCCGGAGAACAGAAGTCGTGTCGCCGCAGTCACGTGATGGAGGAAGAGCTGGAGGGGCAGCATGCTCCGACCTCTCGGGCACACAAAGGGTTAAGGTTTGCCCGCCATTCCATGGGACGTTGATGCTCGCTTCTTTCCACCACAATGCACTGCGTGTCTCACCCTCACTTGCACCTAACCAAGCCAGTGACATCATTCAACTGGAACGGAAAGCACCACCTTATTCCATTTGCCATATTGTTCTGGCCGCTGGGGTATTTAGGGGAACTCTCACCCATGAAGAAAGATCCAAGAGAGTTTAGGAGGAATGTAGACTAGCAGACATGTGAATATGACCACCATACACTGGGAGATGGGTTATCTTTCCCTTATCTCCTTGGAACACTGAAGAAAACCATGTGTATCATCATCATGTATGTATATCACGCCAACATGCTCAACAGATTACCCTCAATTTACACATGGTAACAGAGCTGGTCAGGTCCCTGTAACAAGGAGCTTGCAAGCAAAGGGCTAGATCCACAAAGTTCTCATAACATCCCGTTATAATCCGGGCTCATAACGGGATGTCACCTAAAGCAGGAAAGGACATGATGTTCCCTGATGTTATCCATATCCTCAAAGCTAATTCTATGCAAAAACAATGGCCGTTCTACATCTCATTAACTTGACGGTGACTATGTCTTCGTGTTACTCCCATCCAGACCCTGAAATAGGTGTTTAACTCAGGAGGAGGAAGGGAAGTTAAATGATACCACATTGTGCCGTTTCCCCCATAGAGACACTGCAAAAGCCCTATTACATAGTCTGATGGGAGCAACGCCAAGTTAGCGATGATTTAACCAACGTAGTGTTACGTCCCCGTGCCCCCTTAACACTTTATTGGACATATGAAGTAATGATAATGCCTCATTTACTTGTCATTGTCGCCAACGGTAATTACAGTTAACGCTATGCTCCATACCACAAAAACCGTGTGTAGCGCGTTATGTTCTAGGAAGTGACCATGTTGGTCTTAATGTTAACATAATAAAATACTTTATGGAGCTTTGTGGATTTGGGCCTACAGGTTAAAAAGGACTTTCCTACTGGTCATGGGCGCGTCACACATAGGGCCCGCCGCCGCGTCACACAGGGCCCTCCGCCGCGTCACACACAGGGCCCGCCGCCGCGTCACACACAGGGCCCGCCGTGACACCATTACACAATCTGTCACTAATATGTACCGTGGGAAGTGGCTACCTTCAGCTACATTTATCTGTACAGTTTTCAAGATGCAGAGAGACTCCATACTATTTTACTGAGCAGCATGTTCACAGCACAGGGGAGACATTCTCCCTGAACATAAAATTCTCATTAATAAGTCCTATGCAGTCGGCCTCATGTTGCCAAGCTACGGGAGAAATTGTCTCCATGAATCACACACAGAATATCCTTTCTGCCCCTCCTGTAAATATGGAGCTGGATGCTCATGTAACAGAAAACCCCCTTCGTAGTCACATGGGGGTCTCTTGCAGCGAAGGGGCGGATACCCTAGGCGCAGTCACGGATTTCAGCAGCTCCTGTAAAACTGCGGCATTAATGTGCAGCTCCGGACCCTTGGCTCATTAAGGAAAGAGAGAGATGCCCTCTGGTCGTCTTATTCCCAGAAAGGCCGAGATGTTACTTTGTCATCCTGGAAACCCAATGCCAAGAAATGAAGAGCAAGAAGCACAGGGCATTTCAACATATCGACGGGGTCCGCGCAAAAGCGGGGCATCTCAGCTAGGCGAGGCACGTTGGACATAGTGAGGAGCTTCCCAGTCTGCCCCCGTAAGGTAATAATGCTGCCAGCAGGACGACATAACGCCCACTTTCATGAGCTCCAGTTATGGACGCTTCTTCTGGAATAACCTTGAATGATGTGTGCCAAATATGAGGTTCATGTTGAGGTGCTAGAAGGTCTAATTCAGGGGTGCCCAACTCCAGTCCTCAAGGGCCCCCACCAGGTCAGGGTTTTATGGAGATCTCTGACTCAGCACGTGGTGCAGGCGTTGACTGAGCCACTAATTGAGCCGAAGCAGGGATATCCTTAAAACCTAACCTGGTGGTGAACCTTGAGGCATGGAGTTGGCCACTCTTGATCGAATTAATGCTCTTGAATCCGAGTACGTGTGTAATATGAAGAACCTAGTTCTCATTGGGTGGCGGCATACCTTCACTCACCAGGGCTCCGTCCCTTCCTCTCCCCCTTACTCAACTTCTCTTTGCGTCTCACAGTTCCTCCTCCCCTACTCGCTCTCACCCTCAAACTCCCCACTTTCTTAGCTCTCTCCATTGGAGGAAGAGGAGTGAGGAGACCCAACGGCTGGTGTCCCATCTCGGACGCCTCCCAGTGCAGCAATCGGGTGCTGGGCCTCGGGCTCACAATCTCCGGCGAAGGGAGTCAGCGGTGAGAAGCACCCAGAGAGAGAGACAGGCAGACGTCCCATCGGTCTGATCGCCCAAGTTAATAAGGTACATTATTTCCACCCTTATTTTGAGACCAGCAGAAGTTTACAAAATCAGAATATATAGATGTGGGCCTCAGAACTTGACCAGTGAACCTCAGAAACCGGTTTCAGGTGTCCCATAGAAGCTTCCCAAACGTACGCATTATCTCTCACACTTTCGGGGGCTTACCGCCCACCCGCAAAAGGAAGCTTTGTTATTGTAACGTGGGTTCCCTTCATTAAACCTTGTGCCGAGCAGAATGTTTCCCTTGGGTCGTTACCTGCATATAAGCCACAGAGTGTACAAATCTAAGGGCTGTTATATACAGCATGCGGCCGTGCGTTCCTATGCGAACGCGTGTGCACGTGCTGCATGCTTTCCCTGTATATAGTGCCGGGAGCTGCAGGTAATGTATGTGTGTGCATGTGTGAGTATATATGTGTGCATGGGTTGTGTGAGTGAAAGTATGTCCTAAATAAGATTTTTTTTAAAGAAAAATAAAAAAGTTTAATATATATATTTTTTTTTTTGCAATCCTTCACACGCACACGCAAAGATGATTTTCCTCATCTTCGGCGCGGTCTGTCGGCGCCCCTCTCCCTGCCGTGCGCGGCCCTTGTATAGAAAGGCTGACTAATGTCAGCCAACTAAAATTCCGCGCGCAGCGCACGGCGTAGCACGCGCCCGGCACTATAGAACGTCCCTAATAACACGGACTCGCACGCTCACATAAGTATAATATATTGTATACACTTCCCTCTGCTAGGAATATGAAACCCTTACTGCGCTGAAGCAGTGACATATTGAAGCCGGCATATACACTAGTCACAGGGGACTTCATTTTACATCTTAAACAGTTCCTCCAGCTCTCTTATTTTGCCCATTGGTGGGAACAGAGGGGTCTCCGGAGCAGAGTGGCGTTTATTTCAGCTTCTCCTGCACGCCGAGATACTTACATCTAAAGGTCGCGCAGGTATCTCACATCTAAAGGTCGCGCAGGTATCTCACATCTAAAGGTCGCGCAGGTATCTCACATCTAAAGGTCGCGCAGGTATCTCACATCTAAAGGTCGCGCAGGTATCTCACATCTAAAGGTCGCGCAGGTATCTCACATAGGATTAAAGGTCGCGCGGCACACCCGGAAACAGATATTTTCCAAGTCCGGCCTCAGCGGCCGGGCTGCCGCCGGCCTCAGCGGCCGGGCTGCCGCCGGCCTCAGCGGCCGGCCTGCCGCCGGCCTCAGCGGCCGGCCTGCCGCCGGCCTCAGCGGCCTCACCAGCCGCCGGCCTCAGCGGCCTCACCAGCCGCCGGCCTCACCAGCCGCCGGCCTCACCAGCCGCCGGCCTCACCAGCCGCCGGCCTCACCAGCCGCCGGCCTCACCAGCCCAAAAAGGATCAATATTAACCAGCTGTTAATAGAAGCAATGGGGACAATCGTGCCTCGAGAATTGGGTCATATGCAAAATATTAGTAGTATAATTCTTATTATAAAATTAATAATATTTATATTTACCCCAAAACGGTAAAGATACCCCCAAAACAACAAAATAGGTGTTAGACACTAATCAGAAGTCCCGCTGATCAATGAGCATACACCAGAAGCGCCTCTCACAAAAACACACACGATTATAGCAACATACAGGACATGGAGGGGTCGTACGTCTTCCAGGGGACACGGATACAGGCTCCTGTGACTGCCTGGGGGACACAGATACAGGCTCCTGTGACTGCCTGGGGGACACAGATACAGGCTCCTGTGACTGCCTGGGGGACACAGATACAGGCTCCTGTGACTGCCTGGGGGACACGGATACAGGCTCCTGTGACTGCCTGGGGGACACAGATACAGGCTCCTGTGACTGCCTGGGGGGGGGACACAGATACAGGCTCCTGTGACTGCCTGGGTGGGGGTGTGGACGACGACAGATACAGGCTCCTGTGACTGCCTGGGGGTGGGGACGACGACAGATACAGGCTCCTGTGACTGCCTGGGGGTGGGGGGGGGGGGGACAGATACAGGCTCCTGTGACTGCCTGGGGGTGGGGACGACGACAGATACAGGCTCCTGTGACTGCCTGGGGGTGGGGGGGGGGGGGGACAGATACAGGCTCCTGTGACTGCCTGGGGGTGGGGACGACGACAGATACAGGCTCCTGTGACTGCCTGGGGGTGGGGACGACGACAGATACAGGCTCCTGTGACTGCCTGGGGGGTGGGGGGGGACGACAGATACAGGCTCCTGTGACTGCCTGGGGGTGGGGGGGACGACAGATACAGGCTCCTGTGACTGCCTGGGGGAGGGGACGACACGGATACAGGCTCCTGTGACTGCCTAGGGGGGACACGGATACAGGCTCCTGTGACTGCCTGGGGGGGACACGGATACAGGCTCCTGTGACTGCCTGGGGGGGACACGGATACAGGCTCCTGTGACTGCCTAGGGGGGACACGGATACAGGCTCCTGTGACTGCCTGGGGGGGACACGGATACAAGCTCCTGTTACTGCCTGGGGGGGACACGGATACAGGCTCCTGTGACTGACTGGGGGGGACACGGATACAGGCTCCTGTGACTGCCTAGGGGGGACACGGATACAGGCTCCTGTGACTGCCTGGGGACGACGACAGATACAGGCTCCTGTGACTGCCTGGGGGTGGGGACGACGACAGATACAGGCTCCTGTGACTGCCTGGGTGGGGGTGTGGACGACGACAGATACAGGCTCCTGTGACTGCCTGGGGGAGGGGGGGACGACGACAGATACAGGCTCCTGTGACTGCCTGGGGGAGGGGGGGGACGACGACAGATACAGGCTCCTGTGACTGCCTGGAGGTGGGGACGACGACAGATACAGGCTCCTGTGACTGCATGGGGGTGGGGACGACGACAGATACAGGCTCCTGTGACTGCCTGGGGGTGGGGACGATGACAGATACAGGCTCCTGTGACTGCCTGGGGGGTGGGGACGACGACAGATACAGGCTCCTGTGACTGCCTGGGGGTGGGGGGGGGGGGACAGATACAGGCTCCTGTGACTGCCTGGGGGTGGGGGGGACGACGACAGATACAGGCTCCTGTGACTGCCTGGGGGTGGGGGACGACGACAGATACAGGCTCCTGTGACTGCCTGGGGGTGGGGACGACGACAGATACAGGCTCCTGTGACTGCCTGGGGGGGGGGGGGGGGGACACAGATACAGGCTCCTGTGACTGCCTGGGGGTGGGGACGACGACAGATACAGGCTCCTGTGACTGCCTGGGGACGACACGGATACAGGCTCCTGTGACTGCCTGGGGACGACACGGATACAGGCTCCTGTGACTGCCTGGGGGGGACACGGATACAGGCTCCTGTGACTGCCTGGGGGGGACACGGATACAAGCTCCTGTGACTGCCTGGGGGGGACAAGGATACAGGCTCCTGTGACTGCCTGGGGGGGAAACGGATACAGGCTCCTGTGACTGCCTGGGGAGGGACACGGATACAGGCTCCTGTGACTGCCTGGGGGGGACACGGATATAGGCTCCTGTGACTGCCTGGGACACACACGGATATAGGCTCCTGTGACTGCCTGGGGGACACACGGATATAGGCTCCTGTGACTGCCTGGGGGACACATGGATACAGGCTCCTGTGACTGCCTGGGGGGGACACGGATACAGGCTCCTGTGACTGCCTGGGGGGGACACGGATACAGGCTCCTGTGACTGCCTGGGGGGGACACGGATACAGGCTCCTGTGACTGCCTGGGGGGGACACGGATACAGACTCCTGTGACTGCCTGGGGGGACACAGATACAGGCTCTGTGACTGCCTGGGGGGGACACAGATACAGGCTCCTGTGACTGCCTGGGGGGGGACACAGATACAGGCTCCTTTGACTGCCTGGGGGTGACAAAGATACAGGCTCCTGTGACTGCCTGGGGGGACCCGGATACAGGCTCCTGTGACTGCCTGGGGGGGACAAAGATACAGGCTCCTGTGACTGCCTGGGGGGACCCGGATACAGGCTCCTGTGACTGCCTGTGGGGGACACAGATACAGGCTCCCGTGACTGCCTGGGGGGGACACAGAGAGAGAGACCCCTGTGACTGCCGCGGGGGGGGGGGGGGGTACAGGGACAGATACAGACTCCCGTGACTTCCTGGGGAAATCTCATTCTCTTGCACGGCCAATGTCGAAACCTTGATAAGATAAAGCAGAGAGCTAGACACACCCTGTGTAGTGTTTGTATACAGAGCTCGGGGTAATGAGGACGTCTGTCCCACGTTTACTGTTTGAAGACTTGTTTTTATGGACAATGCCCGTCCCAGAGACACAAATTCTAAACGTCACACAGCATGAGAGCCAAACCCTAGTGACATTACCCTGAGATTGTGAACACAGAGGCGCGTTCTTGTTAAAGGGGTCAGTCCCTCCTAGGAGCCAAGTGTACTAATGGCAGTGACAGGGTTAAGGAGTCAGTCCCTCCTAGGAGCAAAGTGTACTAATGGCAGTGACAGGGTTAAGGAGTCAGTCCCTCCTAGGGGCAAAGTGTACTAATGGCAGTGACAGGGTTAAGGGGTCTGGGTCTGATGTCTTCCCCCTATAAGTATGATTAAATCCTTATTAAAGTTATTATAGAAACACAGGGAGCTGAGACTTGGGAGGGGGCTGATTTCCTCGCGCTGCTCCCATGTGTCTGATGTCTGTGTTCAACAAGAGTTTGCACAGGCAAAGCCCCCCTCTCTCCCCCTCCCCTTATCTGTATTGTCTCTCTGATAAGGACCCAAGTAGTCAGGTTTTAAGGATATCCCAGATTCAGCTTCGACTGCTCCACCTGTGCTGAAGCAGGCTCTTCGACTGGGCCTCCTGTGCTGAAGCAGGGATCCCCCTTAAAACCTGACCTGGAGTTGAGAACCCCTGCTTTAAGGCAGGTGTGCAGACAGGATAATCCCCTCGAAGGCCAACAAAATGATTCAACATGATTAAACCCCCCCCCCAAACAGCGGGAGAAGGGGCTGACCTTTAACCCTTTTCGATGACTGTGGCATTAAAGCATAGCAAGACAGGACGGGGTTAACCCCCGGGCCAAGGTTAGGGACGGATTTAGGAAATCCGGCTTGAGGTTAGTTGCCGCTCCTTGTAATTACAGTCGGCTCTCGTGGACGCGTCCTGCGGTTATCACCTCGGGGCGGGGATCGAGAGGCTGATAGCGAGGGGGGGGGGGCAGCTCACCCGAAATTAGAAACGTCAACTCGTTAGGCTGAAAGCAAATATTTGGCTTCTTGTTTCTCTGGAACTTAGAACAGTGGGAGTGCTGGTCAAACAACCGACTTCCCCTTATCCCCCCTTTGTCCTTATCAGAGAGACAATACAGATAAGGGGAGGGGGAGAGAGGGGGCTTTGCCTGTGCAAACTCATGTCGACTACAGAGACATCCGACACAAGGGAGCAGCGCAAGGAAATCAGCCCCCTCCCCAAGTCTCACCTCCCCGTGTTTCTATAATAACTTTAATAAGAATTTAATCATACTTATTGGGGGCAGATTTGAGTAAAAGGTGTCAGTCACCCCTTAACCCTGTCACTGCCAATAGTACACTTTGCTCCTAGGAGGGACTGACCCTTTAACCCTGTCACTGCCATTAGTACACTTTGCTCCTAGGAGGGACTGACCCTTTAACCCTGTCACTGCCATTAGTACACTTAAGGTCACCACGGTGACTCTCCCGCACTGTAGCAGGT
This sequence comes from Ascaphus truei, assembly GCF_040206685.1. Lineage (NCBI taxonomy): Eukaryota > Metazoa > Chordata > Amphibia > Anura > Ascaphidae > Ascaphus > Ascaphus truei. The sequence continues at coordinate 28,624,626 of NC_134500.1, forward strand.
TTCCTCGCTAAAGATATCCTGAGAATTGCCACAACTCCTGTACAGTCTGTGCATAAAACATCAACACAATGTTGCACCAACAAAGATGGGTAAGATTTCGCCATCATGAAGAGGGAAACCAACACATTTACACAATAACTGTGTCAGTGCCACTTCCATGCCCTTGTCATATCTCTGCCGTCATCATAGAACCCGCCATCCTCTCAACTATGGAACTGCTGGTTCCAAGTCTGGTTACAGCGGGGAGCGCCGAGCGTCACAGCGGGGAACACAGCGCCGGGCGCCACAGCGGGGAACACAGCGCCGGGCGCCACAGCGGGGAACACAGCGCGCGGCGCCACAGCGGGGAACACAGCGCCGGGCGCCACAGCGGGGAACACAGCGCCGGGCGCCACAGCGGGGAACACAGCGCCGGGCGCCACAGCGGGGAACACAGCGCCGGGCGCCACAGCGGGGAACACAGCGCCGGGCGTCACAGCGGGGAACACAGCGCCGAGCGTCACAGCGGGGAACACAGCGGCCGGGGCGCCACAGCGGGGAACACAGCGCCGGGCGCCACAGCGGGGAACACAGCGCCGGGCGCCACAGCGGGGAACACAGCGCCGGGCGTCACAGCGGGGAACACAGCGCCGGGCGTCACAGCGGGGAACAACAGCGCCGGGCGCCACAGCGGGGAACACAGCGCCGGGCGTCACAGCGGGGGAACACAGCGCCGGGCGTCACAGCGGGGAACACAGCGCCGGGGCGTCACAGCGGGGAACACAGCGCCGGGCGTCACAGCGGGGAACACAGCGCCGGGCGCCACAGCGGGGGAACACAGCGCCGGGCGTCACAGCGGGGAACACAGCGCCGGGCGCCACAGCGGGGAACACAGCGCCGGGCGCCACAGCGGGGAACACAGCGCCGGGCGCCACAGCGGGGAACACAGGCGCCGGGCGTCACAGCGGGGAACACAGCGCCGAGCGTCACAGCGGGGAACACAGCGCCGGGCGCCACAGCGGGGAACACAGCGCCGGGCGCCACAGCGGGGAACACAGCGCCGGGCGCCACACGCGGGGAACACAGCGCCCGGGCGTCACAGCGGGGGGAACACAGCGCCGGGCGTCACAGCGGGGAACACAGCGCCGGGCGTCACAGCGGGGAACACAGCGCCGGGCGTCACAGCGGGGAACACAGCGCCGGGCGTCACAGCGGGGAACACAGCGCCGGGCGCCACAGCGGGGAACACAGCGCCGAGCGTCACAGCGGGGAACACAGCGCCGGGCGTCACAGCGGGGAAACACAGCGCCGGGGCGTCACAGCGGGGGAACACAGCGCCGGGCGTCACAGCGGGGAACACAGCGCCGGGCGCCACAGCGGGGAACACAGCGCCGAGCGTCACAGCCGGGGAACACAGCGCCGAGCGTCACAGCGGGAACACAGCGCCGGGCGCCACAGCGGGGAACACAGCGCCGGGCGCCACAGCGGGGAACACAGCGCCGGGCGTCACAGCGGGGAACACAGCGCCGGGCGTCACAGCGGGGAACACAGCGCCGGGCGTCACAGCGGGGAACACAGCGCCGGGCGTCACAGCGGGGAACACAGCGCCCTGGCGTCACAGCGGGGAACACAGCGCCGGGCGTCACAGCGGGGAAAACAGCGCCGGGCGTCACAGCGGGGAACACAGCGCCGGGGCGTCACAGCGGGGAAACACAGCGCCGGGCGTCACAGTGGGGAACACAGCAGGGAACACAGCGCCGAGCATCACAGCGGGGAACACAGCGCCGAGCGTCACAGCGGGGGAACACAGCGCCGAGCGCCACAGCGGGGAACACAGCGCCGGGCGTCACAGCGGGGAACACAGCGCCGAGCGCCACAGCGGGGACACACCGCCGAGAGTCACAGCGGGGAACACAGCGCCGAGCGTCACAGCGGGGAACACAGCGCCGAGCGTCACAACGGGGAACACAGCGCCGAGCGCCACAGCGGGGAACACAGCGCCGAGCGTCACAGCGGGGGAACACAGCGCCGAGCGTCACAGCGGGGAACACAGCGCCCGAGCGTCACAGCGGGGAACACAGCGCCGGGGCGTCACAGCGGGGAACACAGCGCCGAGCGCCACAGCGGGGAACACAGCGCCGAGCGTCACAGCGGGGAACACAGCGCCGAGCGTCACAGCGGGGAACACAGCGCCGGGCGTCACAGCGGGGAACACAGCGCCGGGCGTCACAGCGGGGGAACACAGCGCCGAGCGTCACAGCGGGGAACACAGCGCCGAGCGTCACAGCGGGGAACACAGCGCCGAGCGCCACAGCGGGGAAACACAGCGCCGAGCGCCACAGCGGGGAACACAGCGCCGGGGCGTCACAGCGGGGGAACACAGCGCCGAGCGTCACAGCGGGGAACACAGCGCCGGGCGTCACAGCGGGGAACACAGCGCCGAGCGTCACAGCGGGGAACACAGCGCCGAGCGTCACAGCGGGGGAACACAGCGCCGGGCGCCACAGCGGGGGAACACAGCGCCGAGCGTCACAGCGGGGAACACAGCGCCGAGCGCCACAGCGGGGAACACAGCGCCGGGCGTCACAGCGGGGAACACAGCGCCGGGCGTCACAGCGGGGAACACAGCGCCGAGCGTCACAGCGGGGAACACAGCGCCGGGCGTCACAGCGGGGAACACAGCGCCGGGCGTCACAGCGGGGAACACAGCGCCGAGCGCCACAGCGGGGAACACAGCGCCGGGCGTCACAGCGGGGAACACAGCGCCGAGCGTCACAGCGGGGAACACAGCGCCGAGCGTCACAGCGGGGAACACAGCGCCGGGCGTCACAGCGGGGAACACAGCGCCGAGCGTCACAGCGGGGAACACAGCGCCGAGCGTCACAGCGGGGAACACAGCGCCGAGCTTCACAGCGGGGAACACAGCGCCGAGCGTCACAGCGGGGAACACAGCAGGGAACACAGCGCCGAGCATCACAGCGGGGAACACAGCGCCGAGCGCCACAGCGGGGAACACAGCGCCGGGCGCCACAGCGGGGAACACAGCGCCGAGCGTCACAGCGGGGAACACAGCGCCGGGCGTCACAGCGGGGAACACAGCGCCGAGCGTCACAGCGGGGAACACAGCGCCGAGCGTCACAGCGGGGAACACAGCGCCGAGCGTCACAGCGGGGAACACAGCGCCGAGCGTCACAGCGGGGAACACAGCGCCGAGCGTCACAGCGGGGAACACAGCGCCGAGCGTCACAGCGGGGAACACAGCGCCGAGCGTCACAGCGGGGAACACAGCGCCGAGCGTCACAGCGGGGAACACAGCGCCGAGCGTCACAGCGGGGAACACAGCGCCGAGCGTCACAGCGGGGAACACAGCGCCGAGCGTCACAGCGGGGAACACAGCGCTGGACAGTTTCTTTGCTGCGAGGTTTTGTGGCAGACATTCTCACCGCAGTGAAATACCGACCCCGTCAAAGGAAATCCTCTACTGTAGGGGGGGGGCAACTTGTCTACAAGGGCCACCAACAGGACAGGTAGTAGGGATATCATGAAAACTTGACCTGTTGGTAACCAATAAGGCCTGGAGTTGGCCCATTGCTCTACAGATAAATTACATTTGTGCTTCCCAGTATTAAAATGAATAGAAAGCAGCCCCCCCCCCCCCCTCATTATACGGTTCTCCCAGGACACAGATAAAAACAAACAAAAAAACACTCTTAGGGTGTCACTGTGAAAGTGCCAATTTGGCCATTAAAATCAAGGGGAGTTTGTGCCCTGATGGGCACTACCAGAGTGTAATGAATAACAACACGCTTATTGTGTACATTAACATGTAAAGACGTGTCCCCGGGCCCCCCCCCCATTGTGCGACCCCCCCCCCCCATTATGCGAACCCCCCCCCCCCCCAACGTGCGACCTCCCGGTTTTTAGCAAAGGAAGGGGGGGGTGACGGGCAGGAGGAAGGTGGGGGGGGTGACGGGCAGGAGGAAGGGGGGGGTGACGGGCAGGAGGAAGGGGGGGGTGACGGGCAGGAGGAAGGGGGGGGTGACGGGCAGGAGGAGGGGGGGGGTGACGGGCAGGAGGAAGGGGGGGGGGTGACGGGCAGGAGGAAGGGGGGGGGTGACGGGCAGGAGGAAGGGGGGGTGACGGGCAGGAGGAAGGGGGGGGGGGTGACGGGCAGGAGGAAGGGGGGGGTGACGGGCAGGAGGAGGGGGGAGGTGACGGGCAGGAGGAAGGGGGGGGTGACGGGCAGGAGGAAGGTGGGGGGGGTGACGGGCAGGAGGAAGGGGGGGGTGACGGGCAGGAGGAAGGGGGGGGGGTGACGGGCAGGAGGAAGGGGGGGGGTGACGGGCAGGAGGAAGGGGGGGTGACGGGCAGGAGGAAGGGGGGGGTGACGGGCAGGAGGAAGGGGGGGGTGACGGGCAGGAGGAAGGGGGGGGGGTGACAGGCAGGAGGAAGGGGGGGTGACAGGCAGGAGGAAGGGGGGGTGACAGGCAGGAGGAAGGGGGGATGACAGGCAGGAGGAAGGGGGGATGACAGGCAGGAGGAAGGGGGGATGACAGGCAGGAGGAAGGGAGGGTGACGGGCAGGAGGAAGGGGGGGTGACGGGCAGGAGGAAGGGGGGGTGACGGGCAGGAGGAAGGGGGGGTGACGGGCAGGAGGAAGGGGGGGTGACGGGCAGGAGGAAGGGGGGGTGACGGGCAGGAGGAAGGGGGGGGTGACGGGCAGGAGGAAGGGGGGGTGACGGGCAGGAGGAAGGGGGGGGTGACGGGCAGGAGGAAGGTGGGGGGGTGACGGGCAGGAGGAAGGTGGGGGGGTGACGGGCAGGAGGAAGGTGGGGGGGTGACGGGCAGGAGGAAGGTGGGGGGGTGACGGGCAGGAGGAAGGGGGGGGTGACGGGCAGGAGGAAGGTGGGGGGGTGACGGGCAGGAGGAAGGGGGGGGGTGACGGGCAGGAGGAAGGGGGGGGGGGGGTGACGGGCAGGAGGAAGGGTGACGGGCAGGAGGAAGGTGGGGGTGACGGGCAGGAGGAAGGGGGGGTGACGGGCAGGAGGAAGGGGGGGGTGACGGGCAGGAGGAAGGGGGGGGTGACGGGCAGGAGGAAGGGGGGGGGTGACGGGCAGGAGGAAGGGGGGGGTGACGGGCGGTACGGGCAGGAGGAAGGGTGGGTGACGGGCAGGAGGAAGGGGGGGGGGGTGACGGGCAGGAGGAAGGTGGGAGGGTGACGGGCAGGAGGAAGGGGGGGTGACGGGCAGGAGGAAGGTGGGGGGGTGACGGGCAGGAGGAAGGTGGGGGGGTGACGGGCAGGAGGAAGGTGGGGGGGTGACGGGCAGGAGGAAGGTGGGGGGGTGACGGGCAGGAGGAAGGGGGGGTGACGGGCAGGAGGAAGGTGGGGGGGTGACGGGCAGGAGGAAGGGGGGGGGGTGACGGGCAGGAGGAAGGGGGGGGGGGGTGACGGGCAGGAGGAAGGGTGACGGGCAGGAGGAAGGTGGGGGTGACGGGCAGGAGGAAGGGGGGGTGACGGGCAGGAGGAAGGGGGGGGGTGACGGGCAGGAGGAAGGGGGGGGTGACGGGCAGGAGGAAGGGGGGGGTGACGGGCAGGAGGAAGGGGGGGGTGACGGGCAGGAGGAAGGGTGGGTGACGGGCAGGAGGAAGGGGGGGGGGGGTGACGGGCAGGAGGAAGGTGGGAGGGTGACGGGCAGGAGGAAGGGGGGGTGACGGGCAGGAGGAAGGGGGGGGTGACGGGCAGGAGGAAGGGGGGGGTGACGGGCAGGAGGAAGGGGGGGTGACGGGCAAGAGGAAGGGGGGGTGACGGGCAGGAGGAAGGGGGGGTGACGGGCAGGAGGAAGGGGGGGGGTGACGGGCAGGAGGAAGGGGGGGGGGTGACGGGCAGGAGGAAGGGGGGGGTGACGGGCAGGAGGAAGGGGGGGGGGGGGTGACGGGCAGGAGGAAGGGGGGGGGGGTGATGGGCAGGAGGAAGGGGGGGTGACGGGCAGGAAGAAGGTGGAGAGGGGGGTGACGGGCAGGAGGAAGGGGGGGGTGACGGGCAGGAGGAAGGTGGGGGGGGTGACGGGCAGGAGGAAGGGGGGGTGACGGGCAGGAGGAAGGGGGGGTGACGGGCAGGAGGAAGGGGGGGTGACGGGCAGGAGGAAGGGGGGGGTGACGGGCAGGAGGAAGGGGGGGGTGACGGGCAGGAGGAAGGGGGGGGTGACGGGCAGGAGGAAGGGGGGGGTGACGGGCAGGAGGAAGGGGGGGGGGTGACGGGCAGGAGGAAGGGGGGGGTGACGGGCAGAAGGAAGCTGGGGGGTGACGGGCAGGAGGAAGCTGGGGGGTGACGGGCAGGAGGAAGCTGGGGGGTGACGGGCAGGAGGAAGCTGGGGGATGACGGGCAGGAGGAAGCTGGGGGGTGACGGGCAGGAGGAAGCTGGGGGGTGACGGGCAGGAGGAAGCTGGGGGGTGACGGGCAGGAAGAAGCTGGGGGTGACGGGCAGGAGGAAGGGGGGGTGACGGGCAGGAGGAAGGGGGGGTGACGGGCAGGAGGAAGGGGGGGTGACGGGCAGGAGGAAGGGGGGGTGACGGGCAGGAGGAAGGGGGGGGTGACGGGCAGGAGGAAGGGAGGCGACGGGGGTGTATGTTTAGAGCAGCCACTCCCCACCTTGATTGCACTGTACCACCCCCCCCGAAAATATTAATTAATAAATCTTATTGCCGTCTAACACTGTGACTAACACGGTGTGACCGATCCCAGGCAGTATCGTATCCTGACACGCTTAATAATCCCCCAAACTGCCCGACTGTGTGTGCAGGCACTATGGGGGGGGAGAGGGGGGTGGCAGTATGGGGGGGGGTGGCAGTATGGGGGGGGGGGTGGCAGTATGGGGGGTATAACTGTCACTGCGGGAGCTTCCAAAGCCCCGCCCCCCAATGCCTTGCTGCTGTAGATGCAAAGCAATGTGGGAAGATTGCGCTGCGAGTGACAGCTATACCTCCACGGTGTCGGCGCTGCGCCTGCGCCTGCCAGTCGCCAGTACAGATTGGAGACCCCTCACGGAGCCCCGCCTCGGAATCACTGCTTTAGGGTATGTACGACTACTCATTCATTAAGCTGCGATGAGGGATCCCATTAAAGTCAACGTGACCCGACCGGCACTATTGCCGTTTCATGAATAATCCCCCACATGAACCGAGTTCATCCTAATTCATTCTGCTGCTGGTTGGCTGTGCCCTGAAACCACTACTCCGCATGTACCCCTCCCGCTACAGAGAACGATCCTTGGATCCGTGGGGAAAATGTGCCCTCGAGGGGGGCGAATCTGAAAGGTTCCATCACCCCCCCCCCCCCCCCGTGACACACCAATATACTCTCCCCTTCACCACCTCTAGGACTGGACACTAGGCGAGATCCATCCAGTAGTAATCTGCACCGTGGCATCCCCTCCTCCCGTCCCTCACATTACACTGGCCCTCTCTATTGTTACAGGCCACACAATGCAAGTCTCCGGGGCTGGGCTGCCACTATATACACGGCTGAGTGACACACAGAGCAAGCGTGGAATTAGCAGGCAATGGGTGGCCTCTCACCTCGATGCGGTCTGCTCCCCTTCCAGCGAAAGGTCTTCTGTGTCGCTCTTGTAATCCTGGGGTGTCACGCTCGCCGCCTGTATCACGCTCCCAAGGTGTGGTCACTTTCTGGGGTCCAGGATGGTCTCACTGACTGGTGTCACCTGATGTTGCAGTCCTACTGACCAGTGTTTCCTGTGACCTGAGGTTACTGTGCCACTGACCGGTGTCTCCTGAGGTTACTGTGCCACTGACCGGTGTCTCCTGAGGTTACAGTCCCACTGACCGATGTCTCCTGTGGTTACAGTCCCACTGACCGGTGTCTCCTGAGGTTACAGTCCTACTGACCGGTGTCCCCTGAGGTTACAGTCCTACTGACCGGTGTCTCCTGAGGTTACAGTCCTACTGACCGGTGTCTCCTGAGCTTACAGTCCTACTGACCGGTGTCTCCCAAGGTTACAGTCCCACTGACCAGTGTCTCCCTGAGACCTTGCGCTGCTTCGTTCCTCGGGGAGATCCTGTAACCAGTGGGTCCCAGCAGCCTGACCTCCCCCCCTCTCCTCCCCGGGTGTCTCTCTCCGACCTCACTGACCGGTCTCTCTCTCCGGCCTCACTGGCCGGTCTCTCTCCTCCCGGGATCTCCGGCCTCACTGTCCGGTCTCTCTCTCCCCCAGGTCTCCCTCTCCTCCCTGGGTGTCTGTCTCCGGCCTCACTGACCGGTCTCTCTCCTCTTTCTCTCTCCGGGTCTCCTCTCTCCCCCAGTCTCCGGCCTCACTGACCGGTCTCTCTCTCCTTCACGGGTGTGTGTGTCTCTCTCTCTCTCCCCCGGGTCTCCGGCCTCACTGACCGGTCTCTCTCTTCCCCGGTCTCCACACACACGGCCGGACCGGAAGCGCTAATGGCGGCGCCGCCCTCCGCTCGCGCACAACAAGGAAAGGGGCGTGGCCCGTGAGAACCCGGCGCGTTGACAGGGGCAGGGCGTGGCCACGTGACGTCACCGGGGCTGCGGCGGAGCGAAGCTGCCGGCAGCCATTTTGAGTCTGGGCAAATCAACCCCAATTTATGGGAGGCGGGGGAGCTTTATGTACTCCGTGTGTGGTGATCACCGACGAAATGGGCAATAACGGGCGCAGTTACCCTTATAACAAGCAGTCCCCCGCCCTCTGAGGGTAGCGCCGCCTAACATTCACCCTACTCCCCCCTCAGGAGTCTCCGCGTTTGCCCATAACCAAGAAGGCGTCCAGGCCTCAACGCGTCACGCGGTTCAAGAAGGCGCTTCTGGGTCACAGGCGCCGCTCTTCTCACACTCCATAGCAACCGCGTTTGTTGCCATGCGGAAGCGTTCTGCGGAAGCGTTCTGCGGGAGCATCCCTGCTGGGCCTCTGGCTCCCCCTGGCGGCGGGTGCTGAGACCTGCAGGCGGCATGTTTATTCAGCCCCTCCCAATATTTCTTGGGCACATGGGTATGCCTTAGTTCTACCAGTGTGGGACCCAGGAGCTTACGCTCCAGTGACGCGCGTTTGGTGTGTTATACAGAGAGATGATCTTGCTAATAAAACACTTGTATTTCTGCATTGGAATACACTGACATATTTTAGATTGTAAGCTCCTTGGCACAGCCAACAACCTCCCTTATTGGCTCAGTATGTCTTAAAGCAGTGTGGGTGGGAAGCAGGGGGTCCCCGGAGCTGACCCGCATTTGTTTCATGGGGGGCCCCCTGCTCCGAGATATGTGGGAAGATGATGATGGTATCTCAATTGTTTATTAAAGGCCCTGTGGGCCAATCGGAAGCCGAAAGGGATGACGTGGCGGCTTCCAATTGGTCCGCTGGACCTTTAACCATTTATGTGCCGGAAGGGCAGCGGCACCAGATTGCCAGTGTGGTGACTCGGAAACGGAAGTCTGCAGATCCATGGGAACGCAGGACACCATGCAACTTGGCAGGGGAAGCACTCCGTGGGCATGACGCAGCGCCAAACTATATCTTCGGTCACCAAAAGGGTGTTCCGCCTGCCTTGCATACTCCTTTCTATAAAGCTGTGCATGAGCTGCTAAGTATAAGGCCTGGTACATTGGGGGGGGGGGGGGGTGATTGAAACTGCGACCTTAAACCTCCCTTTTCTTTCCTCTCTTCCCCGCAAGTCAATATGTGCTGGAGCAGGAAATGATCAGAAAGGCCCCAAAGACATGTAATATTATCTGTTCAATCAATAGTGTTCTGCAGATAGGCCATCTGTCCAGGCGTGTTTCACGTAGGCTGCAAAAATATCATATCCATACGTAGTCTCACAGATGGCCCAACCACAGAAAGTGTTTTTATAAATATATACATATATAAAATATAAATGCAAAGACATTTCAGAAGCTTCAGACAACGCAGAGGTGTGGAGAGATGCATGCTGGGCATTACACAAAGAAGTATGGAGAGATGCATGCTGGGCAGTACCCAAAGCAACAGGAAAAAAATAAATGTCTTTGAAATCGCACTAAAGTTTGTGACAATCACAGTGGGGAAGGAATTAAAATGGCAGTTGGCCGGACATATCGCAAGAAGTGACCATCGTCGGACAAAGATGGAACTCGACTGGATTCCAAGAGATTAAAAGACAACGCCTAAAAGTTAGATGGGAGGATGGGATGAGGGAAGGTGTGGGAGACGAGAGGCTATAACTGCAGTATCAGAGGGATCATTGGGGGGGGGGCTTCATCCAGCAGTAGGGAGACAAGGGTTGAAGATGAGGATGATGAGATGTATTGCATTTATCAGGGATAGTCACTTAATGCTGTGAGGTATCTATTGATGCAGCAATCTGTTCTGTGCGTCAAACACACATTTACAATGGTGTTCCTTTTTAGCGTGCCAAATATATATATATATATTTATTTTTTCTTGATATTTGATATGGAAAGTTGAGGATTTGCAAATGAAGTACAGCCAAGATGAAAACAGCCATATATCCAGTTCAATAGTCTAGTTGTATACCACAATAAAATGTTATAAATTTGCAACTGTGACACATACCCAAGGCCATCAGGGTGAATACCGGCACGAACCACTAGGCTCAGAGAAACCGCACGGCCAAACCCAGAAGCGGGGCCCGACCGCAAGTGTCAGACCTTCCAGTTACGGCTCACGTTAAGAAATGTCAACACGTTTGTAAATATCCCCGAACTTAATTATTTATAACACGCCAACATATTCCGCAGCGCTGTACAACGGAGATGGAAGAGAATAACCATGAAATAAAAGATCATAACATTAACACACCTGGCTACAGTAAGTAGAGGGCCCTGTCCCAAGGAACTAACTATAAGGGAAATGGAAAGTATAGATGTAGGGGGTGGTGTATTTTTTAGAGCTCCTAGATATTGGTGGAGAAGTACATGCGAACGTGTGGAGTTAAGTGACGTAACGGATGTTGGAGATGTTACTGACGGACAAAACTAAGGCCGTTGTAGCATCCAGAACATGGCCAAATTAAATGGGACTTTTGGCCACAGCCTTTTTGCCGGGATCAAGTTGACGCGCCACCGCCAAGCTGCTGGGACATCTCACAGCCGGAAATGGCGACAAAATGAGCAACGCTTTAAAAATGGCGACGGAATGTAATCATTTACAAGGCAGGGTGAAGTGCACACGTTCATATTGTAAATCTTATTGCTGGCTCCATGCCACGGAGATAAGAATATTGGCGGGGATGGGAACTGGCTGACCAGCCAGACATAACCACGATGCCAGCCAACATCCTTGCTAGAAAATGCTCTGCTGAGCAGCAATTTAACTCAGTGTCTTTCCCCCTGAGCATGCAAAGCTACTTTTTTCAATGTTGTGTAAAAAACATTATTTTTCAGCTCGATTCTGCTGTTGCCATGGTAATCTTCACACTGCACCAGACGACCTCCATTTTAATCTCCCGGACACTTCATTTTTCAATCACTTCTATCTCAATGGAGCACTGGATTGTAGAAATACAACTAGCATTAGAAAGGGCAAGGGGATCACCGTAAGTTTTTTGTTTTTTTTAATCAGCGTGGGCGGCTGCTTGAATGGAATTGAAGTGTCACTGTGAGCTCCCGATCGTATGTTAAAGAAAACACACATTTTTGCTTCCCACCGAGGTGTATGGATATTACGATGTACACAGCAGAATTAGACTGCTTTTCATAGCCAATCACAGATGAAAGTCGTAAAATTATCTCTAACAGGATCAGTGGCTCGCAGAATACGGAGAAGATAGTGATCCAAAACCTGAATCCTCAGGGACATCTATTTTAATCTAGGACTTGCAGGCAGTGTATAATTCCAGGGACGTACAAGATGGTTACTGCTTGATGACATGCCTTGCTGAGGCTTACATACAGTCCCCAACATTATTCTCAGTAACCAACTTTAATACATAGTCAATTGATCACTATAAGCCAGGGGTGGCAACTCATACCCAAGAGCCACCAATATGGCAGGGATAAACGTACATCATTTAAGTGTTACTAATATAACACTGTATATTGCTTTTCTCCCATGCGCTGCATGATTTAACACTTGTTTACATTTTAACCTGTATAAAACTATCAACTGGCTTTTGTTTGAATGCATAGATGCTGGTTTGGAGAAGAAAAGGCAGGTATTGTACAGGGATTGTGGCCACAGACATTATGCCTGGTTCCATCATTACAAACAAGTGGAACCAGTTCTGTCCTCAGTGTGAAATCCTTGGCAGGGGGAGGTTTCACACACACTGTTCAGTGGAAACAGCACCTTGAATAGAGTTATTTATATTTATAAGCTTGTTCTTCTGAATAAACCAGAGTGCTGACAGCCTGAGGAAAAGCAAATAGGAGTTTCTATTTTACACAGAAACTGTTCCTGTGCTAACAGCGTTCGTTGCACACCGACCACCACCTCTCTGGATAAAGAGGCATTACAAGACACTTCATCACCTCAGCACTTTCCTATACAGGAAATTGACAGGCCCTGGTGACATTTTCCTTTTAAATTAGGTCGCCAGTTTCAAAAATAAGCAATTTCCAGATCCAACACCTGTTTTTCCCAAATCCCAGTAAATGTGCAGATGTTTCAGCCCCTTCCCGGTGAAACCACATAGCAATCTGTTCCAGCTTTATATTGGCCAGCGTGACAAGGCTGTAAAGACTAGGCCGTAACACCAATATATTACACAGTACCTATCCTGGGAACCACAGGGTTCAACCACACATTGTAAAACCCAAACCAGGAAGGATTGCTGCTTTAAGAAACATCTGCATGAAATCTTTAGCAGCCCAATTCTCCCAGGTGCATTCAGAAAACATTTGCTGCGCGTACGTGAGACAGTTCCTTGTGCAGGATACACACATTATTTAAGATGCCAAATAAAGCATATTAGCACAGGTTAAAGCAGTCTGAGTGCTACCCCCCTTATGTAAAAAGTCACCCAAGGCTGAATCACATCACACAAAGCGATGTGGTCCCCACTGAGAACTTAAGGGCACGGAGTACCAGGCCGAGCCTCGCTCTGGCAAGCAGATCAGTAATTACACCAGCATTGGGTGACCCTGCACCATACTAAGTGACAGGCTGGGGGTGCCTGGAGTCTGTCAATCATTTAGTCCCCAAGCAAGCACATTAACACTAAATCAGGTTAATACAGAAGTTTATTTTTATTTTTAACTAGCTGAGAGACAGATGTAAAAATGTGAGGCGTGTGTCCTGCTAGGGTGTGAGGCGGCGGGTGGCGCGTGGGTTGTGAGTGCTGTCTGTGAGTTGGGGTCCTGCTAGGGTGTGAGGCGGCAGGTGGCGCGTGGGTTGTGAGTGCTGTCTGTGAGTGGGGGTCCTGCTAGGGTGTGAGGCGGCAGGTGGCACGTGGGTTGTGAGTGCTGTCTGTGAGTGGGGGTCCTGCTAGGGTGTGAGGCGGCAGGTGTCGCGTGGGTTGTGAGTGCTCTCTGTGAGTGGGGGTCCTGCTAGGGTGTGAGGCGGTGGGTCAGTGATGGCGGTGGGTCAGTGATGTCGGTGCGTAGGGGCGGGGGGCAGCAGGTGTGTGTGGCGGCAGGTATGGGTCGAGTGTGGCGGGAGTCTGTTGAGTGCATGCAGCGGCTGTGAGGCGGTGGGTGAAAGGCAGAGGCGGGCGGAGTAAGGGCGGGTGAAAGGCAGAGGCGGGGGTTGGGAGGCAGGAAGGCGGGCAGGAAGGCGAAGATTGGTGGGAAGGGTGTGGGAGAGGGGAAGGGTGTGGGAGAGGGGAAGGGTGTGGGAGGGAAAGGGGGAGGGAAAGGGGGAGGGAAAGGGGAGGAGGGGGAGGGGAGGGAATGGGGGGGAGGAGGGGGAAGGGGAGAAGGGAGGAAGGGGGAGGGGAGAAGGGAGGAGGGGGGAGGGGAGAAGGGAGGAGGGGAGGAGGGGGGAGGGGAGGAGGGGGAGGGGAGAAAGGGGAGCGGGGGGGAGGGGAGAAAGGGGAGCGGCGGGGGGGAGAAAGGGGAGCGGCGGGGGGGGAGAAAGGGGAGCGGCATTGGGGGGGGAGAAAGGGGAGCGGCATTGGGGGGGGAGAAAGGGGAGCGGCATTGGGGGGGGAGAAAGGGGAGCGGCATTGGGGGGGGAGAAAGGGGAGCGGCATTGGGGGGGGAGAAAGGGGAGCGGCATTGGGGGGGGGGAGAAAGGGGAGCGGCAGGGGGGAGAGAAAGGGGAGCGGCAGGGGGGAGAGAAAGGGGAGCGGCAGGGGGGAGAGAAAGGGGAGCGGCGGGGGGGAGAAAGGGGAGCGGCGGGGGGGAGAAAGGGGAGCGGCGGGGGGGAGAAAGGGGAGCGGCGGGGGGGAGAAAGGGGAGCGGCGGGGGGGAGAAAGGGGAGCGGCGGGGGGGAGAAAGGGGAGCGGCGGGGGGGAGAAAGGGGAGCGGCGGGGGGGGAGAAAGGGGAGCGGCGGGGGGGGAGAAAGGGGAGCGGCGGGGGGGGAGAAAGGGGAGCGGCGGGGGGGGAGAAAGGGGAGCGGCGGGTGGGGGAGAAAGGGGAGCGGCGGGTGGGGGAGAAAGGGGAGCGGCGGGGGGGGAGAAAGGGGAGCGACGGGGGGGGAGAAAGGGGAGCGGCGGGGGGGGAGAAAGGGGAGCGGCGGGGGGGAGAAAGGGGAGCGGCGGGGGGGAGAAAGGGGAGCGGCGGGGGGGAGAAAGGGGAGCGTGGGGGGGGAGAAAGGGGAGCGTGGGGGGGGAGAAAGGGGAGCGTGGGGGGGGAGAAAGGGGAGCGTGGGGGGGGAGAAAGGGGAGCGTGGGGGGGAGAAAGGGGAGCGGGGGGGGAGAAAGGGGAGCGGGGGGGGAGAAAGGGGAGCGGGGGGGGAGAAAGGGGAGCAGGGGGGAGAAAGGGGATCGGGGGGAGAAAGGGGAGCGGGAGGGAGAAAGGGGAGCGGGGGGGGAGAAAGGGGAGCGAGGGGGGAGAAAGGGGAGCAGGGGGGGGGAGAAAGGGGAGCGGGGGGGGAGAAAGGGGAGCGGGGGGGAGAGCCGGCGTTGGCCGTGAGTTACATTTAGCGCTAGGAAAAGGAGGGGAGGGGGACGGGGGAAAAGGAGGGGAGGGGGACGGGGGAAAAGGAGGGGGGGACAGTGGACAGGAGGGGGGGGGGACAGTGGACAGGAGGGGGGGGGGACAGTGGAAAGGACAGTGGACAGGAGGGGATGGGAGGGGGGGAGAGTGGACAGGAGGGGGGGACAGGTGAAAGGACAGTGGACAGGAGGGGATGGGAGGGGGGGGGAGTGGACAGGAGGGGGAGGAGAGTGGACAGGGGGGGGGAGAGTGGGCAGGAGGGGGGGTGACATTGGACAGGAGGGGGGGTGACAGTGGACAGGAGGGGGGGAGAGTGGACAGGAGGGTGGGTGACAGTGGACAGGAGGGGGGGTGACAGTGGACAGGAGGGGGGGCAGTGGACAGGAGGGGGGGGCAGTGGACAGGAGGGGGGTTGGTTTGCTTTAAATTGACGTGTCCCTCCTCTCCACTCCCCCTGTATCTTTCTCCGCTCCTGACCCCCCCACCGCCCCCCCCATGTGTAGCTCCGGTCCCCACTCTAGTGTCTGAGACAGAGTGTAACACACACACGCACACAGACACACACACACAGTGTCCCACACACACTGTCACGCTGTGACACAGACACACACACACTCACCTCTCCTTCTGGCCGCCGCCATGTTAGTTAGTCCGCGAGGGAGAAAGGGGTCTTTCCGTCCACTGCCAACTTAGGTGCCGCGTGGCAGCGGTAGGCTGCCCTGGCCAATGTCTGTCCCCGCGCCAGGGAGGTGAGCGGGAGGTGAGTGGAGGGAGCGGGAGGTGAGGAGGCAGCGGCAGGCTGCCCTGCCCACTGCCTGTCCCCGCGCCGGGGAGGTGAGTGGAGCGGGAGGTGAGTAGAGGTAGCGGGAGGTGAGTGGAGGCAGCGGCAGGCTGCCCTGCCCACTGCCTGTCCCCGCGCTGGGGAGGGAGTTGAGCGGAAGGGAGGTGAGTGTGATGGGGGGGGAGAGGACAGAGAGGTGTGTGTGTGTCCCTGTGTCTCTCCGTGTCCTTTGGCCCGTCACTCCGCCTCAGGCCAATGAGAGGTGTGCGGGGGCGGGCGGGCCAAGGGACCAATGAGATTGCCGCTAGGGACGCAGACATACAGTGCTTTCAGAAATATATAGTAGAATAGTAGATGGGCATAAATGTTGCCACCAGAACAAAGCTTTTTAAGCAAACCCTTATAAGCTGAAGCAGCCCTTAAAGGAAAAAAAAAAAAAATTATATATATATATATATATATATATACAGTGTTCGACAATTAATGATAACCACACGCCCGTGGCGTGTGGATTTAGGCCGCTGTTGCGGCTCTATGAATTCCCCTGCTCGCGCCAATTTATTTATTTTTTTTATAAATAAATAAGTAATCTCCCTCCCTAATTGGAGAAAGAGGGCCGGCTGGCAGCTCTGGGTCAGCCCCTCCCCCCCCCTGCACCCGATGCCAGCTTGCTGCCCGGGGCGGGATGTAGACTGGGAGGGGGGGGGTCCCCGGATGTAGGCTGGGAGGGGGGTCCCCAGATGTTGGCTGGGGGGGGGGGTCCCGTGGCTGCTGCTGCCCAGAGCTGGGAGACAAGGTAGGCGCTTCCCCTCCGTCCCACGCTCCTTTGGCGGGCAGGGTAATAGGAGCGGGGATGAAGGGAAGCAGCCTGGCGGGAGGTAGAGGGGGGTGCGCGTGCGCACGCGCTGGAGGGGGGGGGTTGGCAATGTTCCCGGCCACGTTTCCCATCGGGGAGGTTGGTGGCCATGCGCCTGTCCCCCCGCTGGTCCCCGATCCTCCCGCTAGCCCATCCTCTCGCTGGCCCCCCCGATCCTCGCGCTGACCCCCCCGATCCTCCCGCTGGCCCCGCGATCCTCGCGCTGACCCCGCGATCCTCCCACTGGTACCTCGATCCTCTCGCTGGTCCCGCTGGCCCACCGATCCTCCCGCTGGCCCCCCAATCCTTCGCGCTGACCCCCCCATCCTCCCGCAACTCCTGCCCGATCCCCTGGCATGTGGAGCAGCATGTGGAGGAAAAAGCAGGCCCTGGAGGAACAGGTAGGCCCCCTCCCTTCCAATAAATACCAACTGGGTGTCTGCGAGTGCCTGCGCGTCTGCGAGTGCCTGCGCGTCTGCGAGTGCCTGCGCGTCTGCGAGTGCCTGCGCGTCTGCGAGTGCCTGCGCGTCTGCGAGTGCCTGCGCGTCTGCGAGTGCCTGCGCGTCTGCGAGTGCCTGCGCGTCTGCGAGTGCCTGCGCGTCTGCGAGTGCCTGCGCGTCTGTCTCTGGATCTCTTATTTACCCTATATACCGAAATAACCTATACTGCTTTATTCCAGCTCTGACTCAAGCTTCACACAGAAGACATCGAACCCCCCCCTAACCCAGAAGACAGGTAGGGAACACATTCCCTCCAATGTATAACATTGCGGGAATGAGGGTATCTGGACATTGAGGGACTGCAGATCAGGTAAGATCCCAGGTGGGATTGCTGCTTTAGATATTGTGAAGCGGGGACGGACGCACGCACACTAAAGTAATACAATAAATTCATTTATGTCAAAAACAAATGTTTTTCTGACTAGGAATTTATTAAATGTATTTTATTTATATATTTTATTTTAAAGCGGGGTTGGGGCAGGACTAGGTGGCGAGTAGATTTTTTGTTTGGGCAAGTAGACGCACACAGACACGCAAACAGACACTTTACCTAATGAAATCTAGAGTTAATGAAATTAAAAAAAAACATTACTTTATTTACAAATATACACAAACAATTCAGACTGTTTAACATGGAACCCGACAGGCACCCGGCTCACTCCTCATCTGATGCAGCAGCGTCATCTTCTGAGGGATCGGGCGGCAGTGGACGGGTCCTGCAACGTGACAATGTGTCCGATTAGGGCAAAGCAGTTATAAAGTGGTGCCATAGCCCTCTAATGTGCAGACTAGTCATCCATTAAAGGCGATTCATGGAGCAGGAACTAGTCAGTGCGGTTTAGAGAAATACAAAATGTTTAACATGGCATTGTGTTACCGCAACAAAGTGAGACTGTCTCTATGTCTCCCTCACATGCAAACAAACATCATAATTGATTTAGACATCGTGCTAGACAGAACTGACTTAACGTAGCAGTTTCCCATCTTTAACCTTCTTACGAGGCTTGGAAGGGTTTCCCTAGAACACACACCCCCCTAGCTCTGGTGACCCCAGGATACCGACTGGTAAGAGTGAGCCTGCTCCATGGGGAACAAAATGGCGGTTTACATGTTACAATAGGACACACTGAGGCAAGGGTGAAACAGGGGATCTTTGCCAGCAAGGTTAGAAGCAGGGGGTCCCTGGAGCTGGAAAGTGTGTTACAGCACCGAGAACCCCCTGCTTCTCAATAGGGAAGGGGCTACAGAACTTGATTTTTTTTCTCCTCCTGTTTTCAGAACTGCACCTTGGATAGCAGAGCTCTCAAGTTCAGAGGAGGGAACATCTGCATTACAGGGAGGTATCCCTTATCTGCATCCTCCGTGTGGCACAACTAAATGTAAGCAAAAAATATTGCAGTGTTTCACACTTCCACGGCTGTGGAAATGTGATCCCTATAAATAGCATTGCTCGGGGAACCTAAACTTGGCTTTTCAGATATGCTTCGCACAGTACAGGCTGCTATATTCTGAGATCTGTGTATGTAAACATGTAGCTCAGAGGCCCCAGTGCACAAGGCTTCTATTAGCAAGACTTACTTCCTCCGAGCTTTCCCCAAACCGCTGCCACCGGCCTCCTCGCCATCAGACGGCACACGGTTCTCCTTCTCAAGAGGACTTGTGGACGGCGATCCAAAGAACTCTCCTATACCCTTCTGCCATGTTGGGGCAGGTCGAACACATACAGGATTCCCTCCAGCATACTTGCCGTCAGCTGAATAAAATAGGATAAGCATGAAGAGTACCATTAGACGACCAGACCATGTTAGTATACAATGCACATACGAGAATGGGTGAGGGAGGAGGCGTGCAGAACGAGGTCAGGGATCAGGTGAGGGAGGCGCGCGGCACAAGGATTGGGTGAGGGAGGCACAGTTGTGCAAGGTCAGGTATTGGGTGAGAGGTGCAAGTTCAGAGGACAGCTTACATTTCTTCCCTGAAGGAGATGTTGCTGGGTTTGACGTACTGGGGCTGCTCCCAAACGCTTTCCTTGGGGCCCTGGCTGCAACAGCTTTAGTGGGAAAGAAAACGTATTAAAGTTTAATAGATGCAAATACTGCTCATAAATTCCAAGACAATCAAATAAAGGAAATAATCATATGTTGGGTTTTTCTGACCATGTGACATCTAGTTCCCACTTTGCACCTATACAGGAATATCTCACAGGCCCACAGGTCAGATACTGAAGACTGATTTTACAACATCTGTTTCAGGCAAATGTTACTTAAGCCCAAGCGCAAATGTTCTAATGGCAGTGACATGGTTAAGGCTACTGCCTGTGTTAGCTGCTGCGTGCACGTCGGGAACAAGATCCACCCTCTATGGTGCCAGGCTCAGTAGCTGCCTGCATGCTCTTGGATACATCGCGATACACTACCAAATTATGTAAAAGCAAGATGTGTCTTTACTAGTGGTGACTGAGCGCAGGCCATGCAGCGGTTCAGCCATTGAGGGCGAACCAGCCGCATGATGTCGTGGTCGCACCCACGCCACGATCTCCTGCAGCTCAACCACAGACCGCGGCTTTCACACGTGCAGCAGCTGACAGTGGGGCCGTAGCCTATTGGGTTAGTCCCTCCTAGAGGCAAAGTGTACTCATTTCAGTGACATGGTTAAGGGCTCAGTCCCTACCGTGCACCTAATAACTGGAACAATCTACCGGAGACTCTCAGCCACCAACCTACGTTCCTGCAAAACCAAAGATGACTCGATGTATTACTTCCTGGTAAAACATTTTATAAATACATAGGAGC
Source organism: Ascaphus truei (assembly GCF_040206685.1). Classification (NCBI taxonomy): domain Eukaryota; kingdom Metazoa; phylum Chordata; class Amphibia; order Anura; family Ascaphidae; genus Ascaphus; species Ascaphus truei. Next base: position 28,644,595 of record NC_134500.1, read on the forward strand.
AAAGTGTACTAATGGCAGTGACAGGGTTAATAGGCTGACCCATTACAAACCGTCGGGCTAGCTCAGACAGGGCGCTACAGCAGCTTGCTAGCGTTCGCACCCGCCGCGCGCTCCTGCAGCCCAGCGCTCTCTGCTCAAACAGCAGGAGTCAGGTCGGGGCACGTAACGAACGCGTCACGGAGCTGGTTCGCCTTTATTAGCTGAACCAGCTAGCGTGACGCAACCGTAGCACCAAATTCCAATTTGTGTTGTGCCGGGAAAATGTCGCAGCGACAACGCTGCACTTCGTCGCCGGTGGAGTTTTCAGTTTGAAAACTCACACCGCACAACCCAAATTTGCGCCGGACGTGCTCACGTCGCATGCGCGATGGATGACAGAGCAACAGTGCTACCAGAAATCTGGTAGTCACGGATATTTGATTTTTCGGCGACGTCCCCCCTTGCGGCCAGTTACGAACTCCTCCGTGCCTCTGCCCGTCCCTTTTAAAGACGTTGCTAGCCTTGTAACCAGCGACGTCGCCAGAACTCCAAAGACAATCATCGCAATGGCGACGGGTGAAGTCATCGCGTCCCCCCGGCTGTATGAATAAGCTGTGCTTATAGTGCCGTGGCCAGCGACGTCACGCTGCAGTCACTAGAAAAATCAAATTGACTTTACTTCCATCGATCGCGACGTCACTTCTACTATAAGCGCACACGCCGTCGGCAATACATTTGTTTTGTCACCATAACTATAAGCGCAGCCTCGCATCTAAGGCTTTTTTTAAATCAGTTATTTTGTTTCAGGCACAAGACTTTACACCTTTAAAGGGATAAAACACGTTGTGTACATGGACATCATTAAACCCTCCACACCATACAGCCGAGCAGGCCGCTACGACATAGAAAGGGTTAATACCTTCCTACACTCAAGGCATCTACGCGGCACCAGGCCGGAGCTGCCCGATATCACGTGGATTTATCGGAATGAATAGTTTCTCCTCACTCATCTATAAAATTCCTATAAACCCGCGCGGGAGGAACATAACCGGCAGTGTATACCGCTTTATATCCGACACACCGGCAAAAACGCTTGGGCGCACTCCCTGTCCCCATTTCCCGCCAAAACATCAGCAAGAAGCATATTGTAACGGCCGGGACCGCAAAAACATCCCTCAGATATATGAAAGTTATAGGAAATAAAGCAGGAGGCTGCGTCTTTACACAGATACAGGACCCCCGCGACTCACCCTTCCTGTAGCTGCCGGATCCCGCGCTGTCCGCCTTGGTCCGCACCATCCTCTCAGGCTACCTCTCTTCTCCCACCGCCGTCCGGATCACACTGACATCCCGCGGGCCTCCCGCGCGCGCTTTAAACCTTCCCGCCTTCCGAGACCGCGCGCACGCCCCCGGCCTTCCTATTGGACGACTCTAGCTGTCTCCGCCCACTCCACCCAGGCACCGACCAATAGCAACGAAGGAGGCTGGCAAATGTGAGGCGGTTGGATCATCTTCCCGCCCAAGAGCCTCTTTTCGTGTCCGTCAATCGGATGAAGGCTCGCGCGACGGGCGGGCGGTGTTTAGCTGGATTGTTGAGTTTCCCGCCTAGCTGTGGGTATGAGTGAGGGCCCTGTCACTCACAGTACAGAGGGCGGGGCCTGCGCCCTGCTGCGAACAAAGAAGGGCAGAGATACAATGGCGGGCTGTAATAAATGTACACAGTGCTGGAGTCCAGGCTCCAGCTCACAGTAATACAATATGTGAATAAAGAAGTGACGTGTAACACCTTCTCCTCCATTTAAAACACGTTTACCTCATCAAATCAGCCCCTCCTAGGAATAATGGCAGTGATGTGTTTAATGGCTTCAAAATGCGCACTCATCACTATTAAACAACCCACCCCCAAATACATACAACCCTTCCTGACCCCTGAAATACATACAAAAATAAACCACCACCCCAAATATATACAAAAAATATATACATACAACACCCCCCACACTCCCCAAATACATTCACCCCAAAATACGTACACCCCCCAAATCAACAACAACCCCCTAAATACATTCACAACAACATACAATCCCCCCCCCCCCTAAATACATACATAAAAAAAACTACAGACTTAACTACCTTCGTGTTAGTCTCACACCTCTGATGCCCTGGCTCTCCCCAGCTGGATGGGCCTCAGAGAGAGGCCCTGCGCGGGACAGCGAGGGAGACGCGCAGCTGGGGAGAGCCGGGATCTGGCTGCAACGGGAGGACCGGCACCCGGGCAAAGAAGTTGGGCCCGGCCAGAGGTCACGCCAAACTTACAATGCCGTCCGGGCACAGCCACACTTGTCCCGGCTCCCCCCCCCCCCCCCCTGTCAGTGGCCCTGCAGACAAGTATACATGTTTAAACTATTCCTGGTCATCAAGTATGGCAGGCATATTGTGGAATGTACTAAAAGAGCAAAAATATATAGAGTAGGCAGCACTCACAAAAAAGCAAAGCAACGAGATTGCAGGGTGCCAACGGAACTAGGAGGACCCAGAACCCCCTAAACACTAATCCCACACACAAGTCCCAGCACTCACTGACTTTAAGGAAATATAGTACTACGGATTATGCCACTAGAAAAAAGATTTAATGTACACATACGATAATCCATGGAGAAATGCAACACAAATGCAAAAACACGTACAATGCAATGATGATAGGGGTAAATACACTAGGGAAAAGGGGAATAGACCAACACACGTCTAAACTTAACATAGGTTGAACTTGATGGACGTATGTCTTTTTTGAACCTCATTTACTATGTAACTATGTAACTTCACCAGTTGATATCTCAGTAATGGGTGGTCCCCGCGCTGAAAATAGTGCAGTTCAGATCTGGAGGACCATCCGGCTCCCATCCTGTAAAATGTAGGTTAGGGTACGGCCCCAGTGTCAGCTGCTGTACGCGCGCCTGGAGGCGCGTGCATGGGTGAAAGCCGAGATATGCGGTCTGTGCTTGAGCTGCAGGGAGAAAGACAAGATTGCGACGGGGGGGAGGAGAAGCGTGGCGGGGGCGCGGCCATGACGTCACACGGCTGGTTCGCCCTCATTGGCTGAACCGCCACGGTGACGTGGACAGCGCTCTGTCGCCACTAGCAAAGACAAAATGCTTGTCTTTGCAGAAATGTGAGCACGCATCACGCATTGTGCCGAGGGACGCAGGCAGCTACTGGGTCCGGCCCCATAGACAAAGGCCTACACTGTTAGGTTCGTACTAATTATAATGGGCCGGGGACCACCTTGGTCAGCCTGCCATGGTGACTGGAAACAGTGTTGCTCCACCCGGGGAGACTTAAAAACGCCCTGGGCTGCTGGAATCTGATGACGTACGAGCGCTCGGGAAATGAAGAAAGAGATACAGAGAGATTGAGTCTGATTCTACATCTCAACTTTATTGCTATTTATACAGGAAAATAAAGTGTTAATTAGAGGCGTAACAATATTAGTATATTACTAAATAACAGCCTTGTTGGGAATTTCCACTCATAAACATTATCTATAGCCTTGGCTATGTTCTACTATAACTGAAAACAATTAGCAGAAGCTGGAAAATACTGCCTACATATGTGAAGGTCGCTTTTCTGCTTACATATACCATTTAACATAGGGAAAAGTTCAAGCAGACAAAATGGAGGTCCTGGCTTTTAATTTAGCCCTTTCATATACCTAGGACGAAACGCGTCAGAGTTACTTTTTGTCACGTGTATGACCATTTTTGCACATTCAAATCTTTATTTTTCTACTAATTGCGCTTGGTTATTTGTATTTACTCACCGGTTGGCAGTGAACCGCCATTGCAGCATGTTTTCTTTACTTTGGATTTCGGGCAGGAGCACGCTGAGTCTGCGTACTGTGTACAGCTTATCTACATAGCGTTCAACCGGCATCAACATCGTGTCAAGACCTTGAGTACAAGCCTGTGTTTATACCTTCTTTTTGTGTGGGACGCCAGGATTCAGTGAGGGTAGTGGCGGAGATGTTGTGAGGTTGCTGTGGGACGTTCTTAACAGTGCGTTCACCTGCGCCTCTGCCTCCCCTTACCACAATCTGGTCCCCCGTCCTGATGGCGAGTCCGTTTTCACACGGGGAGTTTTCAGCGCTTAACTATTCAATTTAGCTTGATCAGTGGCAGGATTATATATTTTTTCAAACTTTGTTATTAGGTTTTCAAATTTAGCACATTACAATTGTGTGACACAATATTCAATAACACACCAATATATACATGAGGCATCTTAAGTCTTTCTAAAAAGGTGACATTAAATTATAACGGCAAACTCAATCTATTGTCTGTTTTTCTTTGATAATTGAACAGGGCCGCCTGTTTTGCGTGCTCGTGTTTTGTCTGTCTTTCAAACCTTCATTTTTCACCTTTCGTGGAGAGAAAAAAAGATAAGAGAAGATAAAAGAAAGAGAAGAAATAAGAATGGGAGAGAACACAGGGGGGAAAACGTGGGGGGGAAGAGGGAACACTAGCGAGGAGAGTTTTTTGGGGGAGACTTGTTAATGAAGCTATCTAAAAGTGATTTTTTTGGATGAGAGGAAACCTGCTTCTTTATCCTGTCTCCTAATCTTACTTTCCTCTTTTATTCTTTATCCTGTCTCCTAATCTTACTTTCCTCTTTTACCCTGGTCTAGACTGTTTCTAGTCCTGGGGCTACAGTTCCCATATCTTGTAGAAGCGATCCAGTTTTTTTATTTAATTGATCTGACGGTCTTTCCATTTAGTCTGATTTCATTCATCCTTTTAGTTACCGTGCGGCTAGAAGGAGTATTTACCCTCTTCCACGCAGCCACTATAGAGCATCGCGCAGCTGTTAGGAGAAAGGAGACCAGTGTTCTCTTGGATGTCTGAAGCTCTTCCATTGGTTTAGCAAGCAGATAGGTCAAAGGGTCTAGTTATCCTCAAATCTGCTAATTCATGAATCATTGATTGGGTCATGATCCAAAATCTTTGCACCTGCGGGTATGTCCACCAAATATGGGCCATGTCCCCTTTCATCCCACATCCTCTCCAGCATAGGTCTGATGTTTCTGGGAAGATCTGGTTCAGTATACTCGGGGTTAGGTACCATTGAAACAACATTTTATATATATTCTCCTTTGTGGTCGTACAAATTGATGTTTGGCTGTCGACCTTCCAGTCGTCATGGTTGCCACGGTAACATGACGGTATATGACGCCGCTGGTCACGTGATGTCACACGACCGCGCAGTGTCGTATGACGCCGCACGAGGTAAGGGAGGGGGGCGCACAGACAGAGGAGAGCAGGCAGGGGGGGGCGCAGCAAATAAAGTTTGCGCACCCCTGTTCTGGAGCATCGTTTTTTGGAGGTTTATTCCTTCTTTTTTCTATAGCCCCATAGAGGGCCGTACCTTCTGTGCACCGCGCACGCTGTCGCAGCCGTGGACACGGGGGACTCAGCCTTAGGGGGATTGCTCCTTTAATTGGGCTATTGATGCAGGAAACGTGACATTCTTCTTGTCATTCTATGTGTCACGGTCTGAACCCCTTGTACATCCAGACACTCCAACATTAAGAACATGAAAATAGGCCCACTTTAGTTCTTCTGACTGTACCCCTCCCTGCCCGGCTCCCCAGGGATGTTACATCGTTGTCGGGTGTGTGTCTACATCAGTATCGATGACATTGTGTCAGGGTTGCTGGCTGTGGTCGGCTTGGGCGATGATAATGATGGGCGCCAGGAGCTTTTATAATACAGCTTCAATCTTTATTCATGTTCCCAGGCTTGGGAGCACTTCCCTCACGTATACAATAAGGCTGCCATAGTCGTACATGGTTTAATCCATACAGCTATCACTCTTGACAGAGTCCTTCTCTGGGTGCCCTCTTAGCACCCACTGGGAGGTTCATACACTTGTTACTGTAAGGATTTATTTCATTGGACCAGGCCCCCCTTTTTAGCAAATTCCAGGCGGTCCCGCTTTTTTCAGGCCACTGCTGAGATCGTGGCCTGTTCTGTGCAGGACTCTATTATCCTGCAGCCCTGTTTTGGAACTGCCACTTCCTCAGGGGCTATGAATTCTGTATATGGGGATCCGCTTGTGGGGCTGATGCCCTGACATCTCTTCTGGCTATTGTGTAAGGATTCTAACTGATAGGGCACTGTCCCTAGCTAAAACAGAATAAACAAGGGGGCCTAATCTATCCTATCACATGAGGAACCTTTCCCCTAACTTTACTCCCTGAGGCTCCTCTTCTCCTCTCCTCCTGGAACCTAATCTTTCAGAACCTTTTCTCTTTCTTTTATACCTACTGTCATACAGTACCCCTGTGTCAACACATGCTGGGGCATACTCCTTGAAACACACCAGTAACTTCACAGGAGTGTCATGTCCCGTTTTTTTGGCCTCTGTCTCGAGTTTTTGGGGTGCTGTCCTTGTTTTTTATCCCGCTGACTGCACATGCACGATCGTCACTTGCCAGCTGCACCTGCGCAATCGGCACTTGCCGACCGCACATACGCATGTACGACCGGCAAGCTCCGATCGCGCATGCGCATAAGTGATCGGCAAACGCCAATTGCGCAGGTGCAGCTGGCAAGCTCTCTTTGCTCATGCGCAGTCAGCGAGTGCCGAATGCGCATGCGTGGCATTTGTGCCGTTTTTTGCCGGGGAAAATGTGGTCACTATAAGTCACTGAACCGGAAATTGACCACTTCAAAATCCCACGAGAGAAAGGTTTCTCTCTTCCTTCTCGACCAGAAACTTTTACTTTTCAAAATGCCCCAGAACTGCCCCCCCCCCCCCGAGAGGGGAAGCGCTGTACCCCCGATTACCGCCGGCAGCGTGGACATGGCGGCACATGACTGCCAGATTCCTGTATACACAGGGGGGCAGCTCTTCAAGGTGGATCCGCTCGCTATGGATGCTCCTCTTTCCTTCCGGAATAAATCTCCCATATTATAGACAATCATTTAATCCATCACTGCGAAAGGGTTAAAGTTTAACTCTGTGTGAGCTGCAGTGTCTATGTGAATATAGCAGGTTTCCTTATCGCAGGGTCCTAGACACAGTTGAGTTTGTTGTTTTCCTGCTCTATGCTGTTTTATAATGTTATATTGATTCTGTTATATGTTTTCTTAATGCCTCCACATGACTGCTCACCTTAGTGACACATAGGACTCTGGGAGAAGGTCACTTTATCTGTTTATTGTTCTGTTAAATGTGTTATTAAACCTCACTACATCTCACTGCTCTGCAGACTATTTAACTGTAAGGAATATTTTTGGTTATAAATGCTGAGGATTTCATATTAGTTTTTATTATCCTGACACATCAGATAATTCAATATATGGGGACCTTTAACATCTGTTAGCTTGTGCATTGTCTCCCAAAATCTCTACAACCTCAGCTTACAATCATATTCTGTCTCCAGTCTCCCTAGCGATGGGATCCAGTCTCCCTAGTGATGGGATCCAGTATGTACTCAGATTATTACTATGAGGCTCCGGCTTGCTGGTATTTTAGTAGAAATCTCTCTCACAATATTTTCATCCCTGCGGCTAAAGTTTAATTTCTTCTCTTCTTATTTACAATATTAATAACACCTTGAAATAACTAGAGAGAGGAAAAAAAAGGGCTTTATAGTTTACCCGATGTATGCACACAATAATATATATACCTGATATGTGCATATAATATGCAATTTATGTTTCTGTGTGGCTATTTTGCACTACTCTGTTATTTCTGTATATATGAAAATGTATCTCACTGTATTGTTACAAAGCCTGTTAATAAATAAGTTTAAAAAAAAAAAAACATGTACACTTTGCTCCTATGAGGGACTGACCCCTTAACCCTGTCATTGCCATTAGAACACTTTGCCACTAGGAGGGACTGAGTGACTGACACCTTAAATATTTAACTGCTATTAATACACTTTGGCCCAAGAAGGGACTGACACTTTAATTCAATCACTTGTTCGCTTAGCACCCAACTAAGTAGAGAAATAAAACATTTTATTATGTATACATTTTAATATTTAGTTTAAATGTCCATGCAAGAGGAATGACAATTAATCCCTTCGCTGCTATAGGAGCAAGCAGCATGTTATAATATTTAATATGCACGTTATTATATGCTATGTTATGTTTGCATGTTATTATATAATAAGAATATGATATATATTTATATCTTTATAATTCTATATTATAATATTGTAAATGATGTAATCATCGGATACTAGATTGCTTGGCAATTCGTTGCGGACCCCAAAGAGTTAACACAAATATATTCTAAATATAGGTATTATTAGAAAATGCTGCCACATATAGGTGTAAAACAGACACAAGATGTGGCTTTTAATGAAATATAGGCCACATGTTTCAGTCACTTGGGCAGTAAAAGGGGGGGGACCCGAGATTCCGAGCTTTGTTTCCGGGGGGTCGGGCGGAAACTGGACATGTGGCACAGTAGTTGCATGCCACTGACAGGAAAAATACTTCCGGGTTCCGGTGGCGTTCGGATGGCGGCAGATCTACTCAGCTGGTGTGAGGGGGAGCTGGAGAGAAGCTTTGGGCTGAGGGTCAGCAAAGAGATAGTGCAGTGAGTGCTGGGACTGGTAACTCTGTGCCCCCCCCTGTCAGCAAGTCTCTGTGCCCCCCCCTGTCAGCAAGTCTCTGTGCCCCCCCCCGTCAGCAAGTCTCTGTGCCCCCCCCCCTGTCAGCAAGTCTCTGTGCCCCTCCCCTGTCAGCAAGTCTCTGTTCCCCCACCCCCCCTGTCTGCAAGTCTCTGTGCCCCCACCCCCCCTGTCAGCAAGTCTCTGTGCCCCCACCCCCCCTGTCAGAAAATCTCTGTGCCCCCACCCCCCCTGTCAGCAAGTCTCTGTGCCCCCCCCCTGTCAGCAAGTCTCTGTGCCCCCACCCCCCCTGTCAGGAAATCTCTGTGCCCCCACCCCCCCTGAAAGGGAAATCTCTGTGCCCCCCCCCTGTAAGGAAATCTCTGTGCCCCCCCCCTGTCAGGAAATCTCTGTACCCCCCCCCCTGTCAGGAAGTCTCTGTGCCCCCACCCCTGTCAGGAAGTCTCTGTGCCCCCCCCCTGTCAGGAAGTCTCTGTGCCCCCCCCCCTGTCAGGAAGTCTCTGTGCCCCCCCCCCCCCTGTCAGGAAGTCTCTGTGCCCCCCCCCCTGTCAGGAAGTCTCTGTGCCCCCCCCCTTGTCAGGAAGTCTCTGTGCCCCCCCCACCTGTCAGGAAGTCTCTGTGCCCCCCCCACCTGTCAGGAAGTCTCTGTGCCCCCCCCTGTCAGGAAGTCTCTGTGCCCCCCCCCCCTGTCAGGAAGTCTCTGTGCCCCCACCCCCCCCTGAAAGGGAAATCTCTGTGCCCCCCCCTGTAAGGAAATCTCTGTGCCCCCCCCTGTCAGGAAATCTCTGTACCCCCCCCCCTGTCAGGAAGTCTCTGTGCCCCCACCCCTGTCAGGAAGTCTCTGTGCCCCCCCCCCCTGTCAGGAAGTCTCTGTGCCCCCCCCTGTCAGGAAGTCTCTGTGCCCCCCCCCTGTCAGGAAGTCTCTGTGCCCCCCCCCCCTGTCAGGAAGTCTCTGTGCCCCCCCCACCTGTCAGGAAGTCTCTGTGCCCCCCCCACCTGTCAGGAAGTCTCTGTGCCCCCCCCCCCTGTCAGGAAGTCTCTGTGCCCCCCCCCCTGTCAGGAAGTCTCTGTGCCCCCCCCCCCTGTCAGGAAGTCTCTGTGCCCCCCCCCCTGTCAGGAAGTCTCTGTACCCCCCCCTGTCAGGAAGTCTCTGTACCCCCCCCCTGTCAGGAAGTCTCTGTGCCCCCCCCCTGTCAGGAAGTCTCTGTGCCCCCCCCTGTCAGGAAGTCTCTGTGCCCCCCCCTGTCAGGAAGTCTCTGTGTCCCCCCCCCTGTCAGGAAGTCTCTGTGCCCCCCCCCCTGTCAGGAAGTCTCTGTGCGCCCCCCCTGTCAGGAAATCTCTGTGCCCCCCCCCTGTCAGGAAATCTCTGTGCCCCCCCCTGTCAGGAAATCTCTGTGCCCCCCCCCTGTCAGGAAGTCTCTGTGCCCCCCCCCCCTCTGTCAGGAAGTCTCTGTGACCCCCCCCCCTGTCAGGAAGTCTCTGTGCCCCCCCCCTGTCAGGAAGTCTCTGTGCCCCCCCCTGTCAGGAAATCTCTGTGACCCCCCCTCTGTCAGGAAGTCTCTGTGCCCCCCCCCCTCTGTCAGGAAGTCTCTGTGACCCCCCCCCTGTCAGGAAGTCTCTGTGCCCCCCCCCCTGTCAGGAAGTCTCTGTGCCCCCCCCCCTGTCAGGAAGTCTCTGTGCCCCCCCCCTGTCAGGAAGTCTCTGTGCCCCCCCCCCTGTCAGGAAGTCTCTGTGCCCCCCCCCTGTCAGGAAGTCTCTGTGCCCCCCCCTGTCAGGAAGTCTCTGTGCCCCCCCCCTGTCAGGAAGTCTCTGTGCCCCCCCTGTCAGGAAGTCTCTGTGCCCCCCCCCCCTGTCAGGAAGTCTCTGTGCCCCCCCCCCTGTCAGGAAGTCTCTGTGCCCCCCCCTGTCAGGAAGTCTCTGTGCCCCCCCCTGTCAGGAAGTCTCTGTGCCCCCCCCCCTGTCAGGAAGTCTCTGTGCCCCCCCCCCTGTCAGGAAGTCTCTGTGCCCCCCCCCTGTCAGGAAGGCTCTGTGCCCCCCCTGTCAAAGTCTCTGTGCCCCCCCCTGTCAGGAAGTCTCTGTGCCCCCCCCCCTGTCAGGAAGTCTCTATGCCCCCTCCCCCCCTGTCAGGAAGTGTCTGTGCCCCCTCCCCCTGTCAGGAAGTGTCTGTGCCCCCTCCCCCTGTCAGGAAGTCTCTGTGCCCCCCCCCCTGTCAGGAAGTCTCTGTGCCCCCCCCCCCCCCCTGTCAGGAAGTCTCTGTGCCCCCCCCCTGTCAGGAAGTCTCTGTGCCCCCCCCCCCTGTCAGGAAGTCTCTGTGCCCCCCCCCTGCCAGGAAGTCTCTATGCCCCCCCCCCTGTCAGGAAGTCTCTGTGCCCCCCCCCTGTCAGGAAGTCTGTGTGCCCCCTCCCCCTGTCAGGAAGTCTCTGTGCCCCCCCTGGTCAGGAAATCTCTGTGCCCCCCCCCCTGCCAGGAAGTCTCTGTGCCCCCCCCCTGTCAGGAAGTCTCTGTGCCCTCCCCCTGTCAGGAAGTCTCTGTGCGCCCTCCCCCTGTCAGGAAGTCTCTGTGCCCCCCCCCTGTCAGGAAGTCTGTGTGCCCCCTCACCCTGTCAGGAAGTCTCTGTGCCCCCCCCTGGTCAGGAAATCTCTGTGCCCCCCCCCCTGCCAGGAAGTCTCTGTGCCCCCTCCCTGTCAGGGAGTCAAGTCTCTGTGCCCCCCCCCTCCTCGTCAGGAAGTCTCTGTGCCCCACCCCCCCCTCCTCCTTGTCAGGAAGTCTCTGTGCCCCACCCCCCCTCCTCCTCGTCAGGAAGTCTCTGTGCCCCCCCCCTCCTCCTTGTCAGGAAGTCTCTGTGCCCCCCCTCCTCCTTGTCAGGAAGTCTCTGTGCCCCCCCCCTCCTCCTTGTTAGGAAGTCTCTGTGCCCCCCCCCCTCCTCCTTGTCAGGAAGTCTCTGTGCCCCCCCTCCTCCTCGTCAGGAAGTCTCTGTGCCCCCCCCCCTGTCAGGAAGTCTCTGTGCCCCCCCCCTGTCAGGAAGTCTCTGTGCCCCCCCCCTGTCAGGAAGTGTCTGTGCCCCCCCCCTGTCAGGAAGTCTCTGTGCCCCCCCCGTCAAAGTCTCTGTGCCCCCCCCCTGTCAGGAAGTCTCTGTGCCCCCCCCTGTCAGGAAGTCTGTGTGCCCCCTCCCCCTGTCAGAAAGTCTCTGTGCCCCCCCCCCCTGTCAGGAAATCTCTGTGCCCCCCCCCCTGCCAGGAAGTCTCTGTGCCCCCCCTCCTCCTTGTCAGGAAGTCTCTGTGCCCCCCTCCTCCTTGTCAGGAAGTCTCTGTGCCCCCCCCCTGTCAAAGTCTCTGTGCCCCCCCCCCCCTGTCAGGAAGTCTCTGTGCCCCCCCTGTCAGGAAGTCTGTGTGCCCCCTCCCCCTGTCAGAAAGTCTCTGTGCCCCCCCCCTGTCAGGAAATCTCTGTGCCCCCCCCCCCCTGTCAGGAAGTCTCTGTGCCCCACCCCCCCTCCTCGTCAGGAAGTCTCTGTGCCCCCCCCCTCCTCCTTGTCAGGAAGTCTCTGTGCCCCCCCTCCTCCTTGTTAGGAAGTCTCTGTGCCCCCCCTCCTCGTCAGGAAGTCTCTGTGCCCCCCCCTCCTCCTCGTCAGGAAGTCTCTGTGCCCCCCCCCCTCCTTGTCAGGAAGTCTCTGTGCCCCCCCCCTCCTCCTCGTCAGGAAGTCTCTGTGCCCCCCCTCCTCCTTGTCAGGAAGTCTCTGTGCCCCCCCTCCTCCTCGTCAGGAAGTCTCTGTGCCCCCCCCCTCCTCCTTGTCAGGAAGTCTCTGTGCCCCCCCCCTCCTCCTCGTCAGGAAGTCTCTGTGCCCCCCCCCTCCTCCTTGTCAGGAAGTCTCTGTGCCCCCCCTCCTCGTCAGGAAGTCTCTGTGCCCCCCCTCCTTGTCAGGAAGTCTCTGTGCCCCCCCCCTCCTCCTCGTCAGGAAGTCTCTGTGCCCCCCCTCCTCCTTGTCAGGAAGTCTCTGTGCCCCCCCCCCTCCTCCTTGTCAGGAAGTCTCTGTGCCCCCCCTCCTCCTTGTCAGGAAGTCTCTGTGCCCCCCCTCCTCCTTGTCAGGAAGTCTCTGTGCCCCCCCCCCCCTGTCTGGGAGTCTCTGTGCCCCCCACCCACTCACTGTCGGTGAGTCTCTGTGCCCCCCCACCCACTCACTGTCGGTGAGTCTCTGTGCCCCCCCACCCACTCACTGTCGGTGAGTCTCTGTGCCCCCCCCCTCACTATCGGTGAGTCTCTGTGCCCCCCCCCTCACTATCGGTGAGTCTCTGTGCCCCCCCCCCCTGTCTGGGAGTCTCTGTGCCCCCCCCCCTGTCTGGGAGTCTCTGTGCCCCCCTCCCCCTGTCTGGGAGTCTGTGCCCCCCACCCACTCACTGTCGGTGAGTCTCTGTGCCCCCCACCCACTCACTGTCGGTGAGTCTCTGTGCCCCCCCACCCACTCACTGTCGGTGAGTCTCTGTGCCCCCCCCCTCACTATCGGTGAGTCTCTGCGCCCCCCCCTCACTATCGGTGAGTCTCTGTGCCCCCCCCTCACTATCGGTGAGTCTCTGTGCCCCCCCCCACTCACTGTCGGTGAGTCTCTGTGACCCTTCCCCCCCAGCCCCCTCTCTGTCGGGGAGTCTCTGTGACCCTTCCCTCCCAGCCCCCTCTCTGTCGGGGAGTCTCTGTGACCCTTCCCCCCCAGCCCCCTCTCTGTCGGGGAGTCTCTGTGACCCTTCCCCCCCAACCCCCTCTCTGTCGGGGAGTCTCTGTGACCCTTCCCCCCCAGCCCCCTCTCTGTCAGGAAGTCTCTGTGCCCCCCCCCTGTCAGGAAGTCTCTGTGCCCCCCCCCCTGTCAGGAAGTCTCTGTGCCCCCCCCCCCTGTCAGGAAGTCTCTGTGCCCCCCCCCCTGTCAGGAAGTCTCTGTGCCCCCCCCTGTCAGGAAGTCTCTCTGCCCCCCCCTGTCAGGAAGTCTCTGTGCCCCCCCCATGTCAGGAAGTCTCTGTCCCCCCCCCTGTCAGGAAGTCTCTGTGCCCCCCCCCTGTCAGGAAGTCTCTGTGCCCCCCCCGTCAAAGTCTCTGTGCCCCCCCCCCTGTCAGGAAGTCTCTGTGCCCCCTCCCCCTGTCAGGAAGTCTCTGTGCCCCCTCCCCCTGTCAGGAAGTGTCTGTGCCCCCTCCCCCTGTCAGGAAATCTCTGTGCCCCCCTCCCCCTGTCAGGAAGTCTCTGTGCCCCCCTCCCCCTGTCAGGAAGTCTCTGTGCCCCCCCCCCTGTCAGGAAGTCTCTGTGCCCCCCCCCCTGTCAAAGTCTCTGTGCCCCCCCCCCTGTCAGGAAGTCTCTGTGCCCCCCCCCCTGTCAGGAAGTCTGTGTGCCCCCCCCCCCCTGGTCAGGAAATCTCTGTGCCCCCCCCCCCTGTCAGGAAGTCTCTGTGCCCCCCCTCCTCCTTGTCAGGAAGTCTCTGTGCCCCCCCCCTGTCAGGAAGTCTCTGTGCCCCCCCATCTCCTTGTCAGGAAGTCTCTGTGCCCCCCCCCCCTGTCTGGGAGTCTCTGTGCCCCCACCCACTCACTGTCGGTGAGTCTCTGTGCTCCCCCACCCACTCACTGTCAGTGAGTCTCTGTGCCCCCCCACCCACTCACTGTCGGTGAGTCTCTGTGCCCCCCCACCCACTCACTGTCGGTGAGTCTCTGTGCCCCCCCCCTCACTATCGGTGAGTCTCTGTGCCCCCCCCTCACTATCGGTGAGTCTCTGTGCCCCCCTCACTATCGGTGAGTCTCTGTGCTCCCCCCCCCACTCACTGTCGGTGAGTCTCTGTGACCCTTCCCCCCCAGCCCCCTCTCTGTCGGGGAGTCTCTGGGACCCTTCCCCCCCAGCCCCCTCTCTGTCGGGGAGTCTCTGGGACCCTTCCCCCCCAGCCCCCTCTCTGTCGGGGAGTCTCTGTGACCCTTCCCCCCCAGCCCCCTCTCTGTCGGGGAGTCTCTGTGACCCTTCCCCCCCAGCCCCCTCTCTGTCAGGGAGAGACTCTGTGCCCCTCTGCGCCCCTTGTTGGGGAGATTCACCCCTCTGTATGAGTACCTCCCAGTAAGTGGTCCCTTACTCCATAGTAACGTTCCTGAGCCCGTCCCCCGTTGTTTGACGCTCTCCCGCAGGTACATCCTGTCCATAGACACAGAGGAGGAGATTGACGAGTACATTCACGACCTCATCCAGGGCTCGGAGGGGAGGAAGCGACAGTTCATCGAGGAGCTTAAAGTCCGGTGGCAGAAGTCCAGGCGGCCGGTCGGTGCCCACTCAGAGCAGCCGTTCCACAAGCAAGATGGTGAGCCCCCATGCGGGTCCAGTCCCGTCACCTGGTGTGTGTGTCCCCACGCGGGACACTAATCCCGTCACCTGGTGCGTGTCCCCCCGCGGGACACTAATCCCGTCACCTGGTGCGTGTGTCCCCGCGGGACACTCATCCTGTCACCTGGTGCGTGTCCCCCCGCGGGACACTAATCCCGTCACCTGGTGCGTGTCCCCCCGCGGGACACTAATCCCGTCACCTGGTGCGTGTCCCCCCGCGGGACACACATCCCGTCACCTGGTGCGTGTCCCCCCGCGGGACACACATCCCGTCACCTGGTGCGTGTCCCCCCGCGGGACACCAATCCCGTCACCTGGTGCGTCCCCCCACGGGACACCAATCCTGTCACCTGGTGCGTGTCCCCCCCGCGGGACACCAATCCCGTCACCTGGTGCGTGTCCCCCCCCCCGCGGGACACCAATCCCGTCACCTGGTGCGTGTCCCCCCGCGGGACACCAATCCCGTCACCTGGTGCATGTCCCCCCCGCGGGACACTAATCCCGTCACCTGGTGCGTGTCCCCCCGCGGGACACACATCCCGTCACCTGGTGCTTGTCCCCCCGCGGGACACCAATCCCGTCACCTGGTGCGTGTCCCCCCGCGGGACACTAATCCCGTCACCTGGTGCGTGTCCCCCCGTTGGACACCAATCCCATCACCTGGTGCGTGTCCCCCCGTTGGACACCAATCCCGTCACCTGGTGCGTGTCCCCCCGCTGGACACCAATCCCGTCACCTGGTGCGTGTCCCCCCGCGGGACACCAATCCCGTCACCTGGTGCGTGTCCCCCCGCGGGACACCAATCCCGTCACCTGGTGCGTGTCCCCCCGCGGGACACCAATCCCGTCACCTGGTGGTGTCCCCCCGCGGGACACCAATCCCGTCACCTGGTGCGTGTCCCCCCGCGGGACACCAATCCCGTCACCTGGTGCGTGTCCCCCCCGCGGGACACCAATCCCGTCACCTGGTGCGTGTCCCCCCGCGGGACACCAATCCCGTCACCTGGTGCGTGTCCCCCCGCGGGACACTAATCCCGTCACCTGGTGCGTGTCCCCCCGCGGGACACCAATCCCGTCACCTGGTGCGTCCCCCCCCGCGGGACACCAATCCCGTCACCTGGTGCGTGTCCCCCCGCGGGACACCAATCCCGTCACCTGGTGCGTGTCCCCCAGCGGGACACCAATCCCGTCACCTGGTGCGTGTCCCCCAGCGGGACACCAATCCCGTCACCTGGTGCGTGTCCCCCCGCGGGACACCAATCCCGTCACCTGGTGCGTGTCCCCCAGCGGGACACCAATCCCGTCACCTGGTGCGTGTCCCCCAGCGGGACACCAATCCCGTCACCTGGTGCGTGTCCCCCAGCGGGACACCAATCCCGTCACCTGGTGCGTGTCCCCCCGCGGGACACCAATCCCGTCACCTGGTGCGTGTCCCCCCCGCGGGACACCAATCCCGTCACCTGGTGCGTGTCCCCCAGCGGGACACCAATCCCGTCACCTGGTGCGTGTCCCCCCACGGGACACCAATCCCGTCACCTGGTGCGTGTCCCCCCGCGGAACACCAATCCTGTCACCTGGTGCGTGTCCCCCCGCGGGACACCAATCCCGTCACCTGGTGCGTGTCCCCCCGCGGGACACCAATCCCGTCACCTGGTGCGTGTCCCCCAGCGGGACACCAATCCCGTCACCTGGTGCGTGTCCCCCAGCGGGACACCAATCCCGTCACCTGGTGCGTGTCCCCCAGCGGGACACCAATCCCGTCACCTGGTGCGTGTCCCCCCGCGGGACACCAATCCCGTCACCTGGTGCGTGTCCCCCCGCGGGACACCAATCCCGTCACCTGGTGCGTGTCCCCCCGCGGGACACATCCCGTCACCTGGTGCGTCCCCCCCCCCACGGGACACCAATCCCGTCACCTGGTGCGTGTCCCCCCGCGGGACACCAATCCTGTCACCTGGTGCGTGTCCCCCCGCGGGACACCAATCCCGTCACCTGGTGCGTGTCCCCCCGCGGGACACCAATCCCGTCACCTGGTGCGTGTCCCCCCACGGGACACCAATCCCGTCACCTGGTGCGTGTCCCCCCCACGGGACACACATCCCGTCACCTGGTTCGTGTCCCCCCAGCGGGACACTAATCCCGTCACATGGTGCGTTCCCCCCCCGAGCGGGACACCAATCCCGTCACCTGGTGCGTGTCCCCCCACGGGACACCAATCCCGTCACCTGGTGCGTGTCCCCCCACGGGACACCAATCCCGTCACCTGGTGCGTGTCCCCCCGCGGGACACTAATCCCGTCACCTGGTGCGTGTCCCCCCGCGGGACACCAATCCCGTCACCTGATGCGTGTCCCCCCACGGGACACCAATCCCGTCACCTGGTGCGTGTCCCCCCACGGGACACCAATCCCGTCACCTGGTGTGTGTCCCCCCCGCGGGACACCAATCCCGTCACCTGGTGCGTGTCCCCCAGCGGGACACTAATCCTGTCACCTGGTGCGTGTCCCCCCGCGGGACACCAATCCCGTCACCTGGTGCGTGTCCCCCGCGGGACACCAATCCCGTCACCTGGTGCGTGTCCCCCCGCGGGACACCAATCCCGTCACCTGGTGCATCCCCCCGCGGGACACTAATCCCGTCACCTGGTGCGTGTTCCCCCGCGGGACACCAATCCCGTCACCTGGTGCGTGTTCCCCCCGCGGGACACTAATCCCGTCACCTGGTGCGTGTCCCCCCGCGGGACACCAATCCCGTCACCTGGTGCGTGTCCCCCGCGGACACCAATCCCGTCACCTGGTGCGTTCCCCCCTCCCACGGGACACCAATCCCGTCACCTGGTGCGTGTCCCCCCGCGGGACACCAATCCCGTCACCTGGTGCGTGTCCCCCCCGCGGGACACCAATCCCGTCACCTGGTGCGTGTCCCCCCGCGGGACACCAATCCCGTCACCTGGTGCGTGTCCCCCCGCGGGACACCAATCCCGTCACCTGGTGCGTGTCCCCCCGCGGGACACCAATCCCGTCACCTGGTGCGTGTCCCCCCGCGGACACCAATCCCGTCACCTGGTGCGTGTCCCCCCCCGGGACACCAATCCCGTCACCTGGTGCGTGTCCCCCCGCGGGACACCAATCCCGTCACCTGGTGCGTGTCCCCCCCCACGGGACACCAATCCCGTCACCTGGTGCGTGTCCCCCCCGCGGGACACTAATCCCGTCACCTGGTGCGTGTCCCCCCGCGGGACACTAATCCCGTCACTTGGTGCGTGTCCCCCCGCGGGACACTAATCCCGTCACCTGGTGCGTCCCCCCCCCAGCGGGACACCAATCCCGTCACCTGGTGCGTGTCCCCCCGCGGGACACCAATCCCGTCACCTGGTGCGTGTCCCCCCGTGGGACACCAATCCCGTCACCTGGTGCGTGTCCCCCCCGCGGGACACCAATCCCGTCACCTGGTGCGTGTCCCCCCGCGGGACACCAATCCCGTCACCTGATGCGTGTCCCCCCGCGGGACACCAATCCCGTCACCTGGTGCGTGTCCCCCCGCGGGACACACATCCCGTCACCTGATGCGTGTCCCCCCGCGGGACACCAATCCCGTCACCTGATGCGTGTCCCCCCGCGGGACACCAATCCCGTCACCTGGTGCGTGTCCCCCCGCGGGACACACATCCCGTCACCTGGTGCGTGTCCCCCCGCGGGACACACATCCCGTCACCTGATGCGTGTCCCCCCGCGGGACACTAATCCCGTCACCTGGTGCGTGTCCCCCCGCGGGACACCAATCCCGTCACCTGGTGCGTGTCCCCCCGCGGGACACCAATCCCGTCACCTGGTGCGTGCCCCCCCGCGAGACACTAATCCCGTCACCTGGTGCGTTCCCCCCTCCCACGGGACACCAATCCCGTCACCTGGTGCGTGTCCCCCCGCGGGACACTAATCCCGTCACCTGGTGCGTGTCCCCCCGCGGGACACCAATCCCGTCACCTGGTGCGTGTCCCCCCGCGGGACACACATCCCGTCACCTGATGCGTGTCCCCCTGCGGGACACCAATCCCGTCACCTGGTGCGTGTCCCCCCGCGGGACACACATCCCGTCACCTGATGCGTGTCCCCCTGCGGGACACCCATCCCGTCACCTGGTGCGTGTCCCCCCCGCGGGACACCAATCCCGTCACCTGGTGCGTGCCCCCCCGCGAGACACTAATCCCGTCACCTGGTGCGTGTCCCCCCGCGGGACACCAATCCCGTCACCTGGTGCGTGTCCCCCAGCGGGACACCAATCCCGTCACCTGGTGCGTGTCCCCCCTGCGGGACAATAATCCCGTCACCTGGTGCGTGTCCCCCCGCGGGACACCAATCCCGTCACCTGGTGCGTGTCCCCCCACGGGACACCAATCCCGTCACCTGGTGCGTGTCCCCCCCGCGGGACACCAATCCCGTCACCTGGTGCGTGTCCCCCAGCGGGACACTAATCCTGTCACCTGGTGCGTGTCCCCCCGCGGGACACCAATCCCGTCACCTGGTGCGTGTCCCCCCGCGGGACACCAATCCCGTCACCTGGTGCGTGTCCCCCCGCGGGACACCAATCCCGTCACCTGGTGCGTCCCCCCGCGGGACACTAATCCCGTCACCTGGTGCGTGTCCCCCCGCGGGACACCAATCCCGTCACCTGGTGCGTGTCCCCCCGCGGGACACCAATCCCGTCACCTGGTGCGTGTCCCCCCGCGGGACACCAATCCCGTCACCTGGTGCGTGTCCCCCCGCGGGACACCAATCCCGTCACCTGGTGCGTGTCCCCCTGCGGGACACCAATCCCGTCACCTGGTGCGTTCCCCCCTCCCACGGGACACCAATCCCGTCACCTGGTGCGTGTCCCCCCGCGGGACACCAATCCCGTCACCTGGTGCGTGTCCCCCCGCGGGACACCAATCCCGTCACCTGGTGCGTGTCCCCCCGCGGGACACCAATCCCGTCACCTGGTGCGTGTCCCCCCGCGGGACACCAATCCCGTCACCTGGTGCGTGTCCCCCCGCGGGACACCAATCCCGTCACCTGGTGCGTGTCCCCCCCGCGGGACACCAATCCCGTCACCTGGTGCGTGTCCCCCCGCGGGACACCAATCCCGTCACCTGATGCGTGTCCCCCCGCGGGACACCAATCCCGTCACCTGGTGCGTGTCCCCCCGCGGGACACACATCCCGTCACCTGATGCGTGTCCCCCCGCGGGACACCAATCCCGTCACCTGATGCGTGTCCCCCCGCGGGACACCAATCCCGTCACCTGGTGCGTGTCCCCCCGCGGGACACACATCCCGTCACCTGGTGCGTGTCCCCCCGCGGGACACACATCCCGTCACCTGATGCGTGTCCCCCCGCGGGACACTAATCCCGTCACCTGGTGCGTGTCCCCCCGCGGGACACCAATCCCGTCACCTGGTGCGTGTCCCCCCGCGGGACACCAATCCCGTCACCTGGTGCGTGCCCCCCCGCGAGACACTAATCCCGTCACCTGGTGCGTTCCCCACTCCCACGGGACACCAATCCCGTCACCTGGTGCGTGTCCCCCCGCGGGACACTAATCCCGTCACCTGGTGCGTGTCCCCCCGCGGGACACCAATCCCGTCACCTGGTGCGTGTCCCCCCGCGGGACACACATCCCGTCACCTGGTGCGTGTCCCCCCGCGGGACACACATCCCGTCACCTGATGCGTGTCCCCCTGCGGGACACCCATCCCGTCACCTGGTGCGTGTCCCCCCGCGGGACACCAATCCCGTCACCTGGTGCGTGCCCCCCCGCGAGACACTAATCCCGTCACCTGGTGCGTGTCTCCCCGCGGGACACCAATCCCGTCACCTGGTGCGTGTCCCCCCGCGGGACACCAATCCCGTCACCTGGTGCGTGTCCCCCCTGCGGGACAATAATCCCGTCACCTGGTGCGTGTCCCCCCGCGGGACACCAATCCCGTCACCTGGTGCGTGTCCCCCCGCGGGACACCAATCCCGTCACCTGGTGTGTCACTCATGTTTCCGTGCACAGAGGAGGCTGCTGTCAGATAACGCTCACATCTCTGCATTAAGGGTCAGAGGAGGCCTGCGCGCAGAGGCTGCTGTCGGGAGAGCAGGGCCGCAGAGGGAGGCGAAAGGGGCGGAACAAGCTGGAGCCTCCCATCTACGCTGCGGCAGAGACGGCGGGGGAAGAGGTGAAGACGCCCCTGGACTTGGCTAAGGTAAGTACACGGGCAGGTAAATACAAACCCACACTGCGCCACTGGGGTGAGGGGCAGGGGGAAAAGGACGGTCTGGGTCTCAAATCACGTGTGGCTATCCAGCAAAACACAGGGTGTGGGGTTCAAGGTCAAAGGGGTGATTTTACTCCCGGTAACCCTCCTCCTGCAGTGCCCTAGCTATATCCGTAATTAGATAAGCAGTGTTACCTCTCAGTCGCCATCCTCATGCAGTGTCCTTGCTGTATCTGTGATGAGCAGTTTTACCTCCCGGTAACCCTCCCCCTGCAGTGCCCTAGCTGTATCCGTGATTAGCAGCGTTGCCTCTTCCCCTGCCCCGGTCCAGGCGCAGGAGGTCAGCGGTCCTGCGGCGGGGTCGTCGTCGTCCTCCAAGAAGAAGCAGAAGTTTGTGAGTCTGTACACCGCGGAGGGGCAGGACAAGCTGGCCGTGCTGATCCCGGGGCGGTACCCGTGCGAGTGCCTGGCGCAGAAACACCAGCTCATCAGTAACTGCCTGACCTGCGGCCGAATCGTGTGCGAGCAGGAGGGCTCCGGGCCCTGCCTCTTCTGCGGGAACCTGGTGAGGAACGCCGCCGCGTTCTCCGCTGTGTAATCTGCTTCAAATCGCATGTTTCCCCTTCATACTAATCTAACCGTGCGCACAGCGGAGATTCGCCTGCTTGTGGTTCTCTGCAAATTACATTTCTTCGAGGCTTCTGAATGTTTGACAGTCAAGTGTTTCCTTTTCCCTTATCTCTCCCCCCCCCCTGTCCTTATCAGCGAGGAGATAAGGGGAGGGGGAGAGTGGGGGCTTAGCCTGCGCAAACTCTTGTTGAACACACACAGACGTCGGACACAAGGGAGCAGCGCGAGGAAACCAGCCCCCTCCCAAGTCTCAGCTCCCCGTGTTCCTATAATAACTTTAATAAGGATTTCATCCTACTTATAGGGGGCAGATTTGGGTAACAAGGCATCGGTCACCCAGATGTGTCCCTTAACCCTGTCACTGCTGTTAGTACACTTTGCCACTAGGGGGGACTGGCCCATTAACCCTGTCACTGCCGTTAGTACACTTTTGCCCCTAGGAGGGACTGTCCTCCCATGTGCTTGTTCCCTAGCAGAATGGTGTGATATAGCGGGGGTGGGGGTAGATGGATCCCCTGTGTGACTCGCAGAGCATCGCAACTCCGTGTCGCTGTCTCTGTTCTCCCCGCAGGTTTGTACAAAGGAAGAGCAGGACATTCTGCAGCGAGACTCCAACAAGAGCCAGAAACTACTCAAGAAACTCCTGGGAGGTGAGCGCATCTCTCTCTACTGGCCATGCCCATCGACTGCCCCCTGCCCCCCCCCCAACTGCCCCCCCCCCACTGCCCCTGCCCCCCCCCCCACTGCCCCTGCCCCCCCCCCGGACTGCCCTGCCCTCCGACTGTCCCCTAGGGACTCCTCTTCCTAAATATTACTTTATGTCGGAAGCACTTATTCCCATGATCTGTTCCTCATTCCTCTCTCCTCCCCCCCCTCGTTCCTCCTCCCCCCCTCGTTCCTCCTCCCCCCCCCTCGTTCCTCCTCCCCCCCCTCGTTCCTCCTCCCCCCCCTCGTTCCTCCTCCCCCCCTCGTTCCTCCTCCCCCCCCTCGTTCCTCCTCCCCCCCCTCGTTCCTCCTCCCCCCCCTCGTTCCTCCTCCCCCCCCTCGTTCCTCCTCCCCCCTCGTTCTCCTCCCCCCCTCGTTCCTCCTCCCCCCCCCTCGTTCCTCCTCCCCCCCCCTCGTTCCTCCTCCCCCCCTCGTTCCTCCTCCCCCCCTCGTTCCTCCTCCCCCCCCTCGTTCCTCCTCCCCCCCCTCGTTCCTCCTCCCCCCCTCGTTCCTCCTCCCCCCCCTCGTTCCCCTCGTTCCTCCTCCCCCCCCCTCGTTCCTCCTCCCCCCCCCTCGTTCCTCCTCCCCCTCTCGTTCCTCCTCCCCCCCTCGTTCCTCCTCCCCCCCCTCGTTCCTCCTCCCCCCCCTCGTTCCTCCTCCCCCCCCCTCGTTCCTCCTCCCCCCCCTCGTTCCTCCTCCCCCCCCTCGTTCCTCCTCCCCCCCCCTCGTTCCTCCTCCCCCCCCCTCGTTCCTCCTCCCCCCCTCGTTCCTCCTCCCCCCCCTCGTTCCTCCCCCCCTCGTCCCCCCCCTCGTTCCCCCCCCCCCCCCTCATTCCTCCTCCCCCCCTCATTCCTCCTCCCCCCCCTGTTCCTCCTCCCCTCCCCCTCGTTCCTCCCCCTCCCCCATATTCTCCCCCTTCCTCTCGTTTTGCTCCATATTCTCCGCCCCCTTCTCGTTCCTCCGCCCCCGTACACTCTCCCTCTTATTCCTCCCCCATCGCACCTGTTACTCCCCTATTTATCTCCGCTTCGTACAGCGGTAGCGAGCACAAACCTGTCACACAGACAGGATCACTGTCTCTAACACCACACATGCTTGTGGTTCGCAGGCTCCGAGACCTCGGTAAAGATGGATCCCACCATGAAGGACGTTCTCCCCCGGCAGGAGGTGCGGCTGAAAGAAGGTCTGGAGAAGGCGCGGCAGCATCGGGACAGGCTACTGGAATATGATAAGACCAGGTACCAGGCAGGCTCTGCAGTGCGGTGTGCGCTGCGGTGCTCTGTGCTGCGGTGCTCTGTGCTGCGGTGCTCTGTGCTGCGATGCTCTGCGCTGCGGTGCAGTGACTGGCGTCTTTCTGTGGGTGGGTTACAGAGAACGACCGCCGCTCCCTACTGAGACGCAATGAGACCGCTGTACTGAGACCGCCGCTCCCTACTGAGACGCAATGAGACCGCTGTACTGAGACCGCCGCTCCCTACTGAGACGCAATGAGACCGCTGTACTGAGACCGCCGCTCCCTACTGAGACGCAATGAGACCGCTGTACTGAGACCGCCGCTCCCTACTGAGACGCAATGAGACCGCTGTACTGAGACCGCCGCTCCCTACTGAGACGCAATGAGACCGCTGTACTGAGACCGCCGCTCCCTACTGAGACGCAATGAGACCGCTGTACTGAGACCGCCGCTCCCTACTGAGACGCAATGAGACCGCTGTACTGAGACCGCCGCTCCCTACTGAGACGCAATGAGACCGCTGTACTGAGACCGCCGCTCCCTACTGAGACGCAATGAGACCGCTGTACTGTGAGACCGCCGCTCCCTACTGAGACGCAATGAGACCGCTGTACTGAGACCGCCGCTCCCTACTGAGACGCAATGAGACCGCTGTACTGAGACCGCCGCTCCCTACTGAGACGCAATGAGACCGCTGTACTGAGACCGCCGCTCCCTACTGAGACGCAATGAGACCGCTGTACTGAGACCGCCGCTCCCTACTGAGACGCAATGAGACCGCTGTACTGAGACCGCCGCTCCCTACTGAGACGCAATGAGACCGCTGTACTGTGAGACCGCCGCTCCCTACTGAGACGCAATGAGACCGCTGTACTGAGACCGCCGCTCCCTACTGAGACGCAATGAGACCGCTGTACTGAGACCGCCGCTCCCTACTGAGACGCAATGAGACCGCTGTACTGAGACCGCCGCTCCCTACTGAGACGCAATGAGACCGCTGTACTGAGACCGCCGCTCCCTACTGAGACGCAATGAGACCGCTGTACTGAGACCGCCGCTCCCTACTGAGACGCAATGAGACCGCTGTACTGAGACCGCCGCTCCCTACTGAGACGCAATGAGACCGCTGTACTGAGACCGCCGCTCCCTACTGAGTCGTACTGAGACCGCCGCTCCCTACTGAGACGCAATGAGACCGCTGTACTGAGACCGCCGCTCCCTACTGAGATGCAATGAGACCGCTGTACTGAGACCGCCGCTCCCTACTGAGACGCAATGAGACCGCTGTACTGAGACCGCCGCTCCCTACTGAGACGCAATGAGACCGCTGTACTGTGAGACCGCCGCTCCCTACTGAGACGCAATGAGACCGCTGTACTGAGACCGCCGCTCCCTACTGAGACGCAATGAGACCGCTGTACTGTTACCGCCGCTCCCTACTGAGACGCAATGAGACCGCTGTACTGAGACCGCCGCTTCCTTCGGAGACGCAATGAGACTGCTGTACTGAGACATAATGAGACTGCTGTACTGTGACGCAATGAGACTGCTGTACTGAAACATAATGAGACCGCTGTACTGAGACGCAATGAGACTGCTGTACTGAGACATAATGAGACCGCTGTACTGGGACGCAATGAGACTGCTGTACTGAGACATAATGAGACCGCTGTACTGAGACATAATGAGACCGCTGTACTGAGACGCAATGAGACTGCTGTACTGAGACATACTGAGACCGCTATACTGAGAATCGGAGGCTCAGGGGTAATGTCCGCTACGCCCCCTAACCCTTCTCCCCCCCCCCGCCAGCGTGCGCCGTACCCACGTGATCGACGACGAGTCGGATTACTTCGCCACGGACTCTAACCAGTGGCTGTCGCCGGTGGAGCGCGAGTCCGTGCGCAGGAAGGAGGAGGAGCTGCAGGAACTGCGTCACGCGTCCCGTCTTAGCCGCAAGGTCACCATCGACTTCGCGGGGCGCCGGGTCCTGGAGGAGGGGGGAGACCTGGCCGACTACCACAAGCGGTGAGGAGAGAGGGGTCGGCAGCACGGGCGCCCTCCAGGGCGTCTCACAGATCAGGCCAGATATACTAAGCCAGGGGTGCGCAAAGTTTCCTCCCTGCGCCCCCCTGCCTGCTCGCCCCCTCTCCCCCCCCCCACCCCGATCGTCTCGCCGCGGGGTCATGTGACGTCACGTTGCCCCGCAGCGTCATTTGCCGCCGGGTTACCATGGCGACACGTCACCAAAGACCAGGTAAGCGAAGTTACAGAGGCTTTGAGCGGTCCCCTGGCATTTCATTTAAATTTTGGGGGGTGGAGAGGGAAGCGCGGGACCTTCTGTAACCGCCCGCGCACCCCGGTAACTAAGCAGTGCTACACGTCAGTAGGCTGGATAGGCTGGGCCAATATGTGTGTGTATGTATGCACAGTGACAGGATTAGGACCAAAGGGTGTATGTCCTATTTATATATTTTGGGTGGTTACTGCTTGTTTGCCGCTAGTACACTTTCCCTACCTGACCCCTTTACTGATTCTCACCTCCTCGCTTCTGCTTGTCTCTTCTCTCTTAATTCTCTCTTTCTTCTCTCTCTTTTTCGTCTTTCTTCTTTCTCTTCTCTTTTTTCTTTCTCCTCTCTTCGCTCTTTCTTCTCTTCTCTTCTTCTCTCTTCTGCTCTCCTTCTTTCTTCTCCTCTCTCTTCTCTTCTTCTCCTCTCTCTTCTCTTCTTCTCCTCTCTCTTCTCTTCTTCTTCTCTCCAGGTTGGATGAAACCATCCAAGCACTTCACTCTGGGACAGTGGTTAAACCTTCCCGGGGCCCCATGGGAACATCGGAGGATTCCTATCTGGTGAATCCCAGCCTGCTGCAGCCTCCCCCACTGGTCAGTGAACGCGAATCGCGATTAAATAAAGGTCACACCCCTCCCAAACACGTATCCTGTGTTTTGGGGCGCAGATAATGGCGGCGGGAGGGACGCAGGTAATGGCGACGGGGGGACGCAGGTAATGGCGACGGGGGGGACGCAGGTATTTGCGGCGCCGGATAATGGCTGCGCTGGTGGTCGCTGGTAATGGCGACGCTGGGTGGCACAGATAATGGCAGCGCAGGTATGGTTCGGCTCCTGATCACACATACTCTCTGCCGCAGTGGGTGGATCAGGTCAGCGCAGGCGCACGCAGGAGGGGCGCCGGCCCGGAGCGGGCGGACCAGAACCTGACCCGAAGCCGGCTGCGGATCCAGGACCGGGAGCTGCAGGAGATGAGCGACGAGGGGATGTGCCTGAGTATGCACCAGCCGTGGGCCTCGCTGCTGGTCACGGGCGTCAAACGGTGAGGTCACGGCGCACGTCCTGCGGCGCGTGTGCCGCCGGATAAATGCAGGGCCACGGTTACTCAGCGGTGTTTATGTAATAGCGCTGCTTAGTAAATATGGCCCATGTGCGTGTTGGTGGCAGTGAGAGGAGGGGATCAGGAAAGGCTGCAGGACTTTAATCTGTGCAGCTTAGAGGGACACGGGGTGAGATATTAACCCTGCGGGTGTGTGCAGCTTAGAGGGACACGGGGTGAGATATTAACCCTGCGGGTGTGTGCAGCTTAGAGGGACACGGGGTGAGATATTAACCCTGCAGGTGTGCGCAGGTTTAGCACCCGGTGACGTCGGGCTGCCTTGAGCTCCGTCCTGCCGCTGATTACAATGACGCTTGCTTTCCCCCACGTGATGGGTACAGTGACTGCTTGCGCCCCTCCCCCCTCCCCTCTGTGATGGGTACAGTGACCGCTTGCCCCCCTCCCCCCTGTGATGAGAATGAGGACACCCCCCCCATGTGATTGTTGCAGTTAACGCTTGCCCCCCCCCCCTCCTCCTCGATGGTTACAATCTTTCATGCCCTCCCCTCCCACGCTTCTGTCTCACGCGCAGGGTGGAAGGCCGGACGTGGTACAGCGCTCACAGGGGCCGCTTGTGGATTGCCGCTGCGGCCAAGCGACCGTCCCCGCAGGAGGTCTCCGAGCTGGAAGCCTCATACCGCGTGCTGCTTCAGAAAGGTCAGCTTGGGGGGGCCCTATAAGTCACTGCCAGCAGGAATGGGGGGGCCCTATAAGTCACTGCCAGCAGGAATGGGGGTGCCCTATAACTCACTGCCAGCAGGAATGGGGGGGCCATATAAGTCACTGCCAGCAGGACTGGGGGTGCCCTATAAGTCACTGCCAGTAGGAATGGGGGGGCCATATAAGTCACTGCCAGCAGGAATGGGGGGGCCATATAAGTCACTGCCAGCAGGACTGGGGGTGCCCTATAAGTCACTGCCAGTAGGAATGGGGGGGCCATATAAGTCACTGCCAGCAGGAATGGGGGGGCCATATAAGTCACTGCCAGCAGGAATGGGGGGGCCATATAAGTCACTGCCAGCAGGAATGGGGGGGCCATATAAGTCACTGCAAGCAAGAATGGGGGGGCCCTATAAGTCGCTGCCAGCAGGAATGGGGGGGCCCTATAAGTTACTGCCAGCAGGAATGGGGGGCCCCTATGTCACTGCCAGCAGGAATGGGGGGGCCCTATAAGTCATTGCCAGCAGGAATGGGGGGCCCCTATAAGTCATTGCCAGCAGGAATGGGGGGGCCCTATAAGTCATTGCCAGCAGGAATGGGGGGGTCCTATAAGTCATTGCCAGCAGGACTGGGGGGGTCCTATAAGTCACTGCCAGTAGGAATGGGGGGGCCATATAAGTCACTGCCAGCAGGAATGGGGGGGCCATATAAGTCACTGCCAGCAGTACTGGGGGTGCCCTATAAGTCACTGCCAGTAGGAATGGGGGGGGCATATAAGTCACTGCCAGCAGGAATGGGGGGGCCATATAAGTCACTGCCAGCAGGAATGGGGGGGCCATATAAGTCACTGCCAGCAGGAATGGGGGGGCCATATAAGTCACTGCCAGCAAGAATGGGGGGGCCCTATAAGTCGCTGCCAGCAGGAATGGGGGGGCCCTATAAGTTACTGCCAGCAGGAATGGGGGGCCCCTATGTCACTGCCAGCAGGAATGGGGGGGCCCTATAAGTCATTGCCAGCAGGAATGGGGGGCCCCTATAAGTCATTGCCAGCAGGAATGGGGGGGTCCTATAAGTCATTGCCAGCAGGAATGGGGGGGTCCTATAAGTCACTGCCAGCAGGAATGGGGGGGCCCTATAAGTCGCTGCCAGCAGGAATGGGGGGGCCCTATAAGTAACTGCCAGCAGGAATGGGGGGGCCCTGTAAGTCATTGCCAGCAGGAATGGGGGGGCCCTATAAGTCATTGCCAGCAGGAATGGGGGGGCCCTGTAAGTCATTGCCAGCAGGAATGGGGGGGCCCTATAAGTCATTGCCAGCAGGAATGGGGGGGCCCTATAAGTCATTGCCAGCAGGAATGGGGGGGCCCTATAAGTCATTGCCAGCAGGAATGGGGGACACGTCTGCAGAGGCAGCCCGCAGAATCGAGGGGTCCCATAGAAGATTCCCCAGACGCACGGTGTATACAGAGAGAGCCCAAAATCCAGCTGGTGAAATTGTGTTGCTCCTGTTTTGGGGTCCAGCTCTGAACCTCGTTGTGTTTATGTTAATGTATATTTTGATAGGGGTCCTAAGTTTATATGTTTAAGAATATATGCTCCATTTTTGTCAGCTCAGGTACAATGTGTATAGCTGTAGGGAAAAGTATAGGAACTCTGTTTTAACACAGAGAGCAAAAGTCACTTCTAATACAGTTGCTCCTTGCTGAGATCAAGCCCCATATATCCTGTTTGACCAGAATCCTGATATATTCAAACTGTCTTGTCAGCAATGTACGATAGCCACGGCAACTGGGGGTTAGCTGACAGAAAATAGCTTTGTTAAGGATAACTATAGCAACGACAGCTCGGCTGGGGGGTAGCTGAAAGGGATATGGCATTGTTAAGCATAACTATAGCAATAACAGCTGGGCTGGGGGGTAACTGAAAGGAATATGGCATTGTTAAGGACAACTGGCTTCTGTTACGTGTACATGGCAACTTGGCAACCTGAATGAATTGTAACTATGTGACAACAACCCGAAAGGGCTATAAGAACTGATGCATGTGCCCATTAAAGCAGACCAGTGAGTGAGAACGATACCTTGTGTCCGAATTATTCACTTGTCTCCAGGCGCCTGTCCAGCTATCCTGTCCAGCACATTGAACCTGAAAGGGACCTCCCGGGAGGCAGTCTTGAGTCCACAGGGTAGACCTGCTACCGTACGGCAGAAAGCAGACCATATTTTCAGTTTATTAGTTGGGGTCCGCTGTAAACCTATGAATGGGGCTCACCTTAAAGCTGCCAAAACCGCCCTTGAAATTTTGTTTTGGGGCAATACCTGCCGAGGTATTTGTATCCCCAATGATGTCGCGGCTTTGCTGTCGCCCGCGGGACTGAGCGCTGACCTCACGGCCATTGTATTCGGGCTCACCATTCCCTAACTGGCTCCCTGGAAGTTGGAGAACCTCCCTCTCCTCCCCCCGGTAAAGTTTCCAGGTCGGGGTTTCTCTTTGAACATCTCCCATCCCCCGTAGACGTGGCGTTTCCCAGGGATTACCCCACCGGATGTCTCCTCGGCTGCGTGGACGTACTGGACTGTTTGTCCCAGGAGCAGTTTAAGGATCAGGTGAGAGGGGAAGCAGGGGGAGATCATAGGTCAAACGCACACAATCCAACGCATTTCGCCGGGCGCCTTGAGGCACTGAAGGCGGCCTATGGAATAGAACTGCTTAGTAAATATGGGACTCCGGCGTTCGGACTCAGTCTGCTGTCCGGTCACGGAGCACAAATCCGGATTTGCATTGGATTCAATTTATTGCAGAAGATGAAGATATGGAGACCTGCTTTGTGCTCATTTACATATCACTACCCAGAATCCTTGTCTGCATGTGAACCCCTGTACGGTGGGAAAGGGGAGGGGGTGAGGAGAAGCCGGTTTGAGGGCCAGATACGCTTGTGGATAATTCTATGTTGGTTTATCCTGTTTTGGCTGGAACATGTCAACCTTTTGCAGCAATCGGATTTCTAAATATAATTCATCTAATGAAGGAAAGATGGCCGTATTGTCTGGGAGAGGAACCCCGCCTTTATAGCGGCCTCCCTCCACCCCCTGTTATTTATCGGGGTGAGAATCGGGGGGTTCACCGCGCGGAACCACACTATTATAAGATGCAGGTTCCAGAGATACCAGTGAAAGCAACGCTGGTATTTCCTGGTCTTTAAATCCCGCACGTGACGCGGGCTGCCTCGTAAGAGTTTGCACAGGAGAAGCCCCCTCTCCTTATCTTTATTGTCTCTCTGATAAGGACAGGGAACGGGACAAGAGGAAAGGAAACGCTTGGGTGACAAACATTCCTTTACAGAGGCGCTGAAGAAATGCAATGTGTAATTCATTCAAATTAAAGCAGCCACATCTTTGCTATTGGCACAGTTACATTTATTTAGGGAAATCCATTAGACTGTTAAAGTGAAAGGTTGTTTATTGGGCAGCTATGGGGGATCGTACCCAGGGCCGGCGTGATGGCGGCGCCACTGCCCCGCGGTCACAGACACCCGCGCGTCTAACTCTTACCTCCTCCGGCGGCATATCCTCCTGCAGCGTCCCGTCGTCATGGCTCCGCGGTGTCCCATTACAATGGGACGTGACGCTAAACCCAGTGGGGCACTGAGTTGTCGTGGCAATGCCACGCCATTTAACATTGCGGTGCCACGATGACAGGACGATGGAGAAGGGAAGAGGCCCCGTGATACCCCCAGCCTCCCCTGCACCGTTAGTATAACTTCTACGTAATCTCACTGTTTGCTGCGGCCAGTGCCACTCGTGCTGGAGAATTAATAAAAGGCAATGAAACCTATGCTAATGAGCTTAATTAAAGCTGGTTTATTTGCGTGCGATTAGCTTAGCGAACAAGGCGTTACCCAAGGGAGGAGCGCACGCAGGGGGCAAGTGGTGTGTGCATGCAGGGGGCGGGCACGCAGGGAGAGAGCTGTGCGCACGCAGGTGGTGGGCATGCAGAGAGAGAGAGAGCTGTGTGTGCACGCAGGGGGTGGGCATGCAGGGAGAGAGCTGTGTGTGCACGCAGAGAGAGAGAGAGCTGTGTGTGCACGCAGGGAGAGAGCTGTGTGTGCACGCAGGGGGTGGGCATGCAGGGAGAGAGCTGTGTGTGCATGCAGGGAGAGAGCTGTGTGTGCACGCAGGGAGAGAGCTGTGTGTGCACGCAGGGAGAGAGCTGTGTGTGCACGCAGGGAGAGAGCTGTGTGTGCATGCAGGGAGAGAGCTGTGTGTGCACGCAGGTGGTGTGCACGCAGAGAGAGCTGTGTGTGCACGCAGGGGGTGGGCATGCAGGGAGAGAGCTGTGTGTGCACGCAGGGGGTGTGCACGCAGGGAGATAGATGTGTGCACACTGAGGGGATGGGCATGCAGAGAGAGGTGTGTACACGCAGGGGGTGGACATTCAGCGAGGGAGCTGTGTGTGCACGCAGGGGGGGAGAGTGGGGAGTGAGCGGTCGTGTGCACGCAGGGGGGGAGAGTGGGGAGTGAGCGGTCGTGTACACGGGGGAAGCAGGCGGGGAGCGAGCGGCGTATACCCGCGGGGCCGTGATGACTGGTATATTTTCCGCCCCGCAGCACCCATCTCTCAGCCAGGAATCCACGTCGCCCTTCGTCTTCGTTTGCGCGAATCCCCAAGAACTGCTGGTGAAATTCCCCATGAAAGGACAGCACAAGATCTGTAAGTGCAGATATTCATACTCGTGTTACTTCCGTTACTCTGCAGTATCACAATGTCACACTTTTAGGAGCCTGTCCGTTCAAGGGCGAGCTTCCCTAACAAAACCACCCCCAAAAATGTGAACATGACACCAGATTAAAATGTGTTTTTTGTAGTGTCTGGCAGAGAAATGGCGGTAAGAGACCCCTCGTTGGCGTGCATTTCCCACGCGGATCGTTCCCTTTCCCGGGGGCAGCCATCTTGGGTTTCGATAAGATTAAGAGAATCCATCTTTTTACGTGGCAGATTAATACGCGTCGGTATGTGTTGGCGGTCTCGCCCATTAAAAATGGCACCAGTTCGAGTGTGTGAACTCGTACCGGCGCTTAACCGGTCTGCCCCTAAATAACCCCTTCAAATCGTCTCTTCAACCGTGGTGAGAGTCACCAAATATTTCCCAAGACCACGAATGTTATCATGCAGTTCTATCTGAAGCCTTCTGCTGGAATCCATCTTTTATTTTGCCGTGACCTTCCACGTATTGAAGAGATTACCGATGCCGGGCTGCGTAGAGAAATAGGGAAACGGCTTCCTCTCTCCCGTCTTCCTCACAAATGGGCGCCCTGATGTAGGTCCTGTATGGACCGGAACGTCGGTGTACTGGTCCGATATACCTTTGACATGCGCCCAGCTTGCAGTTGTTCATCGTATTCCTCGCAGATTTTTGCTGGTGGCACCTACAAGTTGGATCTCACTTGGGTTTCATCCTTTTACTGCTCAGTCACATCTGTGACGGCTTCTGGGAGGTGACATTTTTGTGTCTGACTTTCTGTACACAATCTTGCAGCTTGTTGAATATATTAAGAGAAAGGTTGAATGATACTACCCAGAGGATACCTATTTGCACTCACTATGAATAGATTTAATGGCTGGAAAAATGTAATCCAAGGGTACAAATATCCCTATAATGCCACTCACAAGATGTGGGTACAGTTAAAAAAAGCATTTTAATCAACATATATACAAACAATGTGTAAAGGGGAGGTGATCAACATGGAAGAGCTACCTTATCCTCACAGTATCAGTTGCTCACTGTGTGTATCCAATTAGGGAGTTTGTAGGATGGGTATATGTATTAGAGTAATAGGTCTCAGAAAACCCAATTACCTGTATAATAATGTTACATAGCGATATATAGTGAAGAATAAATAGCCACTTATGCCACAGGACCGGTAAGAAATGTATGACAAACAAACCCAATAGCAACTTCTATTTGTGCAATATGGGAGTGTATAGTAGTTACTAATGGCCATGTGGACCTCCTCGAAATTACAGATAATTCACCTACAACGTTTGCTGTGATTGCACTCACTGCTGAAAACGTTTAACACTAGCGGTTAATATTTGAACAGTATCCGGCTGTGCAAATGCCTACGTCTGCAACAGGTGTTAATTGTCGCTTAGATGTTTGAAAATGATACAGCTGTAACAATGTTGCAGAATGAACACACCCCACTGACCACAGTTAAAGCTGACGGTTTTTTTTATAAATATATTTTTCCCATTCAATATGTGCATCAGTACAATCTGCACACTGACAAGTGATTCGCTAAACTGCAGATCAATCTGTTCGCTTGTAATCGATTCTTTGCTCTGGGCTATTTAATTCAGTTCTTGCACAGCATTGTGGGCAATGTAGTCCTGGAATATGATTGACTGGGCAGTTACTAGATACAATTGGTGCACTGCTAGAGAGGGCGGGTCTCAAGAGCCAGAGCTTGGTAAGGGGGGCCTCAACTTGTACTTATCTGACTTGTATCCCTAACCGTCGCTATGTAACGTTATTATACAGGTAATTGGGTTTTGTGAGACCTATCACTCTAATACATGTGCCATCCTACAAACTCCCTAATTGGATACACACAGTGAGCAACTGAAACTGTGTGAGGATAAGGTAGCTCTTCCATGTTGATCACCTCCCCTTACACATTGTTTGTATATATGTTGATTAAAATGCTTTTTTAACTGTACCCACATCTTCAGTGGCATTATAGTGATATTTGTACCCTTGGATTACATTATTCCAGCCATTAAATCTGTTCATAGTGAGTGCAAATAGGTATCCTCTGGGTTGTATCTTTCAACCTTTCTGTAAATATATGCTATTGTTCCCGTATGCCACTTTTATGTACTATTATATTTACTTCATAATAGGTGAGCGGTAGGTACTATCTCCTGCGTCGTATAGCTCGTTGAATAACTCTGTTTAAGAGTGCGGTTCGTAGCATACGAAATTGCAGAATCGCCACCAAATCGCATCTTAAAAAGCTGTTTGCGACAGAAATAAACGTGAACTCCATGATACAGGGTCAGTGGGTTACAAAACACGCTGGGTCGGCAGTCGCACCACGTGGATGTTTAGTA
Organism: Ascaphus truei; assembly: GCF_040206685.1. Taxonomy (NCBI): domain Eukaryota; kingdom Metazoa; phylum Chordata; class Amphibia; order Anura; family Ascaphidae; genus Ascaphus; species Ascaphus truei. Next base: position 28,679,512 of record NC_134500.1, read on the forward strand.
ACTGTACGAAAGGCAAATCCTGGCTCCAATCTCTAGCACAGATTCAGTAACCGTTCCTCCCGAGCAGATGGTGAGATCTGAACCTGCTTCCATTCTTCGTATAGGCGAGAACCGTGCCCGGCACAGCTCTGGGGTAAGGGCAGGTAGGGCATTTATACCAGCTACACACAGCTTGTTCTGTTTAGGGGCAGAGGTGTTTTTAGCTATGTTGTAATAATGTGTTAAATATTAAACTAAAGATATTTTGCTTCTATTGGGACATTTGGATACTCTTTTCAATTATATTTCTGTATACAGCTCAAATCGATAATAAGACATTGAAAGTTAAAAAAAAAATAGCTGTTTGCGAGAATACGGCGAGCCGCATTTCCGTGCAGTATGAACCGTTTTCGCCCAGAAATGCCATCTCGGAGGGTGGGATGTGCAGAGCACGGCTAGTGAGAAATAGTATCGGGCGAGGGCACCCATCTCAAGGAGATGGGATAATTCATTTTTACGGGGCCGGTGGTCAGATCTCCGGCACTTCCGTTCATGTGACCGCGGGACAGGAAACGGAAGTGGAGGGGGCTCTCGACCACCTGATAAGCCCCCAGAAAACAAGCATGTGCCCATGACATTCTAGGTACATCATAAGGGTCAGTAGCAGGCTTCCGAACGTTCTAGGTATGTCATTCGAGCACTGTAAAGGAGAACGTCCTCTACCTGACCGTCAGGTGTCTTGCGGGCATATCTTGGCGGTGCCGAGTTGTAGCCGCGCCTGGCACATGTGTAGCACAGCTGCGCAAGGCTGAATTACCGGTTTTTTTATTTGCCCGTCTCTTCACAGGGAAGCTGGATTCGAAAATTCACCATGGTGCCAAGAAAGGGTTGATGACCAGGAAGGAGAGACCTTGAAGTGTCCCAAAAAGTGCCCATCAAGACGCTTCAGGTGCTGGGCCTGATCCGCGTGGAACTTGGCAGATATGGCCCGTGGATCGCTGCGTTGTAAGGAGGTGTTAATCGTGTACACAATACATGGGTTTTATTGCTCAGAACGTGTGTGTTTTATTCAGTAAAAGGCGACACATTGGTGTTGAAATTCCTAATTATTACTAAATTGTGGAGTATCCCTAGAAATGTTCCTTTTATAAAACACCGTATTAATATATTTGGGATATTTATGCAGATTTGTTAACCCTGAAAGCGACATGTGTGAGGGAAGAGGGGGGGGGGAGAGGGAAAGTCTGTCTAATTAGGAAATCCCCGTCCGGCTCTTGTAACTGTTTCACTAACGAGAAGTAAAGAGGGACAATGAACATTGACACTGTGCCGGCAGGTGTGAGGTTCCCTAACCCAGGGGGGCTCCACTCCTGTCCTCGCCCCCCCCCCCCAACAGGTCAGGTTTTAAGGATATCCCAGCTTTAGCACAGGTGGCTCAAACAGAGCCTCTGAGCCACCAGTGCTGAAGCAGGGATATCCTGAAAACCTGACCTGTTGGGTGGGGGGGGGGGGGTCTTGAGGACTGGAATTGAGCCCCCATGCCCTAAACAATCCCCCCCCAAACAATCCCCCCCCCCCCTCCCCATACTGAATACCGAGGAGACAGACATGTAAAAAGCTATATTAGAATACCTATATATTAGACTATATTACCTATATATTAGAATACCTATACTTTAAAGATCTCACATATTATTGCTGGTAGATCTCTGAGATCGATGTGGGACAGACGCTTCATCCCATTACACACGTCACTTTGCTCCTACGTAGGGCTGACCCATTAACCCTTTAAGTGCATTCATGTGATGTCATCTTCTGGCCAGATGGTGTTCAGCTCTCCCACCGGGTTGGTGGTCCGGCACGGAGCTCGTGGTCTGTAATCGGGGAGCCACGCATGCTATTCCACACGAGGTGTAGTAAGACTGGTATGGAAACGTGAATATGATACGGAGTGTAGAGGGAAACGCCTTGCACGTGAAGAGGGGCTGGGAGAAGAGGGGTACCAGGCAGGCTTACGCGGGCCGGGATATTGTGGCGGTCTCCAGATTTAGTGAGAAGTTTTCTCTGTGGGAAGACATTTTTAAATCTCCCGCCTCAGAGAAACCTGGACATTTAGTTTTGGCCAATCAGAGCGTTTTGAGGTTCCTGATTTTGGTCCAAAAATTTTTGGTGGGAGGGCCCAACTGGCTAAAATTAAAAATGCCCCCCCCAGGGGAGGCTAGCTGAGGATGTAAAACCCGCCCAATCAGAGCGCAGGGGCCTAGTCAGCCAATTGGTGATGTGTTCACCGGCGCGACAATCAAAGAGCGCTCTACTGTGCAGGCATGCCGATCCTCCCCAAGGAGACTCCACCCCTTGCGCCACAGAAGGCGGCCGTGGGACTAGGTGTGGCTCCTGGGAGGAAGTGAGCGGTCACCCTGTTGGATGCTGCAGGGATCCTGCACACGGACCAGGTCATAAAAAGTCAAGATATCACTTGGCACCGAACACGGAGATCCCACATATTCAAATAAAACATTATATCTCTATCACATTCAGGCGCTCATGGCGGATGCAAGAAGACTGAATATGACAGTCCCTGCGATTAGGTCATGTTGCTCCTACGTGGGACTGTCTCTTTAACCCATTAAACACGTCCCTGTCAGGTCACTTTGCTTATACGTGGGACTGACCCTTTAGCCCATTAAACGCATCCCTGTCGAGGCACAAGGGCAATGCGATTGGTGGAGGCAGCATACTGAAGGATCTCCGCCCTTCTCCGGGCGCACAGCGCGATCAATAACCCCGGAAATTACAATTGATTCCCCGATACACAAACCCTCCGAGGTGAGAAGCCTCAGGCACTCCAAAAACGCCCCAAAACCTAAAAAGCCGCAACCGATGGAGGAAATAAACTATTTCTTCAAACTGCAGGAATGATTTAGAGACCTGAGGGAAGATGGCGGTGGCTGTCACAGTGAGGAAGTCCGCACTGATGAGACTGCACCCGCTCTGCTGAGGTCAGACGAAATAAAGAGCCTTTTAGATAACATTAAGGTACTATTCCAAGCTGAGTTACAGGCAACAATAAGGGATATAGACAGAGGTAACATCTGGGGGGGATTAATGCAAAGTGTCACGTACGGCCCACCTGAGAGCATGTGACCTGCATACAGGACAAGGGTTAATACTCCACTCGCAAGCGCTCCCACTTTTCACCTCTGCAGAGGTCCCTCAAATGGACAATATCTCCTCTACAGGACAAGGGTTAATACACAGCTCGCAATCTGCCCCACTCTTCACCTTCACAAAGGTCCCTCAAATGAGTTAACCTCTCCCCTAAATCCATCCCCATATACCACATATCACGAACAACAGACAAGTGGGCACGTGACTTAGATATGCAATCAGGATTAATTCTCACGGCTACTCTAGCCAACTCACCTTTCTCCTCCACAAAGTTACCTCCAATGAGCTAATATTAACCCCTTACTCAATTGCAATCATATCTATTCACTGCCACCACATGAGATATTTATGCAAACACAAGAGATGTCAAATTAATATTTGCCAGGGTCCCAGGTTCCAGTTTATTATAGAAAAAACGATGAACTTTAACACACAATCCATTGTAGCAAAATGAGCATGCAACAACAGTTCATTCAGAGCCCAAAGCATTACTTATTAAATATTTTAATATATATATATAAATACAGTGCTTAGATTACAGAAAAAAGGATTACAAGAACATACAATTACAGTAAATGCAGAACAGTTTCTCAAAATAAAAAGGATAAAACAGAAAACACTATACATTACCAAGTGCCATAGATTTTCCCCAGAGAGGTCACTGGTTCAGGAACATGACATATCACGTGTTTGGTCCAAACACCTCTGTTGAAATCTAAATATCTAATACCTTGCTATTACTTAAAGACATTATTTCTCCATAGAAACAACATAAGCTCACCCCGTCATAAATCAGTTGTTTAATTGACAGTTTTATGACAGAGTAAAAAAAAAAACTTGCAAATTACGTTTGGATCTGCCGTGGGATATACCCACCCTCATAACTTCCCTTCTGTAATACTCAATCACACACGGGAGTCACCTCAATACATTCAGGAGCTCAAGGCGGACGCTACGAGACTGAATATGACCATCTTACACCTAAACCTGAGCGACAAATTAATATCTGTCCCTTATTATCTCTTAACCATGTGGTGTCTGGTGTCCGTACTTCCCCTCTGTGACACAATTACAGATTTGTAACACTTATTATGCAGAGGAGATGACATCACATGATATTCTCATTTTTAATAAAGTCACTCATGTTGAATACTTCGTTAGCCATGTCCCCTGAACCATGCAGGACCCTCCAGAGAATGCATTTGAAGCTAGCTCTAAAAGGTCCATGTTTAGAAAGTTGTCATAGGGGCCATATTTGTCCTGCCCTGTTGTCTATCTCAGAGACTCCCGTGCGCTACGGCGTGCGTGGCGCAAACAAGATACATCCCTCTATGGGGAAGCCCCTGTCATTGCCTGCGGGCGCCTGCAGAAGACGCGATGCGCGACCACCATTGCCAAAGGATAATAAATTTGTCTTTTGGAGCAGCGGACGAGCGCTGGCTACGTCACAACGGCGGTTCAGCCAATAAGGACGAACCAGCCACTTGACATGATGGCCGCGTGACGTCATGGCCGCGCCCCGCCAAAAATGTTGTCTTTGCTCCACTTGCTCTTCTCTGGAGGCGTGTCCAATCGCGACCATACGACCGCAGATTAAACTGGTGCACGCGCCGCCAGGCCCTCCAACGCGTGCCTGTACGCAGTGACTGGGGCCGCAGCCTAAGGAGTTACCAGGCCATAAACCGCTGCTTTGTATTTTTAGCACCCAACTTCAATCAAGCCCCTTTGAAGCTCCCACAGATTCATGACCAGTCAGAAACCCTAAATTTTGTATTTTTAAACCTAACTGGTTGCACCATTAACCCCTGGAGGACCAGATGGATTAAAATACATAATATCTCATGCTATTATCATGACACAGAGGACAAAACTGACAAGATGGTGGACGCACAGGAAACACTGACACAGGCAGTCAGAGAATCCAGAGACCTGATTACTGAGCTGCAAGAAGCTAAGGGCTGTTCTATACTGCGCGCGCTTTCTGCACCGTGCGCACGTGCGGCAATTATAGATGGCTGAGGTTAGTCAGCCTTTCTATAATAGGACCGCGTGCGCACATGGCAGTGAGCATGCAGCCGGCCGACAGGGGGGAAGAGTAGGAAAATAAAGATTTTGCACCGCTACCACCGCTGAAATGTGCGCGCGCGCGTGTGTGTGTGTTGTTAATAAATATTTATTTTTACAAATGTGTTTTTTTTTAAATAATAAATACATTACACATATACACACACAAACAGTACCTTCCCTGCCTGTCGGTCCCGGCAGCACGGACTGTACACCCACAGAAAGTGTGCGTCACGTGCTCGCACACTATAGAACAGCCCTTATGAGGATCTAGAAATAATGTCAGGATAAGAGGCATACCTGAGCAGGTTGATGAGATAGAACTTAACCGCTACAGAATCTTCAAACATCTCATCGCTAATCCTGATCATGAAATGTACCATCTTGATAGGGCACATAGAGCTTTGCGGAACCGTCCGAGAGAGGGTGACAGGCCATGTGACATTATAGAGCGCTTCCGACACTTCAAGGTAATAGAAGACCCGTTAAAAGCCGCAAGGAACATATGGAGTATAGATTTTGAGAGCAATGAGCTTGAAATATACCCCGATCTTTCAGCGATCACTCTGGCACGCAGGAGAGAATTAAAGCCCATAACAGCCTAATTCTGGGCCAAAGATATTAAATATAGATGGCGGTTCCCATCCCGCCTAACCGTGTGGCATAGCGGCCAATCAAAAGCTGCGAAGAAAAATCCAGGTGGTGGAAGCCGTTCTATATGACCTGGGCCTGGCCAAAAAACGCCCCACGGGGACCCCCAGAAAGCAGTCGCCCAGTGACCACTTCTCCAAAGAGGACTTGGAAACAAGTCAAAAACTCCAGAGCAGACGAACGTCCGAAGTAAGAGGCTATGATGACACCAGGAGAGATGGAAGGGATGGAAGGACGGTTATACCTTAAAAATCCCACTTGGCCGTAGTCCAGCGACAGAAGGATACCAACCTCCAAACTCTGGCCACAAAGTCCTGAGAGGTGGCGATCACGAGTCCTTAGGTGTGGAAGGATAGCTATGGGCCTGAACTGTACAAAGAGAGACTTGATCCATAGCAAAGCTTAAACAGCTGTACACCTTCAGAGAATGTCTTCTCCAGCAAGGCAAATGACTATTACTGCACAAAGTCAATATACCTTATGATTTCTTGACTTCCAGGCCTGATCGGTGTGCTGTCCATTGGAAGTCAAGAAATCACAACTGCAAATTAAACTCAAGCAGTACACAACTATGGAAGGCTTCAAAGATTCAGAACTGACTTCATCCGCGAATATCAATAAGATGGAGAAAGATATTATGCTTAAAAAAAAGGAAAAATTTGAGAGGGATCGCCAGGACTATGAAAAAAATGTAATATATTCCTGGCAGAGGCCACAGCATGCAAGGAGGTTTAACTATTCTACTCTGGCTAAAGGTGGAAATAAAACCTCTCACAATTTCCAAGCAAATAAATCTATCGAAGAAATCTAAATCTTATACAGTCAGCTAGCGGAGAATCAGATTATTCCGATACGGATCTATTCGCCCACTCCGTGTCCTTTCGAAATCCCAGTGGTTCTGAGGAAGAACACCCCAATATTGACCGTACTTATGGTCCAAGAATGTATTGGGGACAAACCCCTAGAGAGGGAGAGAGGCCTGCCACTGACTCCCAACCACAGTCAAAAAAACAAAGAGGACTAGGATGGGGGGGGGGGGGGGGGGGTGGGGGGGTGGAAACAGCCGCTAAAAAGGAAGAAGCATTTCTAAACAATGGTTCAGGAGTCATCAATATTTCTGAGATTACACGGTCTGATCCTGAACTTTCTCTCCTTTATTAAAGGTTTAAAATTTGCCCCCACAATGAATTTCAAACTTTTTGATACTGTGATTGATCTTCATAAATTTGTTAGAAATATTACACTCAAGTTTTTTAGTTCTAAAGATAAATCTGAAGATAATGCGGTGGCCACAGAGATTAACCCTTCAGACCATTCTGAAGATAACATTGAGTGTACTGACGAAATGTATATTTTTTCTGATTTATGTCAATTACAGGATCTGAATGAGTTACTCAATGAACAATCAGATGAGTTTGATCTGTATGAGGTTTGTGGTAGAAAGGGGGAGGGGGAGGGGGAAGAGGAAGAGGGATGGGGGGAAGAGGGGACAGGGGGGTAGAGGGGAAGGGGGAAGAGGGGAGACAGAAAGAGGGGAGGGGGGGGGTTGAGGGAAGAGGGGGAGTGAGGGAAGAGGGGAGGAGGGGGAGTGAGGGAAGAGGGGAGGGGGCACGGTTGGGAATAGGGAGGTGGGGAAAGAGGGGTTGGTGGAGGAAGAGGGGAGGGTGAAGAGGAGGGGGTGAAGAGGGTGTGTGGGAGGAGGAGGGGAGAGGGGGGTGAGTGGGGGGAGGGGGGAGAGAGACATGCATTAAGAGGGAAACGTTAACAAACCAAAAGATAGTACCAGCACTCTCTGTCTCACAGCTACAGATATAAGCGAATACCAGTGTAGGGAATATTAATAATTTAATGACACTAATAATAAACTGAAAATATAGCAACAATAGCCAATACGCCAATACAAGAATAAATATCACCATAGAGAAAATAAAAGGGGGTAGAGGGGGAAAGAAGCAGAAGGGGAAAAAAAACATGAAAGAAAAGGAAAAAAAAATCACAAAAATGGAAAAAGGAAAGCAAACTAGGGGGGCGACGTTTCGAGGGGTGACCTCTTCATCTGGCCCATTCCCCCTGGTCCCAAAGGTACTTCCCTAAGGCCGAGTCCACGGTCCCTGCTGGCGTGCTGAGGCGCGCTGAGGCGCAGGGAAAGCGGGTGCTTTCCCTGGCCTTGCGGTTGCTTACCGCAAGCGCTCTCAGCAGCCGTCAGGGGGCGGTCCGGGGGCGGTCCGGGGGCGGGCGCGTCACTGGCCGGGGGCGGGCCAGTGACGTCACGGAGCTGGTTCGCCCTCATTGGGCGAACCGCTCACGTGACCGGCCTGTCTCGCCGGCAAGCGGGGGAATTTTAAATTCCCCCAAGACCTGCGCTTCCGCAAGCGCGCGTAAGCGCAGGTGAGCCCCTACTAAAGCCGCTCTAATTGCGGCTGTAGGGGCTCAGTGCTGAGCGGGAGCGCGCCTCAGCGCGCTTCCGCCAGCAAGCAAGTAACATGGCCGAGGCCTAAGCCTTCCCTCCCCACTGTCAAATAATCCCACACTTAGCTAAAGATATAAATCTAAAGTCTAAAGAGGGCAAATCACATTAGCAGATATCAAATATCAAACAATGAATGTAAATACAAGAGTATTGTGAAAGACACAGAACATATGCAGATATGCTGAGTCATTGTGTCACAGTGCTGTCTATCACCCCCTCTTTATACCAAAGAGGGAAACGTTGTTCTTCCCTTGGTCACGTGACCCTGTGACGTAGTTGGAAGCGCGTTTCTAAACTCGGGTGCGCGTGTGTGGGCGTGCCGTTATTTGTGACGGGTAAATAATGGGCGTGTTCACGTTGACGACTGTGTCCTGCATTATGACGCTGTGGTGGGCGTGTCCTTCTTGGTGCCGGGTTTATGGGTGTGTCCTTGGTGACGGAATTGTGGGCGTGTCCTACTTGTTGACGGGATGGTGGGCGTGTTCTCCTCGGTGACGGATTTGTGGGCGTATCCCGGCCGCGCCGGAAGCGCTGTCCTCCTCTCGGTCCGAATCCCTGTGAGGCCTGCGCGGGAGGGGAAGCCTGGAGCTGGAGTAGCGGCCTGTGTGTGTGAGGATGGGGGACACACCAGGGGCCTGCGCGAGGAGAGCGAAGCCGCGGAGTTATACGGGATAGGACACGATGGAGGATACGTGAGGGGTAAGAGACAGAGAGACTGAGGGGGGGGAGTGCGGCTCGGGCCTGAGGGGGGGAGGGAGGCAGAGAGCGGCACGGGGGGAGGCAGAGAGCAGCTCGGGCCCGAGGGGGGGGGGGCAGAGAGTAGTCCGGGGGGGGCAGAGAGCAGTCTCATATATATATATATATATATATATATATACGTACACACATACACACACTATTGATTTTAGGAAAAAGCCATTGGAACACAGTGAGTAATGGAATAAGCCTAGGTTAGGCTTTGGGTGATCTGTATCTATATATTTGTGATTATACACCAGCCACATGTGCAGTGCTGTCCGGGAATGTTGTACGTGCTCTTCTGTGTGTGTATATAATATTTACTATATGATGGGGTGAGTCTGTAATGGGTTGTCTGTCACTTAATATATAACTAATCTGCTTGTTATGGGGTGCGGAGCTTTATAGTGGTTAATCAGCCTGACATCAAAGCATCAGTTGGGGAGAAGGACGAGGCATCAGGTTGTGGTACAGAGCTCCATTCCAGAAATTAAATGACCCCCCCCCCAAGTAATTAGAGGAGGAATGGAGCCGTTTATTCACAATTTGTTGCTAGAATACGGGCGCACTTCTCCCTCCTGGGTGTTCCCTGTTACTTTTTTATCAGATGACAAGGTTCTCGGCTCATATATGCTGTGAGACCCTCACCCTCCCCGCTCGGCCGGACCCCTCCCCGCTCGGCCGGACCCCTCCCCGCTCGGCCGGACCCCTCCCCGCTCGGCCGGACCCCTCCCCGCTCGGCCGGACCCCTTCTCCGCTCGGCCGGACCCCTTCTCCGCTCGGCCGGACCCCTTCTCCGCTCGGCCGGACCCCTCCTCCGCTCGGCCGGACCCCTCCTCCGCTCGGCCGGACCCCTCCTCCGCTCGGCCGGACCCCTTCTCCGCTCGGCCGGACCCCTTCTCCCCTCGCCCGGACCCTTCTCCCCTCGCCCGGACCCTTCTCCCCTCGCCCGGACCCTTCTCCCCTCGCCCGGACCCTTCTCCCCTCGCCCGGACCCTTCTCCCCTCGCCCGGACCCTTCTCCCCTCGCCCGGACCCTTCTCCCCTCGCCCGGACCCTTCTCCCCTCGCCCGGACCCTTCTCCCCTCGCCCGGACCCTTCTCCCCTCGCCCGGACCCTTCTCCCCTCGCCCGGACCCTTCTCCCCTCGCCCGGACCCTTCTCCCCTCGCCCGGACCCTTCTCCCCTCGCCCGGACCCTTCTCCCCTCGCCCGGACCCTTCTCCCCTCGCCCGGACCCTTCTCCCCTCGCCCGGACCCTTCTCCCCTCGCCCGTTCTTTCCACCCCCTCTTGTCCGGACACCCATCTCGCATGGATGCCCCCCCTCGTCTGTTTTCTCCCCCCCCCCCTCTCGTCCGTTTTCTTCCCCCCCCTCTCGTCCGTTTTCTTCCCCCCCCTCCTCGTCCGTTTTCTTCCCCCCCCTCCTCGTCCGTTTTCTTCCCCCCCTCCTCGTCCGTTTTCTTCCCCCCCCCTCTCGTCCGTTTCTTCCCCCCCCTTTCGTCCGTTTTCCTCTCGCCCCCTCTCGCCCCTTTTCCTCTCGCCCCCTCTCGCCCCTTTTCCTCTCGCCCCCTCTCGCCCCCTCTCGCCCCCTCTCGCCCCCTCTCGCCCCCTCTCGCCCCCTCTCGCCCCTTTTCCTCTCGCCCCTTTTCCTCTCGCCCCTTTTCCTCTCGCCCCTTTTCCTCTCGCCCCTTTTCCTCTCGCCCCTTTTCCTCTCGCCCCTTTTCCTCTCGCCCCTTTTCCTCTCGCCCCTTTTCCTCTCGCCCCTTTTCCTCTCGCCCCTTTTCCCCTCGCCCCTTTTCCCCTCGCCCGTTTTCTTCCCCCCCTCGTCCGTTTTCTTCCCCCCCTCGTCCGTTTTCTTCCCCCCCTCGTCCGTTTTCTTCCCCCCCTCGTCCGTTTTCTTCCCCCCCTCGTCCGTTTTCTTCCCCCCCTCGTCCGTTTTCTTCCCCCCCTCGTCCGTTTTCTTCCCCCCCTCGTCCGTTTTCTTCCCCCCCTCGTCCGTTTTCTTCCCCCCCTCGTCCGTTTTCTTCCCCCCCTCGTCCGTTTTCTTCCCCCCCTCGTCCGTTTTCTTCCCCCCCTCGTCCGTTTTCTTCCCCCCCTCGTCCGTTTTCTTCCCCCCCTCGTCCGTTTTCTTCCCCCCCTCGTCCGTTTTCTTCCCCCCCTCGTCCGTTTTCTTCCCCCCCTCGTCCGTTTTCTTCCCCCCCTCGTCCGTTTTCTTCCCCCCCTCGTCCGTTTTCTTCCCCCCCTCGTCCGTTTTCTTCCCCCCCTCGTCCGTTTTCTTCCCCCCCTCGTCCGTTTTCTTCCCCCCCTCGTCCGTTTTCTTCCCCCCCTCGTCCGTTTTCTTCCCCCCCTCGTCCGTTTTCTTCCCCCCCTCTCCTTCTCGCCCCCTCTCGTCCGGTTTCTTCCCCCCCCCCTCTCGTCCGTTTTCTTCCCCCCCCCCCTCTCGTCCGTTTTCTTCTCGCCCGTTTTCTTCTCGCCCGTTTTCTTCTCGCCCGTTTTCTTCTCGCCCGTTTTCTTCTCGCCCACTCTCGCCCGTTTTCCTCTCGCCCCCTCTCGCCCCCTCTCGCCCGTTTTCCTCTCGCCCCCTCTCGCCTGTTTTCCTCTCGCCCCCTCTCGCCCGTTTTCCTCTCGCCCCCTCTCGCCCGTTTTCCTCTCGCCCCCTCTCGCCCGTTTTCCTCTCGCCCCCTCTCGCCCGTTTTCCTCTCGCCCCCTCTCGCCCGTTTTCCTCTCGCCCCCTCTCGCCCGTTTTCCTCTCGCCCCCTCTCGCCCGTTTTCCTCTCGCCCCCTCTCGCCCGTTTTCCTCTCGCCCCCTCTCGCCCGTTTTCCTCTCGCCCCCTCTCGCCCGTTTTCCTCTCGCCCCCTCTCGCCCGTTTTCCTCTCGCCCCCTCTCGCCCCCTCTCGCCCGTTTTCCTCTCGCCCCCTCTCGCCCGTTTTCCTCTCGCCCCCTCTCGCCCCTTTTCCTCTCGCCCCCTCTCGCCCCTTTTCCTCTCGCCCCTTTTCCTCTCGCCCCTTTTCCTCTCGCCCCTTTTCCTCTCGCCCCTTTTCCTTTCGCCCCTTTTCCTTTCGCCCCTTTTCCTCTCGCCCCTTTTCCTCTCGCCCCTTTTCCTCTCGCCCCTTTTCCTCTCGCCCCTTTTCCTCTCGCCCCTTTTCCTCTCGCCCCTTTTCCTCTCGCCCCTTTTCCTCTCGCCCCTTTTCCTCTCGCCCCTTTTCCTCTCGCCTCCTCTCGCCCCTTTTCCTCTCGCCTCCTCTCGCCCCTTTTCCTCTCGCCCCCTCTCGCCCCTTTTCCTCTCGCCCCCTCTCGCCCCTTTTCCTCTCGCCCCCTCTCGCCCCTTTTCCTCTCGCCCCTTTTCCTCTCGCCCCTTTTCCTCTCGCCCCCTCTCGCCCCCTCTCGCCCCCTCTCGCCCCCTCTCGCCCCCTCTCGCCCCCTCTCGCCCCCTCTCGCCCCCTCTCGCCCCCTCTCGCCCCCTCTCGCCCCCTCTCTCCCCCTCTCGCCCCTTTCCTCTCGCCCCTTTCCTCTCGCCCCTTTCCTCTCGCCCCTTTCCTCTCGCCCCTTTCCTCTCGCCCCTTTCCTCTCGCCCCTTTCCTCTCGCCCCTTTCCTCTCGCCCCTTTCCTCTCGCCCCTTTCCTCTCGCCCCTTTCCTCTCGCCCCTTTCCTCTCGCCCCTTTCCTCTCGCCCCTTTCCTCTCGCCCCTTTCCTCCGTTTTCCTCTCGCCCCCTCTCGCCCGTTTTCCTCTCGCCCCCTCTCGCCCGTTTTCCTCTCGCCCCCTCTCGCCCGTTTTCCTCTCGCCCCCTCTCGCCCGTTTTCCTCTCGCCCCCTCTCGCCCGTTTTCCTCTCGCCCCCTCTCGCCCGTTTTCCTCTCGCCCCCTCTCTCGCCCCCTCTCGCCCGTTTTCCTCTCGCCCCCTCTCGCCCGTTTTCCTCTCGCCCCCTCTCGCCCGTTTTCCTCTCGCCCCCTCTCGCCCGTTTTCCTCTCGCCCCCTCTCGCCCGTTTTCCTCTCGCCCCCTCTCGCCCGTTTTCCTCTCGCCCCCTCTCGCCCGTTTTCCTCTCGCCCCCTCTCGCCCGTTTTCCTCTCGCCCCCTCTCGCCCGTTTTCCTCTCGCCCCCTCTCGCCCGTTTTCCTCTCGCCCCCTCTCGCCCGTTTTCCTCTCGCCTCCTCTCGCCCGTTTTCCTCTCGCCCCCTCTCGCCCGTTTTCCTCTCCCCCCTCTCGCCCGTTTTCCTCTCGCCCCCTCTCGCCCGTTTTCCTCTCCCCCCCTCGTCCGTTTTCTCCCCCCCTCGCCCGTTTTTCTCCCCCCCCCGCGCCCGTTTTTCTCCCCCCCCCCGCGCCCGTTTTTCTCCCCCCCCCCCCCCCGCGCCCGTTTTTCTCCCCCCCCCCCCCGCGCCCGTTTTTCTCTCCCCCCCGCGCCCGTTTTTCTCTCCCCCCCCCCCCGCGCCCGTTTTTCTCTCCCCCCCCCCCCCGCGCCCGTTTTTCTCCCCCCCCCCCGCGCCCGTTTTTCTCCCCCCCCCCCGCGCCCGTTTTTCTCTCCCCCCCGCGCCCGTTTTTCTCTCCCCCCCCGCGCCCGTTTTTCTCTCCCCCCCCCCGCGCCCGTTTTTCTCCCCCCCCCCCCGCGCCCGTTTTTCTCCCCCCCTCTCGCCCGTTTTCCTCTCGCCCCCTCTCGCCCGTTTTCCTCTCGCCCCCTCTCGCCCGTTTTCCTCTCGCCCGTTTTCTCCCCCCCTCGTCCGTTTTCTCCCCCCTCTCGCCCGTTTTTCTCCCCCCCTCGCCCGTTTTTCTCCCCCCCCCCCGCGCCCGTTTTTCTCCCCCCCCCCCGCGCCCGTTTTTCTCCCCCCCCCCCGCGCCCGTTTTTCTCCCCCCCCCCGCGCCCGTTTTTCTCCCCCCCCCCCCCCGCGCCCGTTTTTCTCCCCCCCCCCCCCCCGCGCCCGTTTTTCTCTCCCCCCCCCCCCCGCGCCCGTTTTTCTCTCCCCCCCCCCCGCGCCCGTTTTTCTCTCCCCCCCCCCGCGCCCGTTTTTCTCCCCCCCCCCCCCCCCCGCGCCCGTTTTTCTCCCCCCCCCCGCGCCCGTTTTTCTCCTCCCCCCCCCCGCGCCCGTTTTTCTCTCCCCCCCCCCCCCCCCCCGCGCCCGTTTTTCTCTCCCCCCCCCGCGCCCGTTTTTCTCCCCCCCCCCCGCGCCCGTTTTTCTCTCCCCCCCCCCCCCCCCGCGCCCGTTTTTCTCCCCCCCCCGCGCCCGTTTTCCTCTCGCCCCCTCTCGCCCGTTTTCCTCTCGCCCCCTCTCGCCCGTTTTCCTCTCGCCCCCTCTCGCCCGTTTTCCTCTCGCCCCCTCTCGCCCGTTTTCCTCTCGCCCCCTCGTCCGTTTTCTCCCCCCCTCGTCCGTTTTCTCCCCCCTCTCGCCCGTTTTTCTCCCCCCCCTCGCCCGTTTTTCTCCCCCCCTCGCCCGTTTTTCTCCCCCCCCCCCTCGCCCGTTTTTCTCCCCCCCCGCCCGTTTTTCTCCCCCCCCCCCCGCGCCCGTTTTTCTCCCCCCCCCCCCCCCGCGCCCGTTTTTCTCCCCCCCCGCGCCCGTTTTTCTCCCCCCCCGCGCCCGTTTTTCTCCCCCCCCCGCGCCCGTTTCTCCCCCCCTCCCTCGCCCGTTTTTCTCCCCCCCTCCCTCGCCCGTTTTTCTCCCCCCCCCCCTCCCTCGCCCGTTTTTCTCCCCCCCCTCCCTCGCCCGTTCTCTCCCCCCCCCCGCCTCGCCCGTTCTCTTTCCCGCCCCCCCGATTTTTTTTCGCTGGTTTTTTTGCCTCGCTCTTCTCGCCATCCCATCTCCCATCTTGCCCCCCTTTTTTCTTCCCCCTCCTTCCCTCTCACCCGCCTTTTCTCTTCCCCCTGGATACAAACGTAGCCCCCCTCTTTGTTGGGTGACTGCAACCTATTTATATGAGATGTAATGTGTTTGGGTGATTCAAGGACAGCAGGTGTGTGTCTGTCTGTCTTTGCGTGTGCGGGGAAGCGATACACCGCTGGCTAATTCAGGGACCAAAATGGGCCTTTGTTCTGTCTCCAGGGCTCCCATTGTGCTGGCTGCTAGTCCCGCTTTCTGTGTGTGTGTGCGGCTGCTAGTCCCGCTTTCTGTGTGTGTGTGCGGCTGCTAGTCCCGCATTCTGTGTGTGTGTGCGGCTGCTAGCCCCGCTTTCTGTGTGTGTGTGTGTGCGGCTGCTAGCCCCGCTTTCTGTGTGTGTGTGCGGCTGCTAGCCCCGCTTTCTGTGTGTGTGTGCGGCTGCTAGCCCCGCTTTCTGTGTGTGTGTGTGTGTGCGGCTGCTAGCCCCGCTTTCTGTGTGTGTGTGCGGCTGCTAGTCCCGCATTCTGTGTGTGTGTGCGGCTGCTAGTCCCGCATTCTGTGTGTGTGTGCGGCTGCTAGCCCCGCTTTCTGTGTGTGTGTGCGGCTGCTAGTCCCGCATTCTGTGTGTGTGTGCGGCTGCTAGTCCCGCATTCTGTGTGTGTGTGCGGCTGCTAGCCCCGCTTTCTGTGTGTGTGTGCGGCTGCTAGTCCCGCATTCTGTGTGTGTGAGCGGCTGCTAGTCCCGCATTCTGTGTGTGTGTGCGGTTGCTAGCCCCGCTTTCTGTGTGTGTGTGCGGCTGCTAGTCCCGCATTCTGTGTGTGTGTGCGGCTGCTAGTCCCGCATTCTGTGTGTGTGTGCAGCTGCTAGCCCCGCTTTCTGTGTGTGTGTGCTGGCTGCTAGCCCCGCTTTCTGTGTGTGTGTGTGCGGCTGCTAGTCCCGCATTCTGTGTGTGTGTGTGCGGCTGCTAGTCCCGCTTTCTGTGTGTGTGTGCGGCTGCTAGTCCCGCATTCTGTGTGTGTGTGTGTGCGGCTGCTAGTCCCGCTTTCTGTGTGTGTGTGCGGCTGCTAGCCCCGCTTTCTGTGTGTGTGTGTGTGCGGCTGCTAGCCCCGCTTTCTGTGTGTGTGTGCTGGCTGCTAGCGCCGCTTTCTGTGTGTGTGTGCGGCTGCTAGTCCCGCATTCTGTGTGTGTGTGTGCGGCTGCTAGTCCCGCATTCTGTGTGTGTGTGTGCGGCTGCTAGCCCCGCTTTCTGTGTGTGTGTGCGGCTGCTAGCCCCGCTTTCTGTGTGTGTGTGCGGCTGCTAGCCCCGCTTTCTGTGTGTGTGTGCGGCTGCTAGCCCCGCTTTCTGTGTGTGTGTGTGCGGCTGGTAGCCCCGCTTTCTGTGTGTGTGTGTGTGTGTGTGTGCGGCTGCTAGCCCTGCTTTCTGTGTGTGCGGCTGGTAGCCCCGCTTTCTGTGTGTGTGAGCGGCTGCTAGCCCCGCTTTCTGTGTGTGTGTGCGGTTGCTAGCCCCGCTTTCTGTGTGTGTGTGTGCGGCTGGTAGCCCCGCTTTCTGTGTGTGTGTGTGTGTGTGTGTGTGTGTGCGGCTGCTAGCCCTGCTTTCTGTGTGTGCGGCTGGTAGCCCCGCTTTCTGTGTGTGTGCGCGGCTGCTAGCCCCGCTTTCTGTGTGTGTGAGCGGCTGCTAGCCCCGCTTTCTGTGTGTGTGTGCGGCTGCTAGCCCCGCTTTCTGTGTGTGTGTGTGTGCGGCTGCTAGCCCCGCTTTCTGTGTGTGTGTGTGAGCGGCTGCTAGCCCCGCTTTCTGTGTGTGTGAGCGGCTGCTAGCCCCGCTTTCTGTGTGTGTGTGAGCGGCTGCTAGCCCCGCTTTCTGTGTGTGTGTGCGGCTGCTAGCCCCGCTTTCTGTGTGTGTGTGCGGCTGCTAGCCCCGCTTTCTGTGTGTGTGTGCGGCTGCTAGCCCCGCTTTCTGTGTGTGTGTGCGGCTGCTAGCCCCGCTTTCTGTGTGTGTGCGGCTGCTAGTCCCGCATTCTGTGTGTGTGTGTGC
Organism: Ascaphus truei; assembly: GCF_040206685.1. Classification (NCBI taxonomy): domain Eukaryota; kingdom Metazoa; phylum Chordata; class Amphibia; order Anura; family Ascaphidae; genus Ascaphus; species Ascaphus truei. The sequence goes on from NC_134500.1 coordinate 28,696,414, forward strand.
GGCTGCTAGCCCCGCTTTCTGTGTGTGTGTGCGGCTGCTAGCCCCGCTTTCTGTGTGTGTGCGGCTGCTAGTCCCGCATTCTGTGTGTGTGTGTGCGGCTGCTAGCCCCGCTTTCTGTGTGTGTGTGCGGCTGCTAGCCCCGCTTTCTGTGTGTGTGTGCGGCTGCTAGCCCCGCTTTCTGTGTGTGTGCGGCTGCTAGTCCCGCATTCTGTGTGTGTGTGTGCGGCTGCTAGCCCCGCTTTCTGTGTGTGTGTGCGGCTGCTAGCCCCGCTTTCTGTGTGTGTGTGCGGCTGCTAGCCCCGCTTTCTGTGTGTGTGCGGCTGCTAGTCCCGCATTCTGTGTGTGTGTGTGCGGCTGCTAGCCCCGCTTTCTGTGTGTGTGTGCGGCTGCTAGCCCCGCTTTCTGTGTGTGTGAGCGGCTGCTAGCCCCGCTTTCTGTGTGTGTGTGCGGCTGCTAGCCCCGCTTTCTGTGTGTGTGTGCGGCTGCTAGCCCCGCTTTCTGTGTGTGTGTGCGGCTGCTAGCCCCGCTTTCTGTGTGTGTGTGCGGCTGCTAGCCCCGCTTTCTGTGTGTGTGTGCGGTTGCTAGCCCCACTTTCTGTGTGTGTGTGCGGCTGCTAGCCCCGCTTTCTGTGTGTGTGTGCGGCTGCTAGCCCCGCTTTCTGTGTGTGTGTGCGGCTGCTAGCCCCGCTTTCTGTGTGTGTGAGCGGCTGCTAGCCCCGCTTTCTGTGTGTGTGTGCGGCTGCTAGCCCTGCTTTCTGTGTGTGTGCGCGGCTGCTAGCCCCGCTTTCTGTGTGTGTGAGCGGCTGCTAGCCCCGCTTTCTGTGTGTGTGTGCGGCTGCTAGCCCCGCTTTCTGTGTGTGTGTGCGGCTGCTAGCCCCGCTTTCTGTGTGTGTGTGCGGCTGCTAGCCCCGCTTTCTGTGTGTGTGTGTGCGGCTGCTAGCCCCGCTTTCTGTGTGTGTGTGTGCGGTTGCTAGCCCCGCTTTCTGTGTGTGTGTGCGGCTGCTAGCCCCGCTTTCTGTGTGTGTGAGCGGCTGCTAGCCCCGCTTTCTGTGTGTGTGAGCGGCTGCTAGCCCCACTTTCTGTGTGTGTGTGCGGCTGCTAGCCCCGCTTTCTGTGTGTGTGTGCGGTTGCTAGCCCCGCTTTCTGTGTGTGTGAGCGGCTGCTAGCCCCACTTTCTGTGTGTGTGTGCGGCTGCTAGTCCCGCTTTCTGTGTGTGTGTGCGGTTGCTAGCCCCGCTTTCTGTGTGTGTGAGCGGCTGCTAGCCCCGCTTTCTGTGTGTGTGTGCGGCTGCTAGTCCCGCTTTCTGTGTGTGTGTGCGGTTGCTAGCCCCGCTTTCTGTGTGTGTGAGCGGCTGCTAGCCCCGCTTTCTGTGTGTGTGTGCGGCTGCTAGCCCCGCTTTCTGTGTGTGTGCGCGGCTGCTAGCCCCGCTTTCTGTGTGTGTGAGCGGCTGCTAGCCCCGCTTTCTGTGTGTGTGAGCGGCTGCTAGCCCCGCTTTCTGTGTGTGTGTGCGGCTGCTAGCCCCGCTTTCTGTGTGTGTGTGCGGCTGCTAGCCCCGCTTTCTGTGTGTGTGTGCGGCTGCTAGCCCCGCTTTCTGTGTGTGTGTGCGGCTGCTAGCCCCGCTTTCTGTGTGTGTGTGCGGCTGCTAGCCCCGCTTTCTGTGTGTGTGTGCGGCTGCTAGCCCCGCTTTCTGTGTGTGTGTGCGGCTGCTAGCCCCGCTTTCTGTGTGTGTGTGCGGCTGCTAGCCCCGCTTTCTGTGTGTGTGTGCGGTTGCTAGCCCCACTTTCTGTGTGTGTGTGCGGCTGCTAGCCCCGCTTTCTGTGTGTGTGTGCGGTTGCTAGCCCCGCTTTCTGTGTGTGTGTGTGTGTGTGTGTGTGTGTGCGGCTGCTAGCCCCGCTTTCTGTGTGTGTGTGCGGCTGCTAGCCCCGCTTTCTGTGTGTGTGTGCGGCTGCTAGCCCCGCTTTCTGTGTGTGTGAGCGGCTGCTAGCCCCGCTTTCTGTGTGTGTGTGTGCGGCTGCTAGCCCCGCTTTCTGTGTGTGTGCGCGGCTGCTAGCCCCGCTTTCTGTGTGTGTGTGTGTGTGTGTGCGGCTGCTAGCCCCGCTTTCTGTGTGTGTGTGCGGCTGCTAGCCCCGCTTTCTGTGTGTGTGAGCGGCTGCTAGCCCCGCTTTCTGTGTGTGTGTGTGCGGCTGCTAGCCCCGCTTTCTGTGTGTGTGTGTGCGGTTGCTAGCCCTGCTTTCTGTGTGTGTGTGCGGTTGCTAGCCCTGCTTTCTGTGTGTGTGTGCGGCTGCTAGCCCCGCTTTCTGTGTGTGTGAGCGGCTGCTAGCCCCGCTTTCTGTGTGTGTGTGCGGCTGCTAGCCCCGCTTTCTGTGTGTGTGTGCGGCTGCTAGCCCCGCTTTCTGTGTGTGTGTGCGGCTGCTAGCCCCGCTTTCTGTGTGTGTGTGTGCGGCTGCTAGCCCCGCTTTCTGTGTGTGTGTGTGCGGTTGCTAGCCCCGCTTTCTGTGTGTGTGTGCGGCTGCTAGCCCCGCTTTCTGTGTGTGTGAGCGGCTGCTAGCCCCGCTTTCTGTGTGTGTGAGCGGCTGCTAGCCCCGCTTTCTGTGTGTGTGTGCGGCTGCTAGCCCCGCTTTCTGTGTGTGTGTGCGGCTGCTAGCCCCGCTTTCTGTGTGTGTGAGCGGCTGCTAGCCCCGCTTTCTGTGTGTGTGTGCGGCTGCTAGCCCCGCTTTCTGTGTGTGTGTGCGGTTGCTAGCCCTGCTTTCTGTGTGTGTGCGCGGCTGCTAGCCCCGCTTTCTGTGTGTGTGTGCGGCTGCTAGCCCCGCTTTCTGTGTGTGTGAGCGGCTGCTAGCCCCGCTTTCTGTGTGTGTGAGCGGCTGCTAGCCCCGCTTTCTGTGTGTGTGTGCGGCTGCTAGCCCCGCTTTCTGTGTGTGTGTGCGGTTGCTAGCCCTGCTTTCTGTGTGTGTGTGCGGCTGCTAGCCCCGCTTTCTGTGTGTGTGTGCGGCTGCTAGCCCCGCTTTCTGTGTGTGTGCGCGGCTGCTAGCCCCGCTTTCTGTGTGTGTGAGCGGCTGCTAGCCCCGCTTTCTGTGTGTGTGTGTGTGTGTGTGTGTGTGTGTGCGGCTGCTAGCCCCGCTTTCTGTGTGTGTGTGCGGTTGCTAGCCCCACTTTCTGTGTGTGTGTGCGGCTGCTAGCCCCGCTTTCTGTGTGTGTGTGCGGCTGCTAGCCCCGCTTTCTGTGTGTGTGTGTGCGGCTGCTAGCCCCGCTTTCTGTGTGTGTGTGCGGTTGCTAGCCCTGCTTTCTGTGTGTGCGAGCGGCTGCTAGCCCCGCTTTCTGTGTGTGTGTGCGGTTGCTAGCCCCGCTTTCTGTGTGTGTGTGCGGTTGCTAGCCCCGCTTTCTGTGTGTGTGTGCGGCTGCTAGCCCCGCTTTCTGTGTGTGCGAGCGGCTGCTAGCCCCGCTTTCTGTGTGTGTGTTTTCGGCTGCTAGCCCCGCTTTCTGTGTGTGTGTGCGGCTGCTAGCCCCGCTTTCTGTGTGTGTGTGCGGCTGCTAGCCCCGCTTTCTGTGTGTGTGTGCGGCTGCTAGCCCCGCTTTCTGTGTGTGTGTGCGGCTGCTAGCCCCGCTTTCTGTGTGTGTGTGCGGCTGCTAGCCCCGCTTTCTGTGTGTGTGTGCGGCTGCTAGCCCCGCTTTCTGTGTGTGTGTGCGGCTGCTAGCCCCGCTTTCTGTGTGTGTGTGCGGCTGGTAGCCCCGCTTTCTGTGTGTGTGTTTTCGGCTGCTAGCCCCGCTTTCTGTGTGTGTGTGCGGCTGCTAGCCCCGCTTTCTGTGTGTGTGAGCGGCTGGTAGCCCCGCTTTCTGTGTGTGTGTGCGGCTGCTAGCCCCGCTTTCTGTGTGTGTGTTTTCGGCTGCTAGCCCCGCTTTCTGTGTGTGTGTGCGGCTGCTAGCCCCGCTTTCTGTGTGTGTGTGCGGCTGCTAGCCCCGCTTTCTGTGTGTGTGTGTGTGTGTGTGTGTGTGTGTGTGCGGCTGCTAGCCCCGCTTTCTGTGTGTGTGCGGCTGCTAGCCCCGCTTTCTGTGTGTGTGTGCGGCTGCTAGCCCCGCTTTCTGTGTGTGTGTGCGGCTGCTAGCCCCGCTTTCTGTGTGTGTGTGCGGCTGCTAGCCCCGCTTTCTGTGTGTGTGTGCGGCTGCTAGCCCCGCTTTCTGTGTGTGTGTGCGGCTGCTAGCCCCGCTTTCTGTGTGTGTGTGCGGCTGCTAGCCCCGCTTTCTGTGTGTGTGTGCGGCTGCTAGCCCCGCTTTCTGTGTGTGTGTGCGGCTGCTAGCCCCGCTTTCTGTGTATGTGTGCGGCTGCTAGCCCCGCTTTCTGTGTGTGTGTGCGGTTGCTAGTCCCGCATTCTGTGTGTGTGTGCGGCTGCTAGTCCCGCTTTCTGTGTGTGTGTGCGGTTGCTAGTCCCGCATTCTGTGTGTGTGTGCGGTTGCTAGTCCCGCTTTCTGTGTATGTGTGCGGCTGCTAGCCCCGCATTCTGTGTGTGTGTGTGCGGCTGCTAGCCCCGCTTTCTGTGTGTGTGTGTGCGGCTGCTAGCCCCGCTTTCTGTGTGTGTGTGCGGCTGCTAGCCCCGCTTTCTGTGTGTGTGTGCGGCTGCTAGTCCCGCTTTCTGTGTGTGTGTGCGGTTGCTAGCCCCGCTTTCTGTGTGTGTGTGCGGCTGCTAGTCCCGCATTCTGTGTGTGTGTGTGCGGCTGCTAGCCCCGCTTTCTGTGTGTGTGTGCGGCTGCTAGCCCCGCTTTCTGTGTGTGTGTGCGGCTGCTAGTCCCGCTTTCTGTGTGTGTGTGCGGCTGGTAGCCCTGCTTTCTGTGTGTGTGTGTGCGGCTGCTAGCCCCGCTTTCTGTGTGTGTGTGTGTGTGTGTGCGGCTGCTAGTCCCGCTTTCTGTGTGTGTGTGCGGCTGCTAGCCCTGCTTTCTGTGTGTGTGTGTGCGGCTGCTAGCCCCGCTTTCTGTGTGTGTGTGCGGCTGCTAGTCCCGCTTTCTGTGTGTGTGTGCGGCTGCTAGTCCCGCTTTCTGTGTGTGTGTGCGGCTGCTAGTCCCGCTTTCTGTGTGTGTGTGCGGCTGCTAGTCCCGCTTTCTGTGTGTGTGTGCGGCTGCTAGTCCCGCTTTCTGTGTGTGTGTGCGGCTGCTAGCCCCGCTTTCTGTGTGTGTGTGTGTGTGTGTGTGTGTGTGTGCGGCTGCTAGTCCCGCTTTCTGTGTGTGTGTGCGGCTGCTAGCCCTGCTTTCTGTGTGTGTGTGTGCGGCTGCTAGCCCCGCTTTCTGTGTGTGTGTGCGGCTGCTAGCCCCGCTTTCTGTGTGTGTGTGTGTGTGTGCTGGCTGCTAGCCCCGCTTTCTGTGTGTGTGTGCGGCTGCTAGTCCCGCTTTCTGTGTGTGCGAGCGGCTGCTAGCCCCGCTTTCTGTGTGTGTGTGCGGCTGCTAGCCCCGCTTTCTGTGTGTGTGTGCGGCTGCTAGCCCTGCTTTCTGTGTGTGTGTGCGGCTGCTAGCCCTGCTTTCTGTGTGTGTGTGTGCGGCTGCTAGCCCCGCTTTCTGTGTGTGTGTGCGGCTGCTAGCCCTGCTTTCTGTGTGTGTGTGCGGCTGCTAGCCCTGCTTTCTGTGTGTGTGTGTGCGGCTGCTAGCCCCGCTTTCTGTGTGTGTGTGCGGCTGCTAGCCCCGCTTTCTGTGTGTGTGTGCGGCTGCTAGCCCCGCTTTCTGTGTGTGCGGCTGCTAGCCCCGCTTTCTGTGTGTGCGGCTGCTAGCCCCGCTTTCTGTGTGTGCGGCTGCTAGCCCCGCTTTCTGTGTGTGTGTGCGGCTGATAGCCCCGCTTTCTGTGTGTGCGGCTGCTAGCCCCGCTTTCTGTGTGTGTGTGTGCGGCTGCTAGCCCCGCTTTCTGTGTGTGTGTGCGGCTGCTAGCCCCGCTTTCTGTGTGTGCGGCTGCTAGCCCCGCTTTCTGTGTGTGTGTGTGCGGCTGCTAGCCCCGCTTTCTGTGTGTGTGTGTGTGCGGCTGCTAGCCCCGCTTTCTGTGTGTGTGTGCGGCTGCTAGCCCCGCTTTCTGTGTGTGTGTGCGGCTGCTAGCCCCGCTTTCTGTGTGTGTGTGCTGGCTGCTAGCCCCGCTTTCTGTGTGTGTGTGTACGGCTGCTAGTCCCGCTTTCTGTGTGTGTGTGTGCGGCTGCTAGCCCCGCTTTCTGTGTGTGTGTGTGCGGCTGCTAGCCCCGCTTTCTGTGTGTGTGTGTACGGCTGCTAGTCCCGCTTTCTGTGTGTGTGTGTGTGCGGCTGCTAGCCCCGCTTTCTGTGTGTGTGTGCGGCTGCTAGTCCCGCTTTCTGTGTGTGTGTGCGGCTGCTAGCCCCGCTTTCTGTGTGTGTGTGCGGCTGCTAGCCCCGCTTTCTGTGTGTGTGTGCGGCTGCTAGCCCCGCTTTCTGTGTGTGTGTGCGGCTGCTAGCCCCGCTTTCTGTGTGTGTGTGTGTGCGGCTGCTAGCCCCGCTTTCTGTGTGTGTGTGCGGCTGCTAGTCCCGCTTTCTGTGTGTGTGTGCGGCTGCTAGCCCCGCTTTCTGTGTGTGTGTGTGCGGCTGCTAGCCCCGCTTTCTGTGTGTGTGTGCGGCTGCTAGTCCCGCTTTCTGTGTGTGTGTGCGGCTGCTAGTCCCGCTTTCTGTGTGTGTGTGCGGCTGCTAGCCCCGCTTTCTGTGTGTGTGTGTGCGGCTGCTAGCCCCGCTTTCTGTGTGTGTGTGTGTGCGGCTGCTAGCCCCGCTTTCTGTGTGTGTGTGTGTGTGTGCGGCTGCTAGTCCCGCTTTCTGTGTGTGTGTGCGGCTGTTAGCCCCGCTTTCTGTGTGTGTGTGCGGCTGCTAGCCCCGCTTTCTGTGTGTGTGTGCGGCTGCTAGCCCCGCTTTCTGTGTGTGTGCGCGGCTGCTAGTCCCGCTTTCTGTGTGTGTGTGTGCGGCTGCTAGCCCCGCTTTCTGTGTGTGTGCGCGGCTGCTAGTCCCGCTTTCTGTGTGTGTGAGCGGCTGCTAGCCCCGCTTTCTGTGTGTGTGAGCGGCTGCTAGCCCCGCTTTCTGTGTGTATGTGCGGCTGCTAGCCCCGCTTTCTGTGTGTGTGTGTGTGTGTGTGTGCGGCTGCTAGTCCCGCTTTCTGTGTGTGTGCGCGGCTGCTAGCCCCGCTTTCTGTGTGTGTGAGCGGCTGCTAGTCCCGCTTTCTGTGTGTGTGTGCGGCTGCTAGCCCCGCTTTCTGTGTGTGTGTGTGTGCGGCTGCTAGCCCCGCTTTCTGTGTGTGTGTGCGGCTGCTAGCCCCGCTTTCTGTGTGTGTGTGCGGCTGCTAGCCCCGCTTTCTGTGTGTGTGTGTACGGCTGCTAGCCCCGCTTTCTGTGTGTGTGAGCGGCTGCTAGCCCCGCTTTCTGTGTGTGTGAGCGGCTGCTAGCCCCGCTTTCTGTGTGTGTGTGCGGTTGCTAGCCCCGCTTTCTGTGTGTGTGTGCGGTTGCTAGCCCCGCTTTCTGTGTGTGTGTGCGGCTGCTAGCCCCGCTTTCTGTGTGTGTGTGCGGCTGCTAGCCCCGCTTTCTGTGTGTGTGTGCGGCTGCTAGCCCCGCTTTCTGTGTGTGTGTGCGGCTGCTAGCCCCGCTTTCTGTGTGTGTGTGCGGCTGCTAGCCCCGCTTTCTGTGTGTGTGTGTGTGTGTACGGCTGCTAGCCCCGCTTTCTGTGTGTGTGTGCGGCTGCTAGCCCCGCTTTCTGTGTGTGTGTGCGGCTGCTAGCCCCGCTTTCTGTGTGTGTGTGTGCGGCTGCTAGCCCCGCTTTCTGTGTGTGTGTGTGTGTGTACGGCTGCTAGCCCCGCTTTCTGTGTGTGTGTGTGCGGCTGCTAGCCCCGCTTTCTGTGTGTGTGTGCGGCTGCTAGCCCCGCTTTCTGTGTGTGTGTGTGCGGCTGCTAGCCCCGCTTTCTGTGTGTGTGTGTGCGGCTGCTAGCCCCGCTTTCTGTGTGTGTGTGCGGCTGCTAGCCCCGCTTTCTGTGTGTGTGTGTGTGTGTGCGGCTGCTAGCCCCGCTTTCTGTGTGTGTGAGCGGCTGCTAGCCCCGCTTTCTGTGTGTGTGAGCGGCTGCTAGCCCCGCTTTCTGTGTGTGTGAGCGGCTGCTAGCCCCGCTTTCTGTGTGTGTGTGTGTGTGTACGGCTGCTAGCCCCGCTTTCTGTGTGTGTGTGTGCGGCTGCTAGCCCCGCTTTCTGTGTGTGTGTGCGGCTGCTAGCCCCGCTTTCTGTGTGTGTGTGCGGCTGCTAGCCCCGCTTTCTGTGTGTGTGTGCGGTTGCTAGCCCCGCTTTCTGTGTGTGTGAGCGGCTGCTAGCCCCGCTTTCTGTGTGTGTGTGCGGTTGCTAGCCCCGCTTTCTGTGTGTGTGAGCGGCTGCTAGCCCCGCTTTCTGTGTGTGTGTGCGGCTGCTAGCCCCGCTTTCTGTGTGTGTGTGCGGCTGCTAGCCCCGCTTTCTGTGTGTGTGTGCGGTTGCTAGCCCCGCTTTCTGTGTGTGTGAGCGGCTGCTAGCCCCGCTTTCTGTGTGTGTGAGCGGCTGCTAGCCCCGCTTTCTGTGTGTGTGTGCGGCTGCTAGCCCCGCTTTCTGTGTGTGTGTGCGGCTGCTAGCCCCGCTTTCTGTGTGTGTGCGCGGCTGCTAGCCCCGCTTTCTGTGTGTGTGAGCGGCTGCTAGCCCCGCTTTCTGTGTGTGTGTGCGGCTGCTAGCCCCGCTTTCTGTGTGTGTGAGCGGCTGCTAGCCCCGCTTTCTGTGTGTGTGTGCGGCTGCTAGCCCCGCTTTCTGTGTGTGTGTGTGTGTGTGTGTGTGCGGCTGCTAGCCCCGCTTTCTGTGTGTGTGTGCGGCTGCTAGCCCCGCTTTCTGTGTGTGTGTGCGGCTGCTAGCCCCGCTTTCTGTGTGTGTGTGCGGCTGCTAGCCCCGCTTTCTGTGTGTGTGTGTGTGTGTGTGTGTGTGCGGCTGCTAGCCCCGCTTTCTGTGTGTGTGTGCGGCTGCTAGCCCCGCTTTCTGTGTGTGTGTGTGTGTGTGTGTGTGTGTGTGTGTGCGGCTGCTAGCCCCGCTTTCTGTGTGTGTGTGCGGCTGCTAGCCCCGCTTTCTGTGTGTGTGTGCGGCTGCTAGCCCCGCTTTCTGTGTGTGTGTGTGCGGCTGCTAGCCCCGCTTTCTGTGTGTGTGAGCGGCTGCTAGCCCCGCTTTCTGTGTGTGTGTGCGGCTGCTAGCCCCGCTTTCTGTGTGTGTGTGTGTGTGTGTGTGTGTGTGTGTGTGCGGCTGCTAGCCCCGCTTTCTGTGTGTGTGTGCGGCTGCTAGCCCCGCTTTCTGTGTGTGTGTGTGTGTGTGTGTGTGTGCGGCTGCTAGCCCCGCTTTCTGTGTGTGTGTGCGGCTGCTAGCCCCGCTTTCTGTGTGTGTGTGTGTGTGTGTGTGTGTGTGCGGCTGCTAGCCCCGCTTTCTGTGTGTGTGTGCGGCTGCTAGCCCCGCTTTCTGTGTGTGTGTGCGGCTGCTAGCCCCGCTTTCTGTGTGTGTGTGCGGCTGCTAGCCCCGCTTTCTGTGTGTGTGTGCGGCTGCTAGCCCCGCTTTCTGTGTGTGTGTGCGGCTGGTAGCCCCGCTTTCTGTGTGTGTGAGCGGCTGCTAGCCCCGCTTTCTGTGTGTGTGTGCGGCTGCTAGCCCCGCTTTCTGTGTGTGTGTGTGCGGCTGCTAGCCCCGCTTTCTGTGTGTGTGTGTGCGGCTGCTAGCCCCGCTTTCTGTGTGTGTGTGTGCGGCTGCTAGCCCCGCTTTCTGTGTGTGTGTGTGCGGCTGCTAGCCCCGCTTTCTGTGTGTGTGTGTGCGGTTGCTAGCCCCGCTTTCTGTGTGTGTGTGCGGCTGCTAGCCCCGCTTTCTGTGTGTGTGTATGCGGCTGCTAGCCCCGCTTTCTGTGTGTGTGTGCGGCTGCTAGCCCCGCTTTCTGTGTGTGTGTGTGCGGTTGCTAGCCCCGCTTTCTGTGTGTGTGTGTGGCTGCTAGCCCCGCTTTCTGTGTGTGTGTGCGGCTGCTAGCCCCGCTTTCTGTGTGTGTGTGCGGCTGCTAGCCCCGCTTTCTGTGTGTGTGTGCGGCTGCTAGCCCCGCTTTCTGTGTGTGTGTGCGGCTGCTAGCCCCGCTTTCTGTGTGTGTGTGCGGCTGCTAGCCCCGCTTTCTGTGTGTGTGTGCGGCTGCTAGCCCCGCTTTCTGTGTGTGTGTGCGGCTGCTAGCCCCGCTTTCTGTGTGTGTGTGCGGCTGCTAGCCCCGCTTTCTGTGTGTGTGTGCGGTTGCTAGCCCTGCTTTCTGTGTGTGTGCGCGGCTGCTAGCCCCGCTTTCTGTGTGTGTGTGCGGCTGCTAGCCCCGCTTTCTGTGTGTGTGCGGCTGCTAGCCCCGCTTTCTGTGTGTGTGTGCGGCTGCTAGCCCCGCTTTCTGTGTGTGTGTGCGGCTGCTAGCCCCGCTTTCTGTGTGTGTGTGCGGCTGCTAGCCCCGCTTTCTGTGTGTGTGTGTGAGCGGCTGCTAGCCCCGCTTTCTGTGTGTGTGTGCGGTTGCTAGCCCCGCTTTCTGTGTGTGTGTGTGTGCGGCTGCTAGCCCCGCTTTCTGTGTGTGTGTGCGGCTGCTAGCCCCGCTTTCTGTGTGTGTGTGCGGCTGCTAGCCCCGCTTTCTGTGTGTGTGCGCGGCTGCTAGCCCCGCTTTCTGTGTGTGTGCGGCTGCTAGCCCCGCTTTCTGTGTGTGTGTGTGTGCGGCTGCTAGCCCCGCTTTCTGTGTGTGTGTGCGGCTGCTAGCCCCGCTTTCTGTGTGTGTGTGTGTGCGGCTGGTAGCCCCGCTTTCTGTGTGTGTGTGTGTGCGGCTGCTAGCCCCGCTTTCTGTGTGTGTGTGCGGCTGCTAGCCCCGCTTTCTGTGTGTGTGTGCGGCTGCTAGCCCCGCTTTCTGTGTGTGTGTGCGGCTGCTAGCCCCGCTTTCTGTGTGTGTGCGGCTGCTAGCCCCGCTTTCTGTGTGTGTGTGCGGGTGTGACGGTATAGTGACGGTATAGTGACGGTATAAGGCAGCGCGGAGCGGCTTCTGTTACCTGCACACAGTGTGCTCTGTACAGCAAGAACCGCCGGGCACGGTGGGGTACAGCGCCGGGCACGGTGGGGTTCAGCGCCGGGCACGGTGCTTCTTGCCCCTTTTTGTTTTACACGGATCTGTCACAGGGCCGCGCTGTTATTTTGTGTCGTGACGAGATCTTGAGCCCGCGATGTCCTGATTTTATTTTATTTGTCTCGTTGCTTTATTTGTGGTTCTTTTTGATCAGGCAAAATGGGATTATTTCTGTTAAAGCAAATTCTCTACAACTGACCCAAATCCGCGGGAGCCCCCCGTTTCCTGAGCCTGGGGCCGGCGTCCCGGCGTGGCGGGAGAAACGGCGAGATTGTTTTATTATTGTGATAGAGTAAGTGAGTTAGCGAGACGTGCAGTTTGACATATAGCCGCTCGCAACCGCCCCCCCCCCCCTTTGTAAAGAATTCAACTGTCTTATTTGTCTCCTTAAACTAATCTAACAGGACTAAAAGCAAAGATTAATTTTGCTGCTCTGGAAATGAATGACAAGTTGCATTACTTAGCGGCCTCTGAATGCGGAAGTGTTTTGTTTCCCCTTAAGGACACGGTGGGTTATCAGAGAGGCAATAAAGATGAGGAGGGGGATATATTGGGGCCGACGTTCTCCCCTATGGAAGGTCCAGATGGCTGCTGCCAGCGCAGCACGGTGACCAATCACGTACCTCCCTGCAAGGCAAAGGCCAACCAATCACGTAACTCCCTGCAAGGCAAAGAACAACCAATCAGTCAGAGGCCCTGAGACAGACAGACTTTTATTAATATAGATTACACTAAGAATTGCCACTAGTAATAAGTACACAATTATACATCATTCTTAATTTAACGTTTTAATTTAAATTGCATCAGTCGGGTATTCCAGAGCAATATGTAAAACGTCATTTCACACAACGAATTATGCATCAAATATATGAAATGACAGAACGACCTTGAAACGTATTTAAAATGTAAATGTGGTCTTGGTACTTGGGAGCATAGGGGCAGCGCGAGGAAATCAGCCCCCTCCCAAGTCTCAGCGCCCCGTGTTCCTATAATAACTTTAATAAGGATTTAATCATACTTATAGGGGCAGATTTGGGTATAAGTCACCAGTCACCCAGATGTGACCCCTTAACCCTGTCACTGCCCTTCGAACACTTTGCTCATAGGAGGTACTGACCCCTTAACCCTGTCACTGCCATTAGTACACTTTGCCCCTAGGAGGGACTGACCCCTTAACCCTGTCACTGCCATTAGTACACTTTGCCGCTAGGAGGGACTGACCCCTTAACCCTGTCACTGCCATTAGTACACTTTGCCGCTAGGAGGGACTGACCCCTTAACCCTGTCACTGCTGTACACTTTGGTCCCTGTGATAACGACCTGCTCATGAGACTGTGCTGGTGGGTTAGAGGACACACAGTGCAGTCCCGGCGTTGCCGTGGATACAGCTCCCGGGCGGCCATGTTCTGAGCAGAAGTAACTGCTGTGTGTGCAAACCTCTTGTAACTCGTCGTCCTGCCAGCCCGCTGCTTCCTGTGCTGCAGGGCAGGGGTTAATGTGACAGGACGGAGAGGTTGGATCGGATCTGGCCAGTTGTTTAACCTGGGACCGCGCATTCTCGTGGTCTTTGTTCCTTCAAAGTGTGTGAGCGACGTCTCCGTGTAATTAACATGCTTAAAAAGATGGAAATACCCAGCATGCATCTCTCCAATACTACTTCGGGTTACCCAGAATGCTTCTCTTCCTACTTCTTTAGGTAATACCCAGCATGCATCTAGCCATACTTTGTTGTCTGAGGCTTCTGAATTATTTGGGGGCTAAGGCCGCATGCATGGTTAGTGCGACCGCACAGCGCGATCAAAATGTCTTAAGGCAACGATCGCGGCCATAGACCGCACGTGCGCCAGCGCGATACGGCGCACAAAGAATCGAATCGATTCTGCGGCACGACGGGCGCATCACGCGAGCAGTTCAGCCAATGAGGGTGAACCAGCCCTGTGACGTCACCGCCACGCCTCCCCGTCGCGAGCGATCTGAGTCCACACATCACTCAGGCGCGCGAAGCCATGTGCGCCCACTGTAATCCAGGCCTAAGTATGTATGTGTGTGCGTGTGTGCGTGTGTGCGTGTCACGGTGAGCAGAATTAAGAATAGTTGTTACTCTGCAGTAGACTCTGCCCTTTCTTCTTTCACGCGCACACTACTTTGCGAGGCATTGCAGGCGCTCTGGCACCCATGGGGTTATAAGCTACTGCAAGACAATGAAACTCAAAGGGATATTTGCATGTGTCCTGTGACGGAGTGTATAAACAAATGCTTTGCGGTGTTTATACAATCTTGACCTAATCCCTTTTGTGATGATACTTTGTTTTTGTGAACGACTCCACGGGCAGGGATATTGTTGACCCAGAGTCTCCTGTTTGGCGATGACAATGTCATTTAGTTTAGAGCGACGAGGCGGCCTTGGCAGCCGGGATATATAGTCCATGCTTCCTCTGGATTTATTTCCTCTCGGGTGCGATCACATCTATAAGGTTTCCGGGCCCACAGAAGGGACTTCTTTTTCTGCAGTGTCGGTTGAATCCAAATGAGCGGTGTGTGTGATCACACCTGGCAGTGTGCTCGGTGCCACCCTGGCACGCTCAGAATGACTGTCCCTTTCTCTTTGTGCCTCGGCCTCCAACGTTGGATTGTAAGCTGATGGGGGCGGACCACTCTTAGTTCTGGGGTATTACGGTTTCCTTTGTGGTTCACGGCACAATATAAGCGTATTCCCGCCTGGGACCAATCTAATGTATAAGACCTGCAGCATAACCCGTGCGGTTTCCAGCGGCCTCCGTCTCTGCCCACGCCAAGCTAATCGTGCGCACGTGCCCGCGTTGGAAGTGATTTTACCCGCTAGTAATTTCCTGCGTGCGTTTACCAGATGAGCCGGGCGTGCGCTTGACGTGCGGCTCATGGCAGGGCCGCGGTGTCTTGAATGATTACATGTTCCCGGCTGGCATCGCCCCGCAGGTTACGGCGCCTTTCTCAAAAGATCAACGTTTGTGTAATCCGGGCGCTGCAGCCCGAGCGTTTCCATCTGCTCCCCGCTGCGGAGGCCGCTTCTAATAACCCCCCCTCGCCCGCCCCCCCTGAGCCGGCTCGTTAGGGAGGATTGCAGCTCAGAGATGAAAGGCAGCCGTGCTCCGGCAG